>NC_047670.1:74682807-75004057 GCF_011762505.2 Arvicanthis niloticus | reverse complement strand
CCATAAACTGCCCTGGACCTTCAGGAATGGGTAGGCTCTCAATGGAGCCAACCATTCATTTGCTCGGCAAATATGTGCTGCACTCCCGGGGCAAAGCCACTGGACACCAGAAACCAACCTCAGGAACTCCTGTCCTGGAAGTTTGTTCCAGGCCCACCATAAGACACAGGTGTGAGGTTGGTCGTCCGCTGGACTCCTCAGTCACCTCCCACACACCACACACCACACACCACACACTCCCCCTTTGCTTGTTGTGTAGCAGTAGACTCCCACAGCCCAGGCTGGCTGGGAACTCTATGTAGTCAAGATTAACTGTGAACTTGCTTTACATTTATCTATGTGTGTGAGTGTTTTGCCTGCTTGTGTGTGAGAGAGACACATGGATGTGTGGTTTTCAGAGGCCCTGGGTGAAGTTGTGAGCCACCATGTGGGTGCTGAGGAATGAACTTGGGTGTTCTGCAAGAGCAACCAGTGTTCTTTACTGCCGATCCATCTTTCGTAGGTATTACAACACCATGGGTTCCTTTGTGTATGGGTCTGTGTCTGTGTGTGTGAGGGGTGAATGAGAATATGTGGGCATGTGCTTGCCGTGATAGACCTGTGGAGGTCCGAGGACAGCTTTGTGGAGTCTTTTCCTTCTTTCCACCTTCATGTGGGTCCCATGGTCCAGACTCCAGTGGTCAGGCTTGTACAGAAGTGTCCACCTCCCCTGACCTTGAACTGCTCATCCGCAGGCTTCTATCTTCCCAGGGTGGGATCTCAGTCATTTACTCCTACGCTCAGCTCCAGGGTTTGGGTTTGGTTTTCTGAAGATTTCTGCTGTGTGCCAGGGCTGGTGCATATAAAAACCAGGCTTCTCTGCTTCCCTCGTACTGCTTCCTCTCTCCCTGGTCGGTCCAGCGAGGCCCAGCGATACCTTACTCAGATCCTAAGGTGTCCCCCCTCCTGGGCTTCTTTCCCTTCCAGCACTTCCCTCTGGGCAGTTCTGCACCTGCTGACCAGGAGAACGATGAGGCTGGAAGACTGTGCAGCCCAGAGTAGGGGCGTCCCTGAAGATGTCTTCTTGCCTGCCTCCATTAGTGCCCTCCCTTTAAAGAGCCCATCAGCTCCTGAAATTTCAGCAACACCTCCCAAGAGTTTGCAAAGTGAATGATGCAGACCTCATTAACTCAGCCTCTGGGCTGCCCCTCACTCCATTTGTAGGCTTTCCCAAGCTCCTCTCGGGGCTCACTCAGGGCCAGGCACTCTAATGAGAGGTTACAGCTGTGGGGTGCACGGTGTCTGAGGATGCAGCCTTCGGAGAGAGGCAGCTCTGCCCTCCTAGAAGTCTACATTTCAGCTCACTACATTTCAGTTTCTTCATCAAAAAAGTAGGAACAGAAATGGTGCGTAATTCTCAGAGCTACAGAAAAGGTGGGCTGGGATATGAGACTGGGAGTAGATCAGGCACAGAGTGAGGCCGGGCTCAACCCTCAGCATTGTAACTAAAGAAGAGAAGGTGACCTTGGGATGGACGGAAAGGGCCCAGCATGGTGCCTGGCACACGGAAAGCAGGCAGTGCCAGCAAATAAAGGGGAGCCTGGGCGAACGCAGAAAGGAGACTGTGTGGTCCACAGGGGTGAAGACGCAAGGACCCGGGGCAGGCGGTGCCAACAGGGAGCCTGGATGTCCAACTCTGGTAGGGCTACAGGGAGCCTGCCTGGAAGGTCAGAAAGGAATTTCCTCACTGGAGGTGGGGGGAGATCCCGGGCTCACTAACCCGAGTAAAGATACAGTATGTGTATATATGGTACCCTGACCGCCCGCAAATCCTTTGGTGCACATCCTACCCAGTAGACAAGAGCTCCTAAAGGAGAGGCCCTCTGCCTCGGGCACACGAGACGCTCATTTCCAGCAGCCGAGCACTGGCTGGACACCAGGCAGAGTTACACAGGACCATCTGCCTCTTCCCTGGCTCCTGAAGCTTCCAGCTACGGAGACCAACAGGACATCAATACCAGTACACTCACACACAAGTGCTGGGAAGGAAAGAAGCAAAGAGAATCCTACGGACAGATGTCTCTGACTCAGGGGTGGAGGTCAGGAGACACAAGTGAGTCACGAGGAGGAGGAGTGTCCTAGAAAGAGAACAAATCCTGAGCTGTGAAGGAGCTTGCCATACCAAAGAAAGGCAAAGCCAGCCGGAGCTGGAGGGCGTGGTCAGAGAGGGGAGGAGTCTAGGGAGACTGGGCGAAGCCTTGGTGTGTCAAACCTTGGTAAGTCATGGTAGAGTTTGGATTTTATTCTAAATTTCTCAAGAGGCCATTGACAGCTTTTGAGATAAGATATGACAAGATGTGGCTTGCATTTCTAAACCCCTCTGACTGCCGGATGGAGGGCAGCTGTGAACAGATGTCAGAAGGTCTGGGTTGGAGCCCACCCCAGGAAAACAGTCAGGATGTGCAGCTGTGGTGTCTCAGACCTTTTGCTTCCAACAACATACATGGTCCACCTGCCCTGTAAGGTCCAGTCCCCCAGGCAAGCACAAGACGCTTGGTCACTAAGGTAACTATCCCCTTAAGCCCTTCCCATTTCCCCTCTCAGCCCTCATTCTCCTCCCTCCCTAAGTCTCAAGTTCCTGTATCTGACACCTGCCTTCACAGGTTCTATTCTGTCTCTTCTCTCTGCCCATTCTATCACCCACAATGGTGTCTTAGCTCACTAGAAAGAACATACTCACGATGTGCACAGACACAAAGGAATCAATTCTACAGGCGACTAACAGAACCCAAGTGTTTCTATGTACTTGATACAGCCTACACACACGCTGCATGTTATAGACAGATCTCCATACACACCCCAGCCCGATCAGGACCCCATCCTCTGTCTCTTGAGCCCTCTCTCCAGTCTCATCTCCCCACCCCCTTGCCAGTGACAGCTCTTGGTCCTCAGGTAAATTCCAGCTTCTTCAGCAGGGGCCACCCTGTCTCCCTGTGTTACAAACTCAGAACACACCTTACATTCCGCCACTGCTTCTGTGGCTGCACCACACTGTGCTTCCAGAACTTGCTCCACATCTGCCACAGGACGTCTGAACATCCTGCTCTGTTTCCAAGTTCTTCGACTTCCCCCTTCCTTCAGCTGATGTTCACTCTTCAGACTTTTGCCCAAATTTTCTTCTTAAGAAAACTGTCCCATGGTCTGAGTCATGCTCGCTCTCACAGGACTGTCTGGGATGCTGCCAAAGCACCTGAGTTTACAATGACACATTTCCTTTATGTGGATCTTTTTTTCTGAGACGGGGGTCTTACTGTGTAGTCTATGGTGACCTCAAACACACCATCCTCCTGCCTCGGGCTCCTAGCACTAGGTCTACAGTGTTTTGTGTGGCTGATTAAGGATGCTCACTTTGGGAAGCAGAGAAGCAGAATACTTATGTTAGCATAAAGACCTGAATCCAGACTCCAGTACCCGTGTCAAAGGCCAGCAAGGCAGGGCGGGGTGGGGACATCACCACAGGAAGATCCCAAGGGCTCACCGGCCAGCTGATGTTCAGTGTAAGAACATGTATGAATAATAAGGTGGTTACCAGATAGCAAACTGGATATCACGGGAGTGTACGCACACGAACTCATACACACACACACACACACCTGCATGCACACACAATCCTTACTTCAGGCTAGGGTACGGCTCAGTGGTGGAGCCATTGCCTAGCTAGTAGAAGGCAGTCTATCCCCAGAACCACCAAAGGCAAAACAAACAAACAAACAAACAAAAAAGCACCAATTCTCCTCCTTTTCTTCCAGCTGGAAGAGACAAGAGCATGGCCTATTTTTGCTCACCGTCTCCCAAACAGAGGTTGACTATAACACAGCATGTCATAAGATCAGATGTAGAAAGGTTTTCCAAAATCTTAGATCTATTTTTGTGACTGGCAGGCAAAGGCTATTTGCCGGGAAGAGGGGCAGGGAGTGTCATGCCCACTTCACCACACGAAGCAAGCTCCCCATGCCTCCTCCCAGAACCTACTCCTGATGTCAACATGGCATTTGCTTCCAAGACCTGCCACCCTTCCTGCCTCGGGACTAGTCTCTGTCTCGTTTCCCTTCCCTCCTTCAAACCCTCTTTGCAGGGCAGTAACCACACCTGATTGGGTGTCACGAGAAAGCCGGTGTGAGAATTCAGAAAGCTACTACTCACTGGATATCACACAATAAACTGTGTTTCACAGAGTCCTTACAACAGCCTTGTGAAGTAAACCGTACAGATATTTCCATTTTAATAGACGGGGAAACCGAGGTTCCAAGAGACAGGGAGCTTGCACAGATCGAGAAGCCTAGGAGAAGCAGATTGGAAACTGAACCCACAGACCCTTCACACTTAGTCCAATGCTTCCTAACATTAGCCGCCCCTGTAGTTCTAGTATCGACTACTTAAGGCTGGTGGCGTCGCTCTTGACACCTCACCGCTTCCCTGATCCATGTGCATCCCTACCCAGAACTTGTCAGCTGTCTAGGCAGCAGGGAGGGATCCACAAAGCCGGCCACATGCTCAGGGGCTGTTCCCAGCCTCCCGATCTTTGCAAGGTTTCCTCTGAGCCACTGAGGAACCATAGTCAAAACACAAAGACCCGCTCAAGGTCCCCGGATTCCCTCTCGTCCGTCCACCTACAGGATAACGAGGCAAGGCCAGAAGCCAGCGTCTGCCGCCAACGGGAACCCGCGGACAGAGGTCACTGCTCCGGGACACCGGGCAGCAGGCGACGCAGGGGATGCTGCAGTGCCCGCGGCTCCGGGCTCGGCCCAAGGTCACCCTCCCCGGCCACCCGGAGCGCCACCTGGCGTCCCACGCGGGCCTCCCCCATGCCCTCGGGGACACGCCTGGAACCCCGGCTGGGGCAGGAGCCGGGCGGTGGGCAGAGGACCGAGGCTGAGCCGGGGAGGAGCGGGAGGCGGGGCCCACCTGATAGCTGAGGACGCCGTCTGGCTCGTTGCTCCCGGCGGGCATGGCCGGGCGGAGCCTGGTCTCGCCGGTGGTTTCCAGGTTGAGCTGTAGCAGTCAGCGCCCTCTGGTCCTGTGTGAGCCGATCGCACGCGCGGCGACCCCTACCCAGGAACCAACGACCGGTCAACCATCAACCGGCGCCACCTTCATAGCCATCAGCCCGCGAGGCGCCCGCAGCAGCCAATCAGAGGGCACCCCGAGCAGCCAATCAGCGCGCGGAGCACGGGAGGACGCTGTCCGGCGGTACCCTGGGCTACCAGGAAGAAGGGAGGAGGGCGCCCGAGAGCCAACCCCTCCCTGGGCCCGTTGCCTTAGAAACCGCCTCCCTCCCTTAGGGGGCCTCTGGGCTCTGAGGTCCTTCCTACTGCTTGCTAGGAACTGAAAATCCCTGCCTCTGTTTGCAGCTGCACCTGACTCTTGGGAAAGTGTCGGGTTGGCTTATTCTGATTTTACTCCTCGGAAGATGGGTTTTCAGTTAAGAGAAAATTTCCCTCAGAAACAAAGATGGCAGGAGGAAGTAATGATGAGAAGAGAGAACCTTCTAAAATTACTTTTTAACCCTTGAGTTAGTGGCCAGATTGAAGAGCGTTAAAGAGCAGCAGACAGGAAACAGTCAAACAGGCTGAGACTCGTGTCTCCCAGAGTCTAAGATTGACAGCAGTGGGGGCTGAGCTGAGGATGAGTTCAACTTGTCCAAAAGGCATGCTGTAAGACAGATTGTTGTTTAACAGCAGAACTAACCGATCTGAGGCGAGGTTGGAAAGTGACTCCATTTGAGTTTAAAAGGAAACAGAGTAGCTTAATCATCCTTAGCTTGAGAGAAAGGGGCCTTTGTCTTCTATCTCCTGAGAGCGGAGGTGAGTCCACGTTATCCAGGGGAAAGGGATCGTTGCAATTATTCTCATCCTCTGCCAAACTGAAGAAAGAAGCATGATCCAGTGCATGTCAAACTTCAACCTTTATGGTGGTGCACCTCACCTAGCACTCAGGAGGCTGAGGCAGGATAGCAAGTTCAAGCCTGCCCTGGACTTCCTGGTTAGACCTTATCTCCCCCCCCCCAAAAAAAAATTTATTAATTCAACCTCCACATAATCAGTGCACACTGTAATCAGAACAGGAAACAAGATTGGGCCTTAATGTCCCTGAAAAGGAACTAAATTTCTGAAGCTGGGGAGATGGCTCTGTTTAAAGCGTTCTTACTATGTAAGTGTGAGGAGCTGAGTTCAATTTCCAGCACCCAGGAAACGCTGGGTCTGGAGGCAAAAGCTTGTGATCTCAGTGCTGGGGAAGGCAGAGTCCCTGGAGCTTGCCAGCCCGCCAGTCTCAACCAATCCATGCCACGATGAACTGCAGATTTGGTGAGAGATTCTGTCTGGAAAATAAGGCAGAGAGTGCTGGAGAGACGGCTCAGCAGCTAGGAGAACGTGTTGCTGTTCTAGAGGGCCTGGCTTGGGTTCCAGGTCCTACATGAAGGCTCACAACCAGCCATAATGCCAGTCCCTGTGAATTGGTGCATCTCTTCTGGCCTCCTTGGATGCAAAAAATGAATGTGGGACACAGACACAAACGTAGGCAGAACACCAATGCACACTTAAAAAAAAATAAACGGAGAGCTATTAAGGAAGATGTCTGCCATCAAACTCTGACCTCCACATGTGTACTTATACATGGGTGCACACAGCAATGTGTAAAACACAAACATGTGCACATGTACACACACATCATTATATATATATGATTACTCTGTCACTGTTTTCAGGCACACCAGGAGAGGGCACCAGATCCCATTACAGATGGTTATGAGCCACCATGTGGTTGCTGGGAATTGAACTCAGGACCTCTGGCAGAGCAGTCAGTGCTCTTAACTGCTGAGCCACCTCTCCAACCCTCACATCATTATTTTTGATCATCTGTAAAAGGAAACTTGCCCAGTTAGCATCTCACAACAATGATTTTTTTTTCCTGTGCCTTTGTACTCCACACAGCCTCAGAGGTTGCTGGGCATCTAGAAGACTGCAAATATATGTACATTTATTTCAATCTATTTATAAATGTATTGAAGTCCAGCGAAACGGCTCAGCAGGTGACGCCACTTGTCACCAAGCCTTATTGTCTGAGTTTGATCCCCAGGACCTACACGATATAAAAAGAAAACCAACTCTTGCAAGTTGACCTCAGAGCTCCGCATGCACAGCACGGCATGTGCTTGCACACTCACCTGCCAAGGTGAAGAAAGCAAACATCTCAAGTCTGGGGCAAAGACTGGAGGGTGATAACATGCAGAGTAGCTACCGTTGGGCCAACACGGAGAATAATAGTGAAAAGAGCAGTAGAAAGAAATGTTGCAATTAGAAGGTGCTCTTGTAGGGCTGGAGAGACGGCTCAGTGGTTAAGAGCACTGACTGCCCTTCTAGAGGTCCTGAGGTCAATTCCCAGCAACCACATGGTGGCTCACAACCATCTGTAATGGGATCCAAGGCCCTCTTCTGGTGTGTCTGAAGACAGTGACTGTGTGTACTCATATACAAAAAAATAAATCTAAAGAAAAAAGAAAAAATTTAGAATTAAGGTGGTGTTTTGTTTTTTTGTTTGTTTTTTGTTTTGTTTTTGTTTGTTTTTGCAGAAGCAGCAGCTCTTGTCAAACAGAGGAGAGCTGGTGTCTTAGTTAGGGTTTTACTGCTGGGAACAGACACCATGACCAAGGCAACTCTTATAAGGACAACATTTAATTGGTCTGGCTTACAGTTTCAGGGGTTCAGTCCAGTATCATCAAGGCAGGAACATGGCATCATCCAGGCAAGCATGGTGCAGGAGGAGCTGAGAGTTCTACAGCTTCATCTGAAGGCTGCTAGCAGAATACTGCCTTCCAGGCAGCTAGGATGAGGGTCCCAAAGCTCACACCCACAGTGACACACCCACTCCAACAAGGTCACACCTACTCCAACAGGGCCACACCTAATAGTGCCACTGCCTGGGCAGAGCATATACAAACCACAACAGCTGGATAATGGGTTCAGACTTTTTACTTTCCTTGTATAATAAAAAATAATCAGGCCATTAAAGGTTTTAGAGAGCCATCCCCTCCAGGCACCCGGACCTAGTGAAATAAATGTGCCATTTATCGAAGTAGTCGTAGCGTCTCTGTTATTCCTCTGTCTCACTAATGAGAAAATTGAGTCACAGAGAAACTAAGCAACGTCTAGGTCAGGCGGTCACTAAGCGGGGACTCAACCATTTCTTAATTAAAATGGCTTTACTGAGAGCTCTGTATCCTGTGTGTCGGGTGCCGGGAAAACAGCAATGAAAAATGCCTGGGACTTGGAACTTAGTGAGGAGACAGGAACCAAGTAAACCGACAAGATCACTGTAAGCTATGGCAGCTACTGTGAAGGCTGTGACAGAAAGAACCGGATTACACGAGAGACAAGAGAGGCTCTGTGGAGCCGAGGACGGTGGAAGAGACCGAGAGACCAGCACGAGCCAACGTGAGCCTGCCTGGCTCAGTAGTTCCTGGATGGCATGCTGCTCAGTCTTGAGAAAGTGATGCTGTCTCTGTTAGCTACCATAAGGTGGGATGGACTGCAGGACAAACCTAAGGCCGAGTGTGCATTAGGCTAAAGGTGGCCAAAGGGAGGATGTGCTCAAATACCTAACTACCCCACAAGACAGGTCTCAGCCACCCACCGTTAAGACAGGGCAGGGTAGGGCAAGGAATGTGCTTTCCAGGAGTCCTCCCTGGGTCTGGTTTAGATATAATGAGGCAGGGCCTCTGGCCCTTGAGGGTCAAGAGCCCCATCTTCTGGCCGGTTGTGAGAATTACAAGGGTAAGTAGGCCAGAAACAGTCTGGCACTGCAGGCTCCTCTCCTAGGGCTCATTTGGTCTTTCCCTAGCTGGACTGGCTGGCTTGGTGCCAGGTATCAGTCATCTAGCCCAAAATGCTCCCTACACTAGTGTAATAAAGTGCAATCGAGTGACTGAACCCGGTGAGCAAACGGGCCCTGGGGGAGCAGGGAAAAGCGCTCAACCCTTGTGTGGCTTGCAATGGAAGGGGAAAAAAGTGGACAGTAAAATGCAAAACACACAAGAGGGACAAAAGCCATACAGACACACCAAAGTTTCAGGACTATGAGGACAACCTCACCTGATCCTCGCTACAACTCTGTGAGGCAGACTGAGGCGGACTCTCATCCCATTTCACAGATGAGAACTGAAACTTAGCTGTGTTCATCGACCCCAGGTCATCCACCCAGACCGGCAAGTGCATGGAGCCACTTGGACTGAGGTCATCGATATCTGTCCCCGGAGGCCAGGCCACGCAGGCTTACATCCTTCCCTCAGGATGCCTGGGAGCTTCCCTGGCTTTTATGGGCCCCACATCTTTGGCCTTCCAGAGTTTGCCTCTGCTTCTGTCAGCTCTTTAGCGTAAAGTCAAAGTCGTCGGGGAGGAGGAAGCAGATCTAAACCCCTGGATACCCAACAAGTCTCTTTCCAGGTAAATACACAGAGCCCAGAAATTTGCATAGTGTAAACAGACACAGCCAGGGACAGGGTGGGTCTGAAGAGACTCTGGAAGGCTAGGCCATCAGTGTGTAAACATTGTAGAGTACACTTCACACAAATTAAGATGGCCACCATGTCACTCAGTGACGCAATCCTAAAGGATGACAGTTGTTCATGTTTTATCCTCAACCAAAAGGTCTTTATGTGTGTGAATGTGAGTGCATGTGTGTGCATGTGTGTGCATGTGTGTTCATATGTGTAAAGTGTGTAAATGTGTGCATGTGTGTAAAGTATGTGTGCATGTGTGATTGTGTGAATGTATGTGCATGTGTGTGAGAGGAAGTGTATTAGTGTGAGTGAGTGTGTGCATGTGAGTGTGAATGTGAGTGTATGTGTGAGTGTGTAACTGTGAATGTGTGAACTCATGTGCATGTGTATGTATGTATGTGCATGTGTGTGAGAGTGCATGTGTGTGAGTGTGCACATGTGTGTGTGCATGTGTGTACATGTATGAGTGTGAATGTGTATCATGTGTGAGTGTGAATGTAAGAAAAATGACAAAATGCAAGAAGTAAAGCATCTGAGAAAATATTCTATAATTGCAATTAATCTTTTTTATCAAAAACTATAATTTTGTCCAGTTTGTGTCTCTGTTCCTATGCTTGGTATCCAGCCAGAGGCTCCTGGCTCACCCATGTCGGGCAGCACCCTGGGCTCTCTAGCTGAACCTATACTGGACTTTATGGGGGTTTGTTTGTATGGGGTTTCCCTTTTTGTCTAGTACTGAGGATTGAACTCAGGGTACATGGTACATGGTACATGGTACATGGAGAACACTCTGCCAAGTGAGCTACATCCCTAGTTCTTTCTGTCCTTTTCAAATTTAAAAATGTTGTCTCTTGATATCCTTCTTAATTACACATCTAAGCCCAAGAAAAGATGGATCCAAGGAAAGACTTAATTAGGGCTTGTTCTCCTGTGTAGTCTGGGAGCATCTCCTGTGGATGGGAAGGAGGGGGTGACTTCTCTGTCACGCCAGAAAGGTTCAGCAGGTGCATGGTTTGCTTTCAGCCTTTGCCAAGTTACAGCCTATCGAGCAGGATGAGAGAATGCAATTCTCTTTGTTCACAGCAGGCTGCCAGCCTGGAACATTGCAAATCATGGGAAAAAAAAAAAAAAAAAAAACGAAATGGAGAGAGAGAGAGAGAGAGAGAGAGAGAGAGCGCTCTGATGGCTCTCACCCCCCCCTCACCACCAACAGCATCCAGAGCTTCCCTGTGCTGGGCTCATTTACACCTTGCTCCAGACTAAGGGAAGCTCTGAGATGCAGTACAGTGGCCAAGACCTGCCCCCACCTCCCCCACCTTCTTTACAACCCTGATTAAGACAACTAGGCAAAGCAGAGGGTGGGGGTGGGGGGGGAGGCGCAAAAGACAAAACAGAGAAAATTGTCAAGTGCAAGCAGAGGCTGAGCTAAGGGGCTGTGGGACTCCAGGACCTCACAGGAAGCCCTTCTCGAATCTACAAGGAGCAGGTGTTTACGGAGGACCACTTGCCAAAGCTCTCCATACTAAATCTGAGCCCTTTTGTGTTATACTAAACACAATTGTCTTATCTGTTTCTACCCAAGCCTAACCCTGCTCAGAAATGTTTGTTTAAAGTCGGTTCAATACGTATCTTATCTTCCTGGGATAAGATCTGAGCTTGTTATACTCAGACAGGAAGTTCTTGGCTCACTTCTAGCCCTCCGGCCTAGCCTGGCCTTAAGGTGGCAGCAAATCCAACCTTCTGTATAGCTTGGAGGCAGGGGAGAGAGAGAGAGAGAGAGAGAGAGAGAGACAGAGACAGAGACAGAGACAGACAGAGACATAGAGACAGAGACACACAGAAAGAAACAGAGACAGAGCAGACAGAGAGACACACAGAGAAAGACAGACAGACAGAGACAGAGAGAAAAAGACAGACAGAAAGACAGGCAGACAGAGACAGACAGAAACAGAGAGAGACAGAGAGAAACAGAGAGATACGGGGAGAGAGACAGAGGGAAACAGAGACACAGAAACACACACAGACAGAGACAAAGAGTAAAAGACAGACAGACAGACAGAGACAGAGAGAAAAACAGGCAAACAGAGACAGAGAAAGACAGACAGAGATAGACACCGAGTTTGGTAAACTTTTTTTTATTATTATTATTATTATTATTATTATTATTATTATTATTATTATTTTGGTTTTTCGAGACAGGATTTCTCTGTGTAGTCCTGGCTGTCCTGGAACTCACTTTTTAGACCAGGCTGGCCTCGAACTCAGAAATCCGCCTGCCTCTGCCTCCCAAGTGCTGGGATTAAAGGCATGCGCCATTAAAGCCACCCTTTTCCTCATTTGTCTTCAATGCACATGTGCGCTTTTATAGACTAGAGGGCTGAAGTGTGGGGAAGTAAAACAGCTCTCCTGGACCAGTTAATAAGCAGGCTGTTTAGGAACTAAAGATGCTTCAGGATGACGTGATATCTTAGTGGTTAAAAGCACTGTGACAAATCATTCTGATTTTTGTCAACTTGAAACAAGCTCGAGTCCTCTGAGATGCTGGGCTCCTCCCCTTCATTGACTGCTGTTGGAAAGTTCAGCCCAAAAGCCGTGCCACCCTTGGGTAGGTGTTCCCAGATTGCATAAGAAAGCAAGCTGAGCAAACTGTGGGAGTGAGCCAGTCAGCTGCTAAGTAGCCTTCCTCCATGATCTAAGTCTGCTTCAGTTCCTACTTCCAGGCTCCTGCCCCAACTCTTGGCACACCTTTGATCCCAGCGCTCAGAAGGCAGAGGTAGGCAGATCTCTGTGAGTTTGAGGCCAGCTTGGTCTGCATAGAGAGCACCAAGGCAGCCAAAACTGCACAGAGAGACCCTATGTCAAAAAAAAAAACCCACAAATAACTAAATATGTATAAAATAATTACCAATAATTTTCACTTGATTATGTGGTTTGCTACAAATATAACTAACTCTAATTTGCCCGAACAGAGGAAAATCTTGCTGCTCACTTTGAGTGGTTCACCCCTACCCACCACAAAGCAAAAGCCTGGTCAGGCATCTTTCTTTGTCAAATGAGAATTCTGTGTCTTTTTTTTTGTGGCTTCTCCTTTTTCAGTGCTGAGGACCAAACCCAGGGCCTTGTACTTGCTAGGCAAGCATTCTCCCATTGAGCTATACCACCAGCCCCATAACTGCCACTTTGAAAAGTCTGTCAGTGAGACAAGTTTACTGAACAGATTCTCACAATGTTCTGAAAGTAGCTCTCACTATCACTTGCTCTAGAAGCACGGTAGCTTAGACATAAATCCGGTCCAGCCAGTGCTTCCCACGCTGCAACCCCTGAGGCTTTTATTTCTCAGCTAATACTAAAGAAAAGAGACTTGGTCAGACATCTGGGCTGGAGAAAAGGGGACCAGACACAGGATGCGACTCTATTTCCCTTGTGTATCTTTTTCTATCTATGACCTTTTGCCAAACAGAAAAGGCCAGGCTCCTTTTATAGAAGGCAGATTTCTCTGATCTCTTCTGCAGCTCAACAGAAAACAGGAGCGAGTATTTGCCAGGTCCACCAGAAACTGCAAAGGAAAAAAAAATTCAGCATAGGGGTTGGGTGTAGCTCGGCAGCAGAACACTTGCTAAAGTGGCCAAGGCATGAGTTTGACCTTCAGTTCTTGGGATGGGAGTCTTCAAACTCACGGAGTCAGACATGGTGGGTCAAGCCCATAAGCCCCACATAGAGCGGCTGAGGCAGATGGAGAGTTTCAGGCCAGGCTCAGCAACAAAAAGCCCTCAGCTGTGTTAGGGGAGTTGGAGGGGGCTAGCGTCTACCCACTAGAGTGAGACCATTACAGTCACATTGTAACCCATGTGTGGGTCTGGCTCAAAAAACTTTAGAAGCTCTCCCTCTTAGCCTCTGAGAATAGTTGGAAGAGACTTAAAAGTGTCAAAAACCAGTTTTCTGTGTGATGCTGTTTCTTTCCACAATGTCCCACAAAAGAAGTGATCCAGACAACCCAGGATAGCTGTCCTGCAAAATTGGACTGGCCGTAGCTGGCAGCCCCTTCCCAGGACCAAACAGCCTTAGTGAAACTTCTGATCATTCCAGATCATCTCTCTGAGGTCCCAAAGAAAATGTCCACTCATTCTTAAAGGAGTAGTGGCCAGAGCCTTTAATCCCAGGATGCTAGATGCAGCCTCCTCTACATAGTGAGTTCCAGGGTAGCCAGGGCTACATAGTAAGACCCTAAGAGACAACAGTAAAATCACTTCAGAGTGGGTCTTCCTCTTCATTTAAACTTTTCTAGAAATATCCTTGTAGATACACTCAAATAGGTTTCCATGGTGACTTCTTTGTTTTTGAGACAGAGTTTCTCTGTGTAGCCATGGCTGTCCTGGAACTCAGTATGTAGACCAGGCTCGTCTCAAACTCAGAGTTGTACACCACCACATCTGGGCTCCATAGTGATTCTTGATCACATCAAACTGATAAGATTAGCCATCACAGGAACCACATAGCCTTTGTGTCTGGCCCCTATCGCTAACTCAGAACAATACTGCTTTATAGTTTCCACCTTCCTTTAAAAGGTACTCAGGGCTGGGGATATGGTCCTGCTAGTTAGGGTGCTTGTCTAGTGTGAACTAAATACATGTAATAATCTTTATGTCTGTGGATATGCTAGTAAATTATTAGAATGTTCTAACGGTTTGGGGGGTTGTAATTATTATTTATTATTATTCAAGAACTCACTGTGTAACCTAGGCTGACCTCAAACCCTTTTCTGTCAGTATTTTATGTGTATGAACATTTTCCCTGCCTGTATGTCTATATATAACGTGTGTGTAGTGCCTGAGGAGGCAAGAATAGGGTGTCCAGATACTGTATCTCTCTCTCTCTCTCTCTCTCTCTCTCTCTCTCTCTCTCTCTCTCTCTCTCTGTGTGTGTGTGTGTGTGTGTGTGTGTGTGTGTGTGTGCGAGCACGCGCACATGTGCACACACACATGCAAACATATGTGCTCGTGTGTGTAAAGGCCAGGGATCAACACTGGGTGTCTTCTCTTTAGCTTACTTTTTTGAGGTAGGGTCTCTCCCTGGACATGGAGCTCACAACTGGACAAGACTAGCTGGCTACTGACCATAGTGATCTGCCAGTCTCTGACTCCCCAGCCTTGGAGCCACAGACCCTCACCAGCAAGCCCAGCCACTCCATGGGTGTGAAGGATCCGAACTCGGGTGCCTGGGTTTGCACATACACCCACATTTTCTTGATACCTGCCTTAGTTAGGGTTTTACTGCTGGAAACAGATACCATGACCAAGGCAATTCTTCTAAGGACAACATTTAATTGGGGCTGGCTTACAGGTTCAGAGAGGTTCAGCCCATTATCATCAAGGTGGGAGCATGGCATCATCCAGGCAGGCACGGTGCAGGAGGAGCTGAGAGTTCTACATCTTCATCTGAAGGCTGCTAGCAGAATACTGGCTTCCAGACACCCAGGAGCAGGGTCTTAAAGACCATGCCCACAGTGACACACCTACTTCAATAAGGCCACACCTCCAAGTAATGCCACTCCCTGGGCCAAGTATATACAAACCATCACAGTACCTTTTAAGATCATTTCATTTAGTGATAGCTGGAGCTATCTCATTGGGCAGATTCTCTGTCTCTCCTGGTCCATTGACACAGAAACAAACGTGACTATGGCTGCTGTCCCACCTGGTTTTATTTACTGTTTTTTTCCAACTTGATGCAAGCTAGAGCTGCATGTGAAGAGGAAGCTCAGTTAAGAATATGCCTCCTCCATTAGACTGGCCTGTACACGAGTCTGTAGGGCATTTTCTTGATTATGCCTGAGATTGATGTGCAAGGCCCAGCTCACTTCAGATAGTGCCCTGGTGGTGAGTTGCATAAGAAAGCCATCGAACAAGCCATAGAGAGTAAATCAGCAAGAGACCAAGTCAGTGTTTGTCCACAGCTTTGCTGCAGCTCCGTATGCAGCTCCCGTATGCAGCTCCGTATGCAGCTCCCGTACGCAGCTCCCGCCTCCAGGTTTCTGCCTTGAGTTCCTGCCCTGACTCCAGTTCATGGTGGACTATAAGCTGTAAGCTAAAATAAGCTAAAATAAACCCTTTCCTCCCCAAGTTCCTTTTGGTCATGGTGTTCACCACAGAGACAGAAACCAGACTAATATCCAATACCACCCTGCTTCCTGCTTCAGAGAGAGATATGGATCCGCCCATCACCTGCTCGCCTCATCTCTGCTGTTCTCTGTTCTCTGCGTCTCCAGGGAGACAAGCCATCCAGTTTGTGCCAGGCTACGTGATCTGCCACACTCGGGACACATTTGCCATATTATTTAATTTATTATAGATGTTGGGACGTGGCTCTGTACTTTTGAGCAGATCCTCTCCCATTCATTATCTGGCAATTAACCCTCTAACTGATAAAGGCTAGAATTTTTCACATCACTTTTTTTTTCTTCTACAGATAACATTCACTCACTCGGTATGAATCAAAGGTATTAAGAACAGCATTTGGGGTTTTGTTTTGTTGTTTTCGTATTTTTAAGTCTCAAACTAAACTTTGTTCATTTTGTTAGAGTTTACAAAGAAAAGCACCAGGCAGGCAGGCTGTAAATCCCAGCAGCTGTGGGCAGGAGGGAAAAGAAGAGGAAGAGAGAGAGAGAGAGAGCCATGCTGTTTGCAAAGCAGCCACACCACAGGAAGTGCAAAGGGGATGAAGTTGGGTTTAAGTTTCAGAGAAAGACTGGAAGTGCCCAGACTACCAGCATGAGAGAGAGAGAGAGAGAGAGAGAGAGAGAGAGAGAGAGAGAGAGAGAGAGAGAGAGAGAGACCAGACAGAGAGAGAGAGAGAGAGAGAGAGAGAGAGAAGAAAAGTAACAGGCACAACCACAGATACACACAAGGCAGGTTGCAGCAGGATGCTTGTTGTGCGTCACAGAGGAGACCTCACAAGGGCCTCAGGGAATGAGAAGTTCCACAGAACAGCAGCAGAACTGAGCCTGCACTCCTAGAGAAATGGAGATGGTAATTTCTCAAGCAAGAGATGCCCTGTAGCACGCCCTGAGGTAGAGACAGCACAAGGTCCTCCTGGGCTTCCGGATAAGCACTAGAGAAAACAGGAATGTTATCCACACATGGTTTTCTCTCTCACAGAGAAGAGGTTTGCACCTGTTTTCCATGCGGAAGGCTGGGGATGGGTGTTGTTTATAGCCTGGTGGTCTTTTGCTACCTAGAGAGCCAGGCCTCCCCTGAACCTTCCAGACTCCTGGGCGTTGTTTCTCACTCAATAGAACCAATTCTTAAGGAAGAGGTCACAGGTATTTTGCAAAAGAGTCTACTATTATATGCTTATTCCAGACCCTTCCTCTCTTGACCTTTATCCTGAATAATGTTTGCAGATAGAGCCCATTCTTGTGGAAGAGGTCACAGGTGCTTTGCAAAAGACGTGCACTTTCTAAAGGAGTTTTGATGTAGGCATGATTTAACCTTTGCTGTGGTAACTGTCAGTAGGAAACTTTTTTCCAAAGTAAAATATGTCAAAAATAAGCCACTCAGTGTCAGACTCTGGAATTTTGAACCAGCCCAGATAACTAAGTTGTGCTGAACTCGACTTCCTTCTCGCCTCTCTTGGATCATTTAGCTGTCGGCCATTTGCAGGGACACACACACCCTGAGGGACTTAGGATAGGCAGACTCTTGGACATCTTGGACCAGCAGCCTCTTGCTTTCTGTTTTGAAGATCATCTCCACTCATAACAGAAACGCCTCCAATCCCCAGGTCTTCCACCCATGGCTAAGACTTACCTGGGACTTACTTGCTTTCACAGCCCAGCACGTTTTCTTGGCAACACTTCCACACTAGTCCAGTAAGTCATCATTCAGCTCCCAAGATCCTTTGCTGTGTCCCTAGAGACTTCATTTCCAAAGTGTTTCATGTAAGCTTCTGTCTGCTCTCTCTTTTCTGACCCTGAGCTTGGGTGAACATACATGACTTTCTTATTGCTTTTAACCTACTTCTCAATAGCAGTGTTAGTATAGGTGTTAATTGTTAATTTTGGTCAGACTGTCTTTTGTCTTTAGTTCAAAGTGCCAGAAACAGAACAAATTTCAACCATTCAGTGGAATCCTCATCAAAATACCAGTGACATTCTTCTGAGAAATAGAAGAAAAAAAGTTTTTCTAAAATGCATATAAAAGCAATGTTGTGTTTTATTAAAAAATAAAAAGAAAGAAAGAAAAAGAGGCAGGATATATTTGACAGAGCCAAGAATGCTGAGGGTGCCTCTGCTGGCCCATGCTGGGCATCCCATCCCCCTGAGGTACCAGCCATAAACAGAATATGGAACAAAGTTTATTTAGGGCATGGGAAGGGGAGTTGAGGAGGGAATAGAGACGGGAGAAAGGCAGAGAGAAAGAGAGGGGGGAGGAGGAGTGGGGAGGGGAGGAGGAGGGAAAAGGGGGAGGAGAGGAAAGAGGAGGGACGGGGAGGGGAGAGCCTGGCCGTGGAAAGAGAGGGGGAGGGGGCAGGGAGAGAGGGAGAGAAGGGTAAGAGATCTAGGAGGGGCCAAACAGCTCCTTTTATAGTAAGCCAGGCATTATCTGTCTGTTGCCAGGTAACTGTGGGGCGGAGCTAGCAAGCACCAAAGACAGACACCATAGACAAATGTCAGATGAAAAGGGTGACTGGAAGCATGGTCAGGTCTTACTTCAAGTTCTACTACAAAGTAACAACAACAGCTTGATACTGGAGCAGAAACAGGCAGGCAGGCAGTGTCTGTAGGGCTGCTGCTGTAGCCGCAGGAAGTATGACAAAGAAGCCATAAAACACTCAGAGAAAAGACAACTTCAAAACACCACCACAAAAACTGGATATCCACACAGAGAAGACGAAGACTGAAAACATTCCCTTCAACCTGTACATTAACCAGCCCAAATGGATCAAAGACCTCAATATAACAACTTAAACCGTTAGAAGGAGGATGAATAGAGAAAAATACGTCAAGACATCGGCATAAGCACCGGGGGGGGGGGGGGGGGTGGGTGTCAGACCCTGACCAGCCTCTTGCCAATGCAAGCAGACAGGCTGGGGGCAGTTCAGTGGTTAAAGCATTTGCCCTGCAAGGATAATCTAGCCCTGAGCTAGATCCTGAGAACCCTGAAGGTTGGGGGAGCTGGAGGAGCCACACTTGGTAGAGCTCTTGATCCCAGCACTGGGGAGGCAAAGACAAGTTCCCTGGTGTGCAGTGGCCAGCCAGCCCAGCCTTCTTGGTATGTTCCAGGCTAGTGAGAAACCCTGTTTCAAAAATCAAAGTGGACTGTTGGCGAGAGTTTTGCTTTTTGTTTTATACTATTTTATTGTGTCCTTCTATCTCTGACTTCCTTCCAACTTTTATTCCACACCAATCCCTTCCAAACCTCTCCACACACACACTAGGTAGGAGAGAAAGAAGGTTAGGGGGGAAAGGGGGTGTAGACCTCTTTAGACTACTTCCTGTTGATTAGGGGTGTTGGGTTCCCTGGGGGGCAAATCTAATCTTTTAAAAAAATTCTAAAATTTATTTATTTTATGTATGTGAGTACACTGTCGATGTCTGTAGACACACTAGAAGAGGGCATCAGATCTCATTACAGATGGTTGCAAGTCCAATCTTCTTCATCGTCAAAATATCCAGCAGTATAGCAACCCAGCAATAGCAAACACCACAGCAAATGCAGCAGCAGGGGCAACAGCTGCCGCCGTTGACTCTCTCAGGACTCTCCCATTTATACCCTCTCCAGAGTCCCCAGAATTAAACTATCTGCAGCTGGCAAAAATCACGCCCCTGCTAGTGCATGAGGCAAATCATAACCACCTGCTGTGAAGCAGCCTCTTGGCCCACACCTGAGATTAAAACAAGAGATGGCTCAGTGGTTAAGAGCTCTGGCTCTTCTTCCAGAGGTCCTGAGTTCAATTCCCACAACCACATGGTGGCTCATGATCATCTGTAATGGGATCTAATGCCCTCCTCTGGTGTGTCCAAGGAGAACCACAATATACTCACATACATAAAATAAATAAATCTTAAAAAAAGAAATATAAAAATATTTATATAACATAACTGGGTTCTTAGTTTTGGGTGGGTTTTTTTGTTTTGTTTTGTTAGTTTGTTTTTTTGTTTTTTCGAGACAGGGTTTCTCTGTGTAGCCCTGGCTGTCCTGGAACTCACCCTGTAGACCAGGCTGGCCTCGAACTCAGAAATCTGCCTGCCTCTGCCTCCCAAGTGCTGGGATTAAAGGTGTGTGCCACCACCGCCCGGCTAACTGGGTTTTTAAAAGAAACCAAAATTCTCACTGCTTTTCCCCATTTTAATCTAAAAACAGACTTTTTCTCTAATATTAATAAATTATACAAAAAATTATGAGAACTGTCAAGTAAGAATTATATTTACAATGTCTGATCCTTGTGTATTTGGTGAACTTGGAGAAAGTACTGCACTATCCATCCTTTCCTGGTGAGCCCAAAGTTTTGTACCTAAATCACTTTCTTGCCTTTGACACCTCTAGAGCATCTTTTACATCCTAAAACGTTTCTTAAATCCTAAGCAACGTAAGCATAATTGTGAGATTACAAGTAGCTAGTCTTCAACTTCTCAGAGACCTGAGAAGGGTAAATATTACCTGAGTAAACAGGAAGTGCTGAGCAAGCAGCTTCCAAACTACAGAAATGGCAGTCTGCTGGCTACCTGGACAGTCACCCAAGGCTTCTCTGTATCCATCTTTGGCCTATAGGATCCATCATAGGCCCATAATATCAAACAGACTTTTCTGTGAAGCAGAAGTTTTAAAGGACTGGCCTACCTTATCTCTGCAAATTGGGCAAGCGACTTCCCAGTGCCCCGCTTGTCCACAGTTTGGACGGCCTGCTGTCAGCAGTGGAGACAAGGGCAGTTCTTTCTGGGGGGGCTTACTTTGCCACATTTGAAGCAAACTACACATAGAAGTTCTTCAATGCCCGTCATCTTCTTTGAGGTAGAACAGGGGTGCTGCCAGGAGCTGATGTGTCTGTCAGAAAAGCCATTTATTATTATAAACATCTTAACTGCCTTGTTCTGCAGCTCTCTGAAGAGTTTGAAGATGGCCTCTCTCAGTCTATCTGAACAGACAAATGTTGCTTGACTCTTCTACCTGTTTACTATCTTCTCAACTTTGAAAGCATATGCAAGAGGCTAAATAAAGCTTATTTTTGTAATTAACTAAACTAATACCTAACAAGGTTACAAGTAAGATTGCTTGTAGGTGACTAACTAGCAACTTGCATTTGTAATTATCCTAAAGAGTTTGTAATAATAGTTTTCATAAGAATAAAACTTTATGGTACACTTTTAAATGACACATATGTACAATACATTAAGCAACAGTTGAACAAAATAACCTTAAATTTCCATCAATACAAAATCATCCATAGCAATGTAAAATGTTTGAGACTTGTTGCTTTCTTATTCTAAGTGGAGATACAATAACCCACCTTGTGTTCTATCATCTTATACCCACCCTTTTTATGATCCTCTTTCCCCCTCCTTCCTTCTAACACTAGATGGGAGAGAAAGAAGAATAGAAGGGAGACAGAAAAAAAGAGAAAGCGATTCTTGATTCTGACCTCCTTGACTTTGTTTCCTCCCAGACCATGATCAATAATAACTTATAACCAACTCCCTCAAATGACAACAAACATCCATAACCCACCCAATGACCAAAACCACCCAACCCACCTCTTGGAAATGGGCATATTATGTTCGACAAATTGTTTCCTGCTGTCTGGGAGTGAAAGCATCTTTTGAGGACTCTAAGAAAAATGGGGTATTGGCCAAGTCCTGGGAGAGCTGACTGTATTATTTGCTGTCCAGTCTCTGTGGGGTAGGAAAGTGCAGGGCTTAATTGAAGTCCTGGCTAAAACAATCTGGGAGGCTGGACCATCTGAGCTACCTGATTTGAAGTTGACCTAGATGCAAATTTTTGAGGCTATAGTAACTGAGGCTATCTGTGAAGCTGGATCACCTGGGCTGCTTGCTTTGTCTTCTTTGGTGTCTGGTCTTTTTGCTCTGAAAAAAAATTAAGGTAATACACATTTCTGCATTAACACATTTATGCAATATGTGGTGTCACAATGCAGCTAAAGGTTATTCTCTATTTTTGAGCAGCTGAAAGGCATCTATCAACTTGTAAGTCCATTTGGACTGCCTAACCAAACTGTAATATCAATCTCCATCCATGCTGTATGAGAGGGCAGTACATAATAATAAGTCATGAGGGCTCTGTAGCCAACAAGACCTATTGACTATGCAGAGACATTCATGTCTCAGCTAGTAGGATGTCTTCCCCTGGTCAAATCTAATCTTTATAGGTTTTGATGGTGTCTTAGGGTGTCCATTGCTGTGAAGAGACACTATGACCATGGCAACTCTTACAAAGGACAACATTTCATTGGGGTTGGCTTACAGTTTCAGAGGCTTGGTCCACTATCATCATGGCCGGAAGCATGGCAGCATCCAGGCAGACACAGTGCTGGAGAAGGAGCTGAGGGTTCTGCATCTTGATTCAAGTGCAGCCAGAAGGAGATTCTCTTTGGAGGGCAGCCAGGAGGAGGGTCTGGAACACAGTGGCCAGACTTGGGCTTATATGTGAGACCTCAAAGCCCCACCTCCACAGTGACACACTTTCTCTAACATTTCCTAGCAGAGCTACTTATCATGGGCCAAACATATTCAAACCACCACAGATGGTAGCCGTATTTTTTCATTCCCTATAGAAACAAGCAAAACTGCATCCCCATCCCAAAACCATTGCAGGCTTCCACTTTGATGTCAGCACACCCTCATGATCTACAGGCTTCTACCCTGAAGTCAGCACGTGTTTATAGTGCATAAGTTGCTTTAATTCCATAGGCTTGGGTTTTTTATAACCCAGTGTCTCTTGGCTGGTGTTGTTCCTTTTTTATTAACATTAGGAAACTTTTTAGCCTGGCAGTGGTGGTGCACATCTTTAATCCCAGCACTTGTGAGGCAGAGGCAGGTGGATTTCTGAGTTCGAGGCCAGTCTGGTCTACAGAGTGAGTTCCAGGACAGCCAGGGCTACACAGAGAAACCCTGTCTCAAAAAAAAGAGGAAATTTTTTAAAAAATATATTATTTATTTAATGTATATGAGTACACTGTAGCTGTCTTCAGACACACCAGAAGAGGGCATCAGACCCCATTACAGATGGTTGTGAGCCATCATTGTGGTTGCTGGGAATTGAACTCAGGAACTCTGGAAGAGCAGTCAATGCCCCTAACCACTGAGCCATCTCTCAACATTAAGAAAATTTAACATTAACAGAGCACTATTTAGTCTTCTTTTTATTCATTAAGTATATCTTTTAAAGTGCAATTAGATCTTTCTACTCTGCTTGTCCTGTAGGATTGTGTGGTATACCCATAATATGCTTTATATTATAATATGCAAAGAATTGCTTCATCTCACTGGAGACATATGTGGGGACATTATCAGTCTTAATTTGTACAGGAATCCCTATAACAGCCATCACTTCCAGTAAATGTGTAATTACACAATCAGCCTTCTCAGGACTCAAAGCAGTTGCCCATTGAAACCCTGAATATGTATCAATGGTATAGTGTATATAGATTTCCAAATTCCACCCAGTGAAACACAACCATCTGCCAGATTTAATTTCTTTTGGTACCCCTGAGTTACTGCAGTGGGTAATAGAGTTTGGTTATACAAAGAACAAGTAGGACATTTTCTTACAATCCTTGGCTTGTTGCCAAGTGATAGAATTCATTTTTCTTTAAACCTTTATTGTTAACATGGTGGATTTTTTTTTCCATGAAAATTTGAGGCTTCTAACACATTTTCTATTAATAATTGGTCAATAATTTCCTCATTGCCTTGTGCCAATGGACCTGGAAAACCTGTGTGAGACTGAATATGAGTAATTTATAATGGATAATTTCTATTTCTTATTGCCTGATGCTGTCACTTAAATAACAAGGTTAATTCTCAATTATCAGGAACAAATTCAGCAGTTTCTACATGCAAAACAACTCTTTATGCATATCAAGGGTCAATCATTGTATTAAGAGATTTAGGAAAATCTAATCCTACTATAAGAATTGCATACAGCTCTGATTTTGAACTGAAGTATAAGGGCTTTGAATTACTTGTCTCATTAGGTCTGATTTATAAGCCTACCATTCCCAACTTATTTGCATCAGCGTAGAATGTCAATCTTCGTTCACCCGTAATGACATAATCTCAGCATCAGTAAGAGGCACTACAGTTTTGGCTGGGTCTGTTCCTGACAATTGGTTTAGTCTTATTCTGTCATTTACAATGGATTCAGAAACTTTTTCCACGTACATCTTTATTTTCTTACTTTGTTTATGTGTTAAGAGAATTTATTCTATAATACTATCCTCCCTTCACATTAATGAGCCCAGTAGGAGAATAAATTGAAGGCAAAATAACCAAAATACAATTAAGTTTAGGATCAATTTGATCCAAATATGCATCTTGCAGGCTCTGTTATACCAGAGTTAACTCTCTCTATGCTTCAGCTGTTAACCATCTTAAACTGTTTCAGTCTGAATCTCCTTGTAGTATTTGAAACAAATTACTTAATTCATCAATAGTTAATCCAATTGTAGGCTTCAGCCAATTATTATCACCCATTAACTTTTGAAAATCATTAACAATTTACAAATTATCTCTATGGGTCTGTACCTTTTGAGGTCAAATTGTTTGTTGACTTATTTTATAATCTAAGTAGTTAATAGAATCTCCTTTCTATATTTTTCAGAAGTAATCTGTAACACCCAGCATGAGAGAATTCTTTGTGTGTCCTTAAACATCTTTTCTAAAGTATTTGCATCAGAATCAGCTAACAAAATATCATCCATGTAATGATAAATAATAGATTCAAGAAATTGCTTATGAATTATTTCTAATGGTTGTTGCACAAAAAATATTGACATAAAGTAGGACTATTTAACATTCCCTGTGGAAACACTTTCTAATGATATCTGTTTAATGGACCACTGTTGTTACAAGTAGGTACAAAGAAAGCAAACCTTTTCCTATTATGCTCATGGAAAAAGACTGTGAAAAGGCATTCTTTTAAATCAATTACTATTATAGCCCATGCCTTAGGTAGGTAAAGGAATTCTAGGCTGTAATGAACCCATTGGTTGAATTACTCTATTCACTGTGATTAAATCTGTTAACATTCTCTATTTTCCTGATTTCTTTTTTATATCAAACTCAGGAATTCCATGAACTGGTAGACTCTTCTATATGTTGAGCCTTCGGCTGTTCGAGTGCCTGCAGTTTTTTCTTAGTTAAGGGCCACTGATCTACCCACACGGGCTTATCAGTCAACCATTTTAGGGATAGGGCTGTTGGTATTTCAGCTGTGGCTCCCTTATAAACTTGGAAACTCAATCCCTGTGATGTCCTGTGTTTAGATAATGGGTGCAGCTTGTGATTGTTTTGAAGACACATATCAATATCTTCCCCAGATGCACCTATCATTCACCCCTAATTTCATCTGAACTGTATCTGGTACTATAGGAATATTAACTTGAGTACCCCCATTGTTGTAAAATATCCTGTTCTCATATGTTTATAGGTATGTCAGCCACATAAGGTCTCAATTTCCATCTTTACCCTTCTGCTCACGAACATTAAATCCACTGGATACTTTGTTTTATCTGAGATATTTTTCCAATTCCTAGAAACTGTGTATAAACCTTCTGAAGTGGTGAATTAGTTAGGGTTTCATTGCTGTGAAGAGATACCATGACCAAAGCAACTCTTATAAAGTACATATAATTGGGGCTGGCCTACAGGTTCTGAGGTTCAGTCCATTGTGATCAAGGCAGGAACATGGCAACATCCAGGCAGGCATGGTGCTTGAGGAGCTGAGAGTTCTACATCTTTATATAAAGGGTGCCAGAAGAAGACTCTGGATCACACTGGCCAGACTTAAGCATATATCTGAGACTTCAAAGCCCACCTCCACAATGACACACGTCCTCTAACAAGGATAAACCTCCTTCAATAAGGCCACACCCACTAATAGTGTCACTTACCATGGGCCAAGCATATTCAAACCACCACTAGTAGCCATACCTGGATTCCAGGATTTTTGATATTTGATAGTCACATCAACTCCTTCAACCAAACCTTCTATATCCATACCATTCACATGAAGTTTTAATTTTTGTCTGTGATCATTAACCACTGTTTGCCATTTTTCCAGTACTCCCAAATCCCCCTCTTCTTTCTACTGGACCAGCTTTGTATGTATTCTTTATTCTCTCTCTCTCTCTCTCTCTCTCTCTCTCTCTCTCTCTCTCTCTCTCCGTGTGTGTGTGTGTGTGTGTGCCATAATTTAAATTTCTTCCTTGCAGTTCCAGTCTATAATACCTGAATGCACAATGAATCCTTGGGAAGTCCTTCCCAAGATCATCTCTTCTGTCCCAAGGCAAAAGGCCATAAACACCAGTGGTTATTTTGTAACATTGAACTTTGGGGGATAGGGATACAACCGAAGATTCTCATGCTCAGCAAAATAAGCCAGATTCAAATGTTTTCTCTGTGACTCATAGATTCATATAAATACACAAAGCCATCAACACATCTATGATTTGAGAGTAAAAGAGAACTTGCCTGGGGGCATGAGGGGGCTAACAGGAGGGGCAGGGGAGGGGAGGGATGGGACAGTATGGGCAACTTGTATAAAAAGGTCTTATAAAACCTGTACCATCTATTGATATTTGGTAAGTGACACTGTACTGCAATGAATAGCCTCCAGTAGAAAATGTTTACATGGAAGAGTCAAAGGGTAGAGAGGAAAGAACACGAAGTGGAACAAGAAATATATGAATAATGGACTTGGGGTACAGATGGATCCAAGAAGCCAAAAGACAGCACTAAGGTTCCCTCTCCACTGACTCCTCACTGCCTTGTTCTCTCTATATTGGAGCTGTGTTAGGTTTGCTTCTCCCTCCTTGTGTAATTGTAAAGATGGCCACTAGCCACTCTCCCCAGCTAGTGATTCCACCCGTGGTGCTGGGGTAGAAGAAGTGCCTGTCTGACCAGATGATCTCGCACCCACCCCTGAAGATCCTCACTTCGTATGAACTACCAAGTAAAAGCAGGTGAATTAAAAAGCAAGGTTTTCATACCAGGCTGGCTCTGTTCTCATTCACAGCCAAGCTCCCAAGGCTGTTAGTCAGAAGTTAGCCTCCACAGACCAGCCAGGCAATGGTGGCACACGCCTTTAGTCCCAGCACTCAAGGAAATGCAGGCGGGTCTCTGTGAGTTTGAGGCCAGCCTGGTTCACAAAACACAAAGTAAGTTCCAGGACACGGACAGCCAGGACTGTTAGACAGAGAAATCCCGTCTCATAAATAAACAAACAACTTCCACAGACCAGCAATTCTCTGTCCAGCAGTAGCCCTAAGGCCCACCCACCCTGATGTAGCTCCTCAGGTCATACTGTATCTTCCCCTGTCACACAAAGCTCGAGCCATTATGAAGCAACAGGGTCTATACCAGTGCTTCTCAGCCTTCCTAAAGCTGCAGCCCTGTAACGCAGTTCCTCACGTTGTGGTGACCCCCAACCACAAAGTTGTTTTGTTGCTACTTCACAACTGTCATTTTGCTACTGTTATGAACCATAATTTAGATATCTGATATGCTACTCCTGTGAAAGGGTGGCTCCAGCCTTCTGAAGGAGTCGCAACCCACAGGTTGAGAACCACTGTCTCTAGTATAGTTCCATTTCCCCTGAGGTTCACACCTCCCACCTTCACTCAGGCAGAGGTCACTGTGGCAAGTCCCCAGAGATGAGCACTCTCTGGAGCCCTTTGGCCATGGACGCGCAGGTTGTGTGAATTGCACCGGTGCACGGTGCTCATTGCACCAGGTGTCTGGATCATAGGTCTGCATCTGCCACAGGAAGTGGTGTGTTCAATCTGCACGGAAAAGACCCTATTGGCTAACAAGGACTTGCCAACAGCACCACAGATAAGGACACCAACTGCTCCAAGCTAAGAACTTAAGACCTGGACTTTAGACCTGGCGGCAACACCAGAGTAACCTGGTTATTGCCTTATAAGGAATGCTAATTCCTATGAGGCATGGCACACCAGGGATACAGAGCCAGGGGACAGACAGCCTGGCAGGCACCTTGCCATCACCCCTACTGACGGCCACCTTCACCAAACTCCAAGGGGAGCTTCTCTGTGAAGTGACTTAAGAGGCCATGGGGAGCAGGCTCTACCCTCTTGGATGAACCCTTGTCCTGTCTTTTCCTCTGTGTTAGCTGCTTTGGGAGCAAACTCAAGTGAAAGAATATTTTTACTTTTAAGATTGATTTATTCATTGATTGATTTGTGTGTGTGTGTGTGTGTGTGTAGGCAAGAAGAGGGCATCAGAGCTCCTGAGCTGGAGTTACAGGCATTTGGAGTTTCAGGCAGCTCTGAGCCTCCTGACATAGGTGTTTGGAACGGAAGTCAGGTCCTCTGCAAAGCAGCAGAGGATTCTAAAAGCTCAAACATCTCTCCAGCCCCATTCCCACAAATGAAACAGCTGGTGGCCATACTTGTCCAGCCTAACTTCCAGATTTGGCCAAGCTCTTCAGGAAGCTGTGGAAGGTTCTGCCCAGTCTCTGACAATGAGGAAGTAAAAGCTTTCCATTAGAACCTCGGGCACCGATTTTAAAAGCCATGCGCTGTCGCCTCTGAGCCTTTTTTCAGGCCCAGGATGCTCAATGGCCTTTAGTGACTCTGGGTCTCCTTGGAGTTGTGAGAAGTGCGCTGGGTGCCTGCTGTTGCTGAACCCAGGACATTCACTTCTCTGAGCACTGTTCCATACAACACGGAGACATTGTATCACCTAAACCCTACGGAGAATGCATATCCATAACATATGCATATCTTTTTAGAAAAAAAAAACTGGTTAGGACATCTGGCCACAGTCACAAAAAACTGGCAGCTAACTGGAGGGGTTCCTGGAGCCCACAGTCCCTTTTGGTTGGGGTAAGTTCTCCCAGGTCCCCCAGCCCCATGCACAGCTTTCTCCCATAGCATAGCATCTGCTGAGGTATAACCCTCCGACAGACGATGGTTGTAATAACTTGGAGCCTACAGAATGTTCCCTGTTACCAAGTTTGTTTCCAAACCCAAGATGGGTGTAAACCCCAGATCCAGGATTTTACTTATCCTCTGGGTGCTAGAGCAGCAATCACAGCACATGCGCACACACACACACACACACACACACACACACACACACACACGTGCATACGTCTTTTGATGACCACTGGAATTAAAAGAGTCATTCAAATAAAAGCTCACTGGCTCCCCAGGTGTCCCTGCTTGGTCTGCTTTGTGATAAATACCATGAGCTAACGTAAGCTAGGGGAGGAAAGGGTTGATTTGGCTTCCAGGTGACAATCTGTCATTGGGAGCCACCGAAGCAGGAGCTCAAGGAGGCGCATGGTGGTGGCTTCAGTAAGAAATGTCCCCATAGGTGCTGGAGAGATGGCTCAGTGGTTAAGAGCACGGACTGCTCTTCCAGAGGTCCTGAGTTCAATTCCCAGCAACCACATGGTGGCTCACAACCATCTGTAATGGGATCCGGTGCCCTCTTCTGGTGTGTCTGACGACAGCAACAGTGTACTCACATGCATAAAATAAATAAATATTTTTAAAAAAGAAAGAAAGAAATGTCCCCATAGGTGCTGGTGTTTGGAGACCTGGGGCTGTTAGGGGAAGTCTCCGTGGTGTAACCTTGCTGGAGGAAGTCCTTCACTAGTCACACTTGGAACTCTCACAGCCACTGCCCACATCCAGGATGCAAGTGCTCAGCCCCCGGCTCCTGTGGCCACCGGGCCTGCTGCTACCACACCTGCTGCTTTCTGCGTCACCTCCCAGCCAAGGAGAATTCTTATCTCTCTAGAGCCATAAGTCCAAATAAACTCTTCCATAATCACCGTTGGGTTATGGTATTTTATCACGGCAACAGAAAAGTGACCTGGAGGCAGGAACTGAAGCGGGGGCTGCAGAGAACACTGCTCACTGGCTTGCCCGAATACCTCTTTCACAAAGCCAGACCCACCCACGCTGGACCACCCTGGGGTGGTACTGCTAACAGTTAGCTGGGCCCTCCTAGAGCCGTTACCAATCAAGAAAAGGCACTACAGACAGAGAGCCTATCTGATGGAGAAAATTCCTCAGTTGAGCTTCCTTCCTCTCAGGCACCTCCTGTTGTCAGCCAAGATTAACCAGCACACTATGTCCTTATTCCCATGGCTTCTATTCAGGTTCTGCAGAAAATCCTAATTTTAATAACCATGATCTCACAACCCTGAGAGGAGAAACAGGTCATTGTAGCCAATATGCCCCATTTTTCCTTGTTGGTTTTGGCTGAGTCATCTCACATAACAGGTGCCAAAGTAGGTAGAGCATATGAACAAGGTAAGCTTCAGCGGGACACAGTCCTGTCCTGCTCTCTGTGTTCCACCTCCCTCCTCGCCCTGTGGGCTTTGCCCCCCACAGAGTTTCTGAGAGGCTTCCCTTTGACCTTTGTGATGCGGGCAGAAGGGATGGGGGTTGGCATTGCACTAGGATCTCTGATTGTAGCCCAGCAGATGCTCTGCCCGTGAGCTACATCCCCACCGAGTCTTACTGTATCTGTTCTTTCGATGAAGTGAAAGCTTTTCCAGGGACCCAAAGGAAATCTCTAAGGCCCATCATGACAAGTACAGTGGGATCACCAGATTAACTGTACTAACTAATCACCAAAGGACCAGCAGATGCCAAGGAGACACCTGCTCTGATCTGTAATCTTCTAACTCAGTGCCTGTGGGTTCATAACAGTAGGGACAGGCCTGGTCAAAGCCGGACAGAACATATGAGAGTTCTGAGTATTTATACCAGAAGCTCCTGACAGCTGTGTCTCTTCTTTGTTCATGTTCAAGTCATCCCTCAGGTGTTCCACTAGCCTGGAACAGTTCCCAGAAGCTTTGACAGATAAACCCAGGGATGTTTCAAGTCTTCATAATTCTTATGTGAAGCCAATATCTTTTTGAAGCCTGTCCTCATCCTTCATTGTGACGGTCTCTCGGCAAGACACACATGGCTGACAGCTCTGCTGTCTGTTGTCTTCTGGTGGAGAAGATACAAAGGGTTTCATTTATCTCTCCTGAGGTCCTGCTGAAAACAAAAAATAAAAAAACAACCAGAGAAACTAACTGGATGTTAGGTGTGATGACTCCAACCTGTAATCCTAGAAGGCTGAGTTAAGAAGCCGGTCATGAGTGCCAGGCTACCCCGACAACAGTATGTTCCATGCTACCTGGACAGCCTGGGGTACAGTCTAAGACTCGCCTAACAGTGGTAAACAAACTAAATAATCCACACCCTTCTGTCCTCTTTTCCATCTGGCGATTAAAGAGACCAGAATATCCCAGGCGCTCGAAGGCACCCCTTTATGCTGCAGGGGCCCCCAGCTCTGGGAAAGCCTGTATATGCCAAATGGCAAGACTATAGGCCCCACTACTACAATAGAACATTCATATGGCCTCACCAAAAGGAAAGGATTTCTGCAAATCCTTGGTTTTAAACAAGTCTCTTTTACACAGCTGTCTGCCCAGGCCTATTCTGGAGAAAAAGGAGGTTATCCCAGTGTGGGGCTCAGTCCCTCCTCTAAATTGTTGTTGTTTGGTTTTTTGTTTTTGTTTTTGTTTTTGTTTATTTTCATCACAGGGCTTCTCTGTGTAACAGCTCTGCTGTCTTGGAACTTCCCAAACTCACGGAGATCTGCCTGCTCTGCCTCCCAAGTGCTGGAGTTAAAGATGACACCACCACTACCAGCCATGTTTTTAATATATTGAGTGAGAATATAATTTCTCTGCGAGGCATGGTATTGTGAGCCTGTAATCTTAGCACCTGGAAGCAAAAGGCAGGAGAATGAGAAGTTCAAAGACGTCTTTGTCTAAATAATGAATTCTAGGTCAACCTAAGCTGCTTAAAACCTTGTCTCTCTTATACACAAACACACACGTTTCTCTTGATTATTGAGTAGTTTGCTCCCTAAATTTTCCACCTAAGACAAATATTTTATTTGATATACTCTGTTCCTGACCTCTCCCCAGGCAGGACTCCTTCACACCCATCAGGCTCCCCCAGTCTGACCACCGGGGTCTAGAAAAGAGCAAAGGCTTGCCTGTCTTTGACTCTCTGTGTTCCTATACTTCACACAGGCAGACTTAAAGAGTGTTGCCCACCTATAATACTACTGTTTGAGGCAGGAGGATGTAGCTCTGTGACAAGGCCCCCAGACCTTAGCACAATTGACACCGTGATGGAAGTATATTATCCAGGGGGGTAAAACTCAGCTTATAGACAGCACCACCTGCCAAACCTAAAACAGAGGCCTAACCCTCCAAAGCCCATAGCTCTGGGAAAGTCTCTAAATGTACTGACCTTGCTTTTTGGCTTCTGTAGTTCTGCTTCTGGCTAACCGTTCTTGCTAACTCTAGTATGTCAACAGAATGTGGGTTTTATGTTTAAAAGCTCACCCTGAGAAAGATTCAGAGCTACACTGGGATCCCAAGCACCCAGTATTGTCATGGCCCTGGGTTGGCTAATAGATTTTTGTTGTTGTTGTTGTTTAAACTGTGTCTGTGCAGTCATCTCTGGTGGATACCCCACAGCAGCACTAGGCCAGCTTGAGCTGTATGTAAAAACCCTATTTCAGGGGCTGGAGAGATGGCTCAGTGGTTAAGAGCACTGACTGCTCTTCCGGAGGTCCTGAGTTCAATTCCCAGCAACCGCATGGTGGCTCATAACCATCTGTAATGGGATCCAATGCTCTCTTCTGGTGTGTCTGAAGACAGCGACAGTGTACTCACATACATAAAATAAATAAACATAAAAAAAACAAAAACAAACAAACCCAATTTCAAAGCAGCAAAAACAATAACAAAAAAAAATCTTTAACTAAAGAAAGGAAGGAAGGAAGAAGCCACCAACAATTGGAGGGCAATGTTCATTATTAACCAGAGACTAAACACATTGCCGGATTTTTTTTTTTTGGGGGGGGGGGGGTTGTTTGTTTGTTTGTTTTTTAAGTGGCCTTGGTTTTGATTTTCGGTTGTTGTTTTTAGAGTTGGGTTTTGGTTTGTTTGAGATAGGGTCTCATGTTCCCAAGTCTGGCCTGGAATGTAGCTGAGGACTCAGGATCTTCTCTCCTGTTTCCAACTCCCAGAGGCTTACAGTACACACCACTGGCTTCAGATTTTTGGGTTTGTTTGGCTTGTTTCTGGTGTTCTGAGACAAGTTTTGTACCAATGGCTGGCCTCAGACTCACTTTGTAGTCAAGAAGACCTTTAGCCTCCTGACTTTTTTAAAAATTTATTTACCCAGTATCTAACGTGCATTGGTGTTTTGCCTGCAAGTACATCTATGTGGGTATGTCAGATCTTGGAGTCAAAGACAATTGTGAGCTGCCATGTAGGTGCCAGGATTTGAACTCCGTTCGTCTGGAAGAGCAGTCAGTGCCCTTCACTGCTAAGCCATCTCTCCAGTCCTCACTCCTGACACCTAATCATCAGGATTCTTCTGGGATTTCTGGCCTACACCAGTGTGGCATCCGGGGATCAAACTCAGCTCATTGGGTTTGTGCTTTTCCCCCACGGAGGCACCTCACCAGGTCCCCACAAGCGTTCCCTGATAAGAGGCCAGCCCTTCCCTGCGTCTGCTACAATCAGAAGCCGCTGTCTCTCTCCAGGGCCTGAGAGTGGGAGGAAGGGAGGATAAGGGGCAGAACTGACGTCACCAGCTCACAAAGCTGCCTTGTCTCTCCGCTTCAACAGATCTGCTCTTCACTGAACTTCCTGCGCTACGGTGGGGAAGCCCCTTGAAAAAGCTGAGACGGGAAGTGCACCCCAAACCAGAACCTAAATGATAGAGCAACAAACAGCAGCCTGTGTGGGAGGGAAGACAACGAATCCGAGCCTGTCCCTCAGAAGTACCTGATGACCGGTGAGATGGTTGTGAGCATGCGTGGATGACGTCAGGAGTTGGACGGCATGATGGGAGGCATCTTGGCCTGGTGCCTGATTTCCCCCTTACCACGCACATATATAAACTTGTCATTTAACAGAAATCATGTTCTTCTATCTTATTTGTTAGCACCGTGAGTGTGAGTGAGTGTGAGTGAGTGTGGGTACTTGTGTGGAAATCAAGGACAACTTTGGGAAGCAACAACAGTGGCCTTGAACCCTGATCCTCCACTTTCCTTTACCCAGCTGCTTGGATTGGAGGTATGCGTCACCATGTTCAATTATGGAGAGCCAAATTTTAAGTGAACGGCCACCAGCGGAGGCCAGGCTGGCCCCTTCTGCTCTGCGGTACCTCAGAACCTTCCCAAGCGGTGGGGAGGGAGCTCTAACCAACCTCTGCGAGGAGAGAACACCGTATGTAAGGGATAAGTCTATAGCACGCACCTCCAAATTAGACAGCTAGTCATTATGAAGCCCTAAGTCACATTTAAAATCACAGTCTGGCATGGTGGTTCATCTGTCTAATCCCAGCACTTGAGAGGCTGACGCACGAGGATTGTTCTAAGTTTAAGACCAGCTTATCTAGCTACAGGAGACCCTTTCTTGAAAAGCAAAAATGAAGGAGGGGTGTGGCTCACACCTTAATCTCCACACTAGAGAGGTAGAGGCAGGTGGATCTCTGAGTTTGAGGTCAGCCTGGTCTACATAGTGAATTCCCAGACAGTTGGGGTTACATAGACTCGGTCTCAGATAGATAGATAGATAGATAGATAGATAGATAGATAGATAGATAGATAGATGACAGACAGCACACACACACAAATCATAAAAAGAAAACAGAATAAAAATGATCAAAGTATATTATAGACGTGTATGAAGTGTCATAATGAACCTTTTGTTTTCCACAATTAATAAATGCTAACCAAGGTCTTATTCCTAAAGTAAACTCGTTAAAAATAGCTTCAGAATTTAAGGTACACATATTGGCTGGTACTCCTTCTTGAAAAGCCAAACAGTGTCTTTCAAGCTCCAAGGCAAAGAAAGTCAGAGGTCATGAGCCTACCCTGGTGCAGTCTGAGGTCCCGCAGGTCAAGCTGGGACCTAAGATCACACAGCGCTGAAGGTCAAAGAGCTAAGTGAAAGGAAGCTGGGGGCAAAGGTCAACACACGGAGTCTCACACCCAAGGGAAAAGAAAGGAAGGCAGCATTCCCATTATCCACAGCAGGATTGTTGGTGATCCTGAGCCATCGAATTGTGGAAGACAAGTGAACCCCAAGAGTCTGCACAGGAGCCACAAAGATGACCGGGACAAGCACTGTAGAAGTTTGAGCCCTCAGTCCTTGTCTCCAGTGTGAGGGGATGGGGGGGGGTGCTCATGAACCACTAGAGGGGGGTTGTTGTTAAGTCAAGAATGTGCAACACCTCCTTTCTATTCCTGGCAAAGTGTCGCCCTTCCCCTAAGTGAGTAAGCTAGGTAAGCTTCCCCTGTGATCTGCTGGCCTTCCCAGAATGCCTCTGGTCCCCTCTGAGAACTCAACCATGGGGTGTTAGCTCCTGGCCCCTGAGTCTTAGAGACCTAAAAATGCAAAACCACATTAACATCAACCAAGGCAGAAAGATCACCAGCATTCCAATGTTTTTCCTTTTTTTTTGTGTGTGGCAGAATATCAATATTCGGCTCAAGCTGCCTTTCCCTGTGGTTGTCTGCAACTCCAGATCCACCTGCAGTAGCTTCCCAAATGCTGGGATCATAAGCACCAACGTCTACCAGGGAAAAAAAAAGCATCTGAAGTTGGGTATCATGGTACACTTCTGTAATCTCAGATCTGCAGAGGCAGAGGCCAGAGGATCAGGAGCACAAGGTCATCCTCAACTGTAGGGGAACTTTGGTTTCTTAAAAAACCCAGTTATATTATGTGAATATATATATATATATATATATATATCCATAAAACTTGCCCCAAAGAACCCAACACCTAATCATTAGAAAGTAGCCTATAGTCAGGCAGTGGTGGCACACACCTTTAATCCCAGCACTTGGGAGGCAGAGGCAGGTGGATTTCTGAGTTCAAGGCTAGCCTGGTCTACAGAGTGAGTTCCAGGACAGCCAGGGCTATACAAAGAAACCCTGTCTCGAAAAACCAAAAAAAAACAAAAAAAAAACAAAAAAAAAAAAAAAGTAGCCTATTATCCTCTTTCTTTCTCATCTAACCTTCTTTCTTTCCAACCTACTGTTGGGGGGGGGGGGGTGTAATAAAAGTTGGGAAGTAGAAATATAAGAACCTAATAAAATAGAAGAAAAATAAAAGCCCAAACTCAACTATACTATGTAGGAAGTTCAAGACTAGCTTTGTCCACTTGAGACTCTTTCTCACAAGACACGCATGAGGGCTGGAGAGAGGGTTTATCGGCAAAGAGCACCTGCTGCTCACCGCTTTATAGACCGGGGTTCAGATCCCATTACCTCTGTAAAGCCGGGCATCTGCCTCTCTCACTTCAGCTCTGAGGGGTTTTATATTTTCTGGCTGTGTGCTTAGAGGGCCACACACACAGATAAATGAATAAATAAAACCCTTCTTTAAAAACACACGAAAAGTTTCCAAATCACCAGGTATTCGGAGTTACTCATTCGACTCCCGTTTTACTAGGATAAGGACCCAGGAAATTAATTACGTCAGGATGGTAGCCTAGAAGCTATGAGCAGCCTCTGTCCCGGTGGCAGGACGACTCAGAATCAGATATGGGTTTAAGTAATTATTATTTATTTGTTTGTTTGTTTGTTTATAATTTTAATTAAATATAAATTTTAATTAAATAATAAATATAATATTTATTTATATTGAGACGTGATCTCTTATGAAGCTCAGGTTGACCTGGAACTCAAGATCCTCCTGCCTCAGCCTTCCAGAGCTAGGATTTTAGGAGTGTGCCAAGCAGCCTGTCTCAGGATCTGCATTTCTAACCACATTTCAACCATCTCATTTCTGAGATGCACTCTGCAGCGGTTGTTATCCGCGTCCCACCAACTCTACCCTCGAGTAGCAGGAGTTCGGACTGGGGTTTGGCTGGGTGAGACCCCGCACTTGCCAAGGCAGTTGGGTGGGAGGGGAAGTTATCTGTTCACAACCTCAGACGCCCCGGACGGAGCCTCGGGGCTCGCCGCGGCCCAGCACTTCCCGCGCTGCTGGCCTCGGGCTCTGGGCTCCGCAGCCCCTCGGCCACCGAGCCAGCACGCTGCACACGGTGGCTCGCTGCCCTCGCCCTGCGGTGCCGGTGGCCTGGGGTGGCGGGGGCCTGGGGTGGAGCTGCCCTGCGATGCGGTCTGGCCTCTGACCTTGCACCCAATGTGAGCCCGGGGCGTGAGCGGAGTCTCAACACCTGCCCGAGAGGGGCGGGGCGTCATCCTCCACAGGACCCGCCCCGGACCCGCCCTCCCCGGCCGCCCCGTCGGGAAACCCACGAGCAGCTCGGCGGCGGCGGCGGCGGCAGCTCGGCCTCAGCGCGGTAGGTAAGCAGCAGCGGGACGCGACCCTGTGGTGCCCTCGGACCCGGCAGCCCCGTGCTCCTCGGGGACTCCCTCCCCGCCGTCTCCTTTCCCGACCCCTTGCAATGAGATAAAGGAGCCGAGCCAGACTCATCCCCCACGCCCTGCGCCTCGCGCGGTGGCATCTAGCGCCCCCCTCGGTGGGACCCCTTCACCTTTGCGGTTGAGAAACTGAGGGGCGAACGGGGAGCTCCTGACTCCCTCTTTCCCTCGCGCTCGCCCTGGCGCCTACCGTGCGCCTCCCCAGACTGGACCACCTCGTGTGCCCAAGCGTTGGGACTCCTTCCTGCCATATCACTCCTGAGCAGAAGGGACAAATCAGGAGAAGCCTCGTTGGTGGGGGCCCCTCAGTGCCCTCTCCTGATTGATCTCCGATGCTTGGCGCTTTTGAGGAGTGGTGAACGGAGTTCTGTGGTATTATGTAGCATGTATGACTGTGACTGTCACCAACTTCCTGATTCTCCCTTCCTCGTGATGACAGAAAGGAGAATCCTCTTGCTACTTGCCCAGGGGCCAGTCATCCAGAGACTCCAGACCACTGCAGAGAGGGCTCGCCTGCTTGTGTGGACACTGCTGGCGATTGCTTGCCTCAAAATTCAAAAAGGAACCCCCTGTCTTGAGCAGTAACTTCCACAGTGGTCCCAGGGAGAGCTGTAAGGTTGCACTCTGAGCTCATCCTTACAATGACTGAGGTTAATGACAGACACACCAAAGAGCTTCCAGGGTTAGTTCGCTTCACCGAAGGTGTGTGTGTGTGTATTACATAGTCCCTGCTCTCCAGACTGGAGGGCTGTGTCACTACTCGTCAGAGAAAAGCTAAGAAGGATGAGATAGGCAAATTCATACGATGACTAGATCAAGGTTTTGAAATACACCTCATTCAAATTATCTGAGGGCAGCCTGTACCATCGCCGGCGTACCCCAGCTCTGTGTCCTCTCGGACTCTATGTGCTTTAAGGAACCCAGAGGTGGGGATACCAGAACCCACATTAAGTGGAACTGAAGGAAGCTGGCTGCTGAGTAATTACTGCCCACAGCTGTCACTGCCTTCAGCACACAGAGGAGCCCAGCGAAAGGGAGGCCCCGTGGGTGTCAGGTGCCCTCTGAGATCAGAATTGTCTTCGTCCCCATTCAACCAGGAGAAACCCGGACAGGAGATCTAACCATAGGCTGAGTCCCATTTGCTCTGCGAGAACAGAAGTCATCTTGGGAGGGCCGGCCCTCAGCTGAGAGCTGTTCATGGAAGGCTGTGGTGTGTAATGAAGACTGCAGGTGGCTGACTCAGCTCTGCCACTAATGTGGCTGCAGAGCCTCGGCCACAACATAAACACTGCAGGGCGGGGAGCAAATGAGAAGGTGCAAAGGCTTTAGGGACTAAGTGAACGTGGACGTGTCATGGCTTTGGACGGACGAGCCTGGGTGTGGGTCCAGCCTCTGGTCTTGCCTAGCTGTGTGCACATGGAAGAGCCAGCCTCCCTGAACTTCGGTTTCTGGAGTTGGGTGTGTGGCTCAGTTAGCTGAGAGTTTGCCTAGCGTGCATAAGGCTCTGGGTCCAGTCTCCAGCATCGGATAAACTGGGCACGGTGACAAGTGCCTGTAATGCCAACACTTGGGAGGTGGGAGCAGGAGAACCAAAAGTTCAAGATTATCCTTGGCTATATGGCAAGTTTGAGGCCAGCCTGGGCTATATGAGATTCTGTCTCAAAGCCAAAGCTAAGACCAAACAAAACAGAAAATATAACTTGGGTGAGTTTTTTTTTTTTTATACACACATACACTACACACATACACACACTCCACACATGAACAACTCCATGCACTCACACATCTTTGTGTATTGAGACAGGGTCTCTCTACATATCCCTGGCTGTCCTGGAACTCACTCTGTAGACCAGGCTGGCCTCAAATTCACTTTGTAGACCAGGCCGAGTTCCTGCTCACAGAGATCTGCCTGCCTCTGCCCCACAAGTGCTCAGACAAAATGAGTGTGTCACCACCACAGCCCAGCTACTCAGGAGGATGAGGGTGTCTGATGTGAGTCTGGGTGACAGACATCAATCAGCATCAATTATTGTCTGCGTCCTTATTGCCAATGATTTTTTTCTTGAAAATCCAAATGTAAGGTAATATTGCCCTAAACACTACCCTCCTGCCCCCGTCTGATGGACATAGCCCATCATCTCCAGCTCTGGAAGTGGGGCTGAGAACCCTACTAAGTGTTCAGTGCCAGAGGAACCCAGCGACGGCTGTGCCAGAGCTTAGGCGAGCTTGGCTCATCCGGCAGCCTCAGCCTTTCTTCTGGAAAGGCCCAAAATGTCCGTTCCCAGTGGACGGGCTGAGCGAGGCTTTGAATCAGCAAGAGGTCGAGTGCAGGGCAGTGCCTGTCTCTGTGTGTATCTCAATGCTGTGATTGTGCTGGGGAAAGGCTTGCGTGGTAAACAGGGATGGCTTCAACCCAGGGAGAAAAGGGCTTTGAGAACGACTCTGCTGCCACCTGAGAGCTCTGTGGCATCAGGTCATTCTCCAGTACCAGCCCAGACTGGCCCTGAGTCCGAGGGAGAGATGTGCGTGAAAAACTCTGTCCTTACCCTAACTAAGCTCTGCACCTAATGGCAAACAAAGGACAGATAGGGAAGGAAGTGAGTACACACACACACACACACACACACACACACCACACACACACATACACACACACACACACCACACACACACACACATACCACACACACACACACACACACACACCACACATACCACACACCACACATACACACACACACACACACCACACATACACACACACACACACACACACACACACATACATACCACACATACACACACACACACACACCACACACACACACACACACATACCACACACACCACACATACACACACACACACACACCACACATACCACACACACACATACACACACACACACACATACATACACACACACACACACCACACACACACACACATACCACACATACATACCACACATACACACACACACACACACCACACATACACACACATACCACACATACATACCACACATACACACACACACACACACACACACATACATACACACACACACACACACACCACACACACACACACATACCACACACACATACCACACATACACACACACACACACACACACACCACACATACACACACATACACACACACACACACACACACACACACACATACCACACATACATACCACACATACACACACACACACACACACACACATACCACACACACCACACATACACACACACACCACACATACCACACACACACACACACATACACACACACACACGCACACACACATACATACACACACACACACACCACACACACACATACCACACATACATACCACACATACACACACACACACATACACACACACCACACACATACCACACACACACACACACACATACATACACACACACACACACACACACCACACACACACACACATACCACACATACATACCACACATACACACACACACACACACACATACATACCACACATGCACACATACACACACACACACACACACCACACACACACACACACCACACACACACACACACACCACACACACACACACACACATACCACACACACACACACCACACATACCACACATACACACACACACACACACACACACATACCACACATACATACCACACACACACACACACACACATACCACACATACATACCACACATGCACACATACACACCACACATGCACACATACACACCACACATGCACACATACACACCACACATGCACACATACAGACTCCACCTCTTATACTCAAACACACCACACACATGCACACACACACTCCACACACTCACACCCCACATACTCACACATACACATGCTTATACACATACATACACATACTCCACACACAAACACCCCACACACTCACACACACCACACACCATACACATATACACACACACCCCACATGCACACACACACATCACACATACACACACTCCACACATGAACACCTCCATGTACTCACATACACATGTGTGCACACATATTCACACATCACACATACACACATATGCTATACACAGACACACCACAAATACATACACACACTACCCACATTTACACACACATGTGTGCACACACCACAGATACATATGCATAGCACACACACCACACACATACATGCACACCACACACATACATGCACACCACCATGCATAACATCACATACACCACATATACACACTGCACCATACACACATACTACCCCCCACATACATACTATCTACACACACATACTACCCACACACACATACTATCCCACAAACATCCATACTACACACACACACACACATACTACCCCCACACACATACTACCCCCACACATGAAGACTACCCACACACATGTACACCATGCAGCTCTGTGCAGAGGAACATACACCTTGGGGGTGGGAAGCTGGCCAAACAGTCAGAGCAAGTATTCTAGATGCAGAAGCTTGAGAAACAGGACTTAAGGGTGGAGGAAGAATGGGAAACAGGATCTCCACGTCTGGGCTTGTTCTCCACGAACCTAGTGGGAAAGTCCCATGTGGAGAAAGCCTGGGGAGCCATCAGCTTTTGGAAGAAAGCTGCACACCCACTCCTGGGGGTGGCGACACACCTTAGCGCAGAAAACCATCTTCTCTTTGGTTTTTAGAAACAGGGTTCCCTTGAGCTTAGCGTTGCTCAAATTCTCCATGTAACTGAAGGTGACCTTGAACTCTCTAAATTTTCTTTTTTAAATCCATGTGTTTTCTCTTATGTATGTGAATGTTCTTGCCTGCGATCATGTATGTGTACTCTGCATGCCTGGTGCCCACAGAGGTCTGCAGAGGGCACTGGATCTATGGGACTGGATTCCACAGGGAGTTGTGAACCACCTTGTCCTCTGCAAGAGCAGCAGACGCTCTTAAGCACTGAGCTGCCTCTCCAGCCCCTGACCTGAACCCCAAACCCTCCATCTACATCTTCCAAGAGTTGAGGATACAGGTGTGGCTACCATGTCCTTCTACGAAAACATTATTTTATTTTTTTAAATTTAATTTTCAGTGTGTGTGTGTGTGTGTGTGTGAGAGAGAGAGAGAGAGAGAGAGAGAGAGAGAGAGAGAGAGAGAGAGAGAACTGCAGCCTCAGTTCACACTCATATGACCTATCAGATGCCAAGGCTGGGAACTGAAGTTGGTTCTCTGTGAGAGCAGTGACTGCTCTTAACAGCTGAGCCGTCTCTTCAGCCTCGGAAGGCTTCTTGCAAAAAGAGTAAGAATTTAGACTATTTTGTTTTGCTTTGTTGATACCTTAAGAAGGGCAAGACAGCCATGCCAAGCATCTGGCTAGGCTGGAAGGTGAGCTCAGACAGGATGCTGGCTACTGGCTGACTTTGCCACAGTTAAATAATAGCCTTAGCCTAAAGGAACATAAGCAGACCTTTGCTGATCACGAAGTACAGATGCCCAAAGCAAAGGGACACTACCTCTCATTCTCCAGGGGCTCAGTAAGGCAGGGACAGTTTGATGACAATTTTGAGTGGAGAGGAAGGGCACATGGAACACTGACACACACAGACACCACACAGACATACACACACAGATACACACAAAGACACAGACACCCAGATATAGATGCATAGACATACACATAGATACATAGACACACAGAGACAGACACACAGGCACACACAAAGACACCACACACAGACACACACACCATAGACATACACACACAGACACACAGATACACACACATAGACACACACACAGATACAGATACCCTGATATAGACACATAGACACACAGAGAGACATAGACACCCAGATATAGACACATAGACACACAGACATACACAGAGACATCACACACAGACACATACCATAAACATACAGACACCCAGATACACACACACGCACACATAGACACACACAGAGATACAGAAGAAACACACAGACACCACACACAGATGACACACACAGATCCATAGGTACACAGACACACACAGACAGAGATACACAGATATACACACACAGAGACACACACGACACCACCAACCCAGGAGGCAAGGCATAATCTGCAGGGCGTGGGAGTGGGCTTGGTAACCTTGATACTGAGAAGGGATTGAACACAACAGATGTTGGAGAGGACCGGGGATTAGGGGCACTTGGTGGATTCCAGTGTTGCTGGAAGCTGTAGGCAACTGCTCAGATTAGTAGGCTTGGCCGGGCAGTGGTGGCGCACGCCTTTAATCCCAGCACTTGGGAGGCAGAGACAGGCGGATTTCTGAGTTCGAGGCCAGCCTGGTCTACAGAGTGAGTTCCAGGACAGCCAGGGCTATACAGAGAAACCCTGTCTCGGGAAAAAAAAAAAAAAAAAAAAAAAAAAAAGATTAGTAGGCTTGGTTGGCAGCACGTAGGCCTGAGGGCTATGGAGGGGATGTTCCCAGCCATCCTGGGTGCCCAAGCTCAGCTCCCCATCCTCTGGAGATAGCCCCAGCCGTTAGGACCATCTTTCCCATGACCCACAGCCTGTCTCGTCCCTACCCCCACCAGCCAATGGATGACAAAACTCAGTTCAGATTCCCTTTGTACCTTCCTTCAAGCCCTGGGAGGTTACAGAGGCCCTCCCTGGAGTCCTGGGCATAAACAAAAGTACAGGTACCTAACGTAGCAGGGTCCCTGCAGACAAACCTCCTCTCTAGCTGCCTGTCATCTTGATTTGTAGTGACTTTTGCTTGGGGATAAGACAACAAAGAAGTAAGAAACACCTTTGCATGCCAAACACGGATACAGTTACACAGCATTGAGGAAATCCTGTTGGGTTTTCAGTAGAAAATGTTTGGATAACCGCAGTTCAACATCTTCCGTAAACTTAAAATGAACCTAGGTGTGCTGGTGGTGAGGGCATTTTGATGGACTGGCTACTGAAATAGCTTTTATCTCATTCTTCTGGAGAGTAAGCTGCATTACTGTAGAGCTGGTCCATGAAAATATAAGTCACTGGTCAGGGAGTGTGAACGTCCCATCATCCTGTGGTTACACAGGCATCCCAGGGGCAGGGAGATTTGGAGATTATTCGATGGTCTTTTGGTATTATGACTACAGGAGAGATCAGGCTAGTGGGCCTGATGACAAGAAAGTGTCAGTGAAGGAGGGGGAGGAAAAGGAAGAGGGGGAAAGGGGGAAGAGGATGAGGAAGAAGAGAAAGAGAAGGAGGATGAGGAGGGGAAGAGGAAGAAGAGGGGAAAGAGGAAGAGGGTGAGGATCAAGAAGAGGAAGAGGAGGAGGATGAGGAGGGGAAGAGGAAGAAGAGGGAGAGGAAAGGAAGAAGAGGGGAAGGAAAAGGAGGAAGAGGATGAGGATGAAGAAGGAAGAAGAGGAGGAGGGGAAGAGGAAGAAGGGGAAGGAAGAGGAGGAAGAGGATGAGGAAGAGGAGGAGAAGAGGAAGAAGAAGGGGAAGAGGAGGGGGAGAAGAAGGAAGAGGAAGAAGAAGAGGAAGAGAAGGAAGAAGAAGAGGAGAGGAAGGGAAGAGGAGAAGGGAAAAAAGAAAGAGGAGGGGAACAGACACTTAACCAGACAGTCTTGCAGTACACTTCCCCTCCAGGATCTTGCAACCAGCCTGTTCCCTCTCCACCATACTCCTATGCACTTGGTCAGAGGGCCTCCACCCATAGCTATTGAAGAGATCTGTAATTGAGCCAATTATCTTGAGCAAATATCCTGTATGGATGCCATGGTGGCAGCTCCCTTCCTGGAGGCCACGTCTCTACTCTCTCCCTGAGGTGTGCAGTTCATTTGATAAACAGGAAGAAACTTACAAAGAGGCCACCTGGCCAGCAAGGGTGTGTTCAGGGTGGCTGACCCTCCCTTTCACTTGAGACGGGACCTCACTTGCTTCTTCCTAGGTTCAGCATCTTCAAGCATTTGATCCCTGAATGGGATTGGAGAGAAGGGGATAGTAGGGAGGGGGTTTGGAGTGGATGGGGGCGCTCAGAAGAACTGAGTCCCTCTATGTCTTCATGGGGGAGGTAAGAATTCCAGGGACATAACAATGATCTGAGAACTGAAGACAGGACCTGCTCCTGGGAGCTACTAGTTATGTGTCACCAGTGAGGTCATCCAACTAAAGCCATACCCATAAAACAGGCTACTGGATACCGGGATAGGAGTTGGGCAGCAAGCTAAGAGTAACAGCAGAACGCCACCTAACCCAAATCCTTGCAGGAAGTGCACCCAGCATCGTTACAAAGCCAGTGTTGAATGTTTAACCCCTCTAGCCTGTTCCACTGATAAGAGGCTCAGTCACCACTGACTACACACAACCGGTACTTCAGACCTAGCCAGTGATAGAACGGGAGATATGGCCTGGCCTTTGGAGTCCAGGCGTCCAGGTCCCTGGCAGCGGAGAGAGACACGTTGACACAGGCAGGCTGAGATGAGAATGAAGAACAAGCAGAGACAGGAGGCCAGACTTGGAGGTGTGGCTTCCTAGTGAAAAGCCCTTGCCCAGCATGTGCGAAGCCCGGGGTTAGCTCCTCAGAACTGAGAAAAGAAGGCCGAAGAGAGGTAGATAAAGGGAATCTGATAACTTCGTTCTAGTTTTATGAATTTCGTATAATCAGTTTCTCATATTCCTCTGCCGAAGATGACGTGACATCAGAAACGACACCCTGCAAGGCATGTCACTAGACATGGAACTTACACACATGTGGGTCACCTAAAAAGTCCCATGGTAGTTCTATACTCATAACAACATCAGAAGGTTAAAGCATGTGAAGTGACAAGAAGTACCAGACACGTGATCATTTAACCTTCAGTTAACCTTTGTTTAGAAATATAAATTCTGAAGGTCCTCATGTAGCCCAGGCTGGTTACAAACTCTGTATAGCCAATACACCTGAACTTGAGGTCCCTGCTGCCACCTCCTGTGTACTGAGGTTACAAGGGTCACTGAACCCAATTTGTGCAGTGCTGGGAACAGAGCCAAGGGTCTCGTGCATGCTTGGCAAGCCCTTGACCCACTGAGCTACATCCCTAAGCCATGTTCTAATTCTATCAAGTGATGTTTGTCATGTTCAATAGGATGAAATAATATTAAAATCTGATTACTCAAAGTGTATAAACTAAAAGGCAAAAATAAAGTTTCCCAAGCGCCCTTGTTAAATCTGTAGCGTTTACACCTCTGAGTTACTAAAGCTAAGAGCTTCCCTGAGACTTTAGCTCATGCTGTTCCCACAGGAAATAGCCAAGAGAATTTAATAAAGGAATGCAGTGTAGTTTGGGGTTTGTTGTTTGTCTTTATAGAGTTAAAGATGACCCACACTGGGCAAGTGCTCTACCACTGAGCTATGTATGGCCCAGGCTTGGAAGTCACTATGTAGACCAGGATGGTCCTGGTCTTAGAGATCCACCTGGCTTTGTCTCGTGAGTGCTGGGATTAAAGACATGCATCACCACGACCTTTTTTTAGGCCTAACTTTCATACGTATGACTGTTTTGCCTGCATGTATGTCTATGCACTACATGTATGTCTGGTGCCCTTGAAGACCAGAAGAGGGTGTTGGATCTCCTGGAACTGGAGTTCTGAGCAGTTGTGAGCCACCATGTGGGTGCTGGGAACACAGCCTATGTCTTCTGCAAGAGCAGCCCGTGCGCTTAGCTGCTGTACCGTCTCTCCAGCCTTCCTACCTCCGTAATCTAGCCATTTAAAGACTTCTCGTGAAGGTTCCCACACGCTGGGGCTATTTTACAGTGACGGGTTGGAATCAGGATTTGGGTAGACCCTGGGCTCTACTCGCTGGAGCAGCGAGTGAGAAAGGGTGGATCCGCCCATTGTTTGTTCTATCTGGGAATGCTTTCTCAACTAGGGTTGGGGCATCTTGGCTCTGAAAGGCTGATGAGTGACAGACCCAAGGGAGGAAAAAAGAGGTGGGGATGGATGCTCCCTCACAGCAGGGAGGGCTGTGAGCCCACCCGCGGTGGCCCTGAAGGCCAGGCTGTACAGGCCAGAACAGTAGGGCCATGCGCATGCGCAGGACTTGGTAGGTGGATCCCATCGAGCCCTGAACTTAACCAAGTTCTACATTAGAGGTTATTCTTTTTCCAAGGCTGGTTGGGGCTCATCCTCCTGGTCCTTGCTAACCATGATTCTAGGCATTGCATCCCACACAGCGCACCCCGGAGCCCTACAGTATGCGTGAAACTGTGTTTCTTGAGGGGTGTCTTCCTGTTGCCGTCATGCTGAGCCGACACTGTAGAGAGCAAGTCCCTTCCTGCCAAGTCTAATCACAGGTGTCTCGTTTCATTTCAGGATGTGGTTAGAACCTTGAGGAACTGCAGGTTCCAGAGAGAACACTTTAGACAGCCAGATTGGATCCAGAGAGCAGGCAGATGCTCAAGAATACTTCAGTTTAACCCCAAGGTCTCTCTCTCTCTGGGGGAAATAAAAAAGACAAAGGTGTCCGCCTCTACAAGGGACCCACAGGCAGTGCCTGGATGAGGGTGCTGAAGTGACGGTGACTCCAGGAGGCCTTCCTGGAGGAGGTGAGTCCTGGCCTGCCTCTGGGTACTTAGGGCAGTATTACCGAGCCTGTGTCTCTAGTTGTGCCCATGTTTCTGGGAAGTAGACAGAAAGATGGATGAAGTATAGGCTGCAGGGTGGCTCGAGAGTCCTGCCCCATTCCCTAGAGCTCTGCCTGCACAGTTTCTAGACTGAGGTTCACAGCACAGCATAGCCTCTGGAACTGGACCCCAGCATAGCTCAGCCCTGGGGAATGTCTCTATACACAGTCCTGATCCCCTTGAAGCCTTCATGAGACCTGTAGGGAATCCAGCCTTTCTCGATTGTCTGTGCTGTGTGTTGCCTTTCCATTGACTTGAAGAGGGGTATGGCACAGGTTCAAAGTACCAGACAGTGTTTGCTGCTCACTCCTCCCTGGGCTGGAACTGCAGGACCATTTTCTTTTCTCTTTTTATTTTATGTGTGTGACTGTTTTGCCTGCATGTATGTCTGTGTACCCCCTTGGGTGTCTGGTGCCTGTGAAGGCTGGAACACAGCATCAGATACCCTAGAGCTGGAGACACAGCAGTATGACATGTCATGTGAGTGCCAGGAATGAAACTGGGTTCCTCAGAGTAGCCAGTGGTATTAACTGCTGGGTTGTCTCCTAAACCTCCCATTTCTTGTTCTCTAGGGAGTTTTACCTCCCTTGGGGAAAGGGGTTGCATCATACACCCTATCATGTGCCTGTGTCCCACCCTAAGACCCAAACAAATATTGCTGGAACCACCTCTGCCTTCAATATGGCGGCTCCTGGGATCAGATTTCCAGGCCCCTCTTACCCGATGGTTGAGGTGCTGACCATGTCCTTGCTCACCTCAGCGGCTCTCAGCTGTTGTATTCTTCTTCCTGGAAAATCCTGTGCTGTTCCTCATTTCTCAAGGGCAGGTGGCATAAAGGCGGTACTGGGCTTCAGCTCCACCTGCAGGCCGCCCCTGCTTCTCTTTGGCCTCCTGCTTCATCCGGCCAGTTTGAAATGTGCTCGGCTTGTCCAGACAAGCTCACCTGAACATGGGTGACTAGCCCAAGCTTTCCCAGTGTGATGTTCTGGCCTTCCTTCTCTGTTGGCCATTTCTACAGACTCCTCCTCCCATCCAAAGACTCCCCCCCTTTCACTTCCCCAACTAATGGAGCCCTCCTTGAGGGGAGCTCTTCCCCATCCCTGCCTTTCCCTAGTCCTACAGAGCCTCTGGCACACAGCAGGTCTTCCACACATATTGGCAGGATCAATACATATCTCACAGTTCTTAATACAAAACAGAATTTTTTTAAAAAATGTATTTATTATTGTGTGGGTATGGGTGCTTTGGTTGCTTGTATGAATGTGTACCGTGTATATGCAGTACCCTTGGAGGCCAGAAGAGGCCACAGTTACAGTCGGTTGTCAGCTGCCATGTTTGTGTTGGGAACTGAACCCAGAACCCAGCAATTAGTGCTCCTAACGGCTGAGCGTCTCTCCAACCTCAAAACAAGAATTCCTTTCATTTGATTTTTGATACTGCTATGAAAGAAACCATCTGTCTCCCTAGCCCAGATTGAGACTGCTGGCCGTAGAGTCTATGCCCTCCATGTGCAAGGATCTCCCAACACCAGGCTTCACTCAGGCAGGGCACTGTGGCGTTAAATAACAGCACTTGTTTTTTTCTTCAGTGCAGATACAGGATGGGGGGGTGGGGGTTACTCTCTCAGTAACCAGGCTGGTTACTACTACTACAGCCCAGAGTCACTTTTAAGAAAAACACCCAAGGTGTGATGACATGGCTTTGGACAAGGAACACGTACCTGGGGGTGATCTCTGGGAAGGTGCACGGGGATTTATCGATTATAACCGCAGAGGCACCCAAGGGCCTAGGCGATGACAGGTCTCTGCTGTGGTTTTGCAAACTTCACCTAACTTAATCCTCAGCACTGCCAGCCAGTTGGCTGTTACTGACACCCAGTTTATAGATGAGGAAATCAAGGCTTAGAGGAATAAACTAAATCACCCAAGGGTCACACGAGGCTGATGATGAGATAAGGATTTCGAAAACTTAACTGCACAGAGATAAGACCGACAAACTTCTGAGAAATGTTTTCTCTCTCAATCCTGTACCAACTCTAGCAGGAGGTGCTCCTCTAAATAGGGGGAACTGAGCCTGTGGCCATGTCTCTGGCCACCAGCATCTGTGTGCCAGTGATCTTTATACTTCCTTAGCTCCCACAGAAAGCTCTATAGGTACTCGCCTCTGAGCCTTCTGGACTGGGGTGCTAGCTGGTATGCACCCGCTCTGCCTAGTTCTACCTGGAAGGTGTCGTCATCGAACCTTAGATTGGAAACAACAATTAAAAAATTATCTGAGCTAGAATTAGTGGCATGTGCTTATAATTTCATCTCGTGAGAACGGAGACAGGAGAATCACTATGAGCTACTATGAGCTATTTCATGAGACCCTGTCAAATAACAAATAATTGCCTCTGAAGGCAGAGGCAGGCAGGTCTCTCCGAGTTCAAGGCCAGCTTGGTCTATAGAGCGAGTTCTAGAACAGCCAGGACTACACAGAGAAACCCTGTCTTGGAAAAAAAACCAACATATGTATGTATGTGTGTGTATGTATGTATATGTATGCATATATGACATGTGTACATATGTGTATATGTATATATGTGTATGTATATTTATATATGTGTATATATGACATATATGTATATATGTGTATGTGTATTTACATGTATGTATATATGTGTATATGTGTGTATATGTATGTGAATATGTGTGTATATGTGTGTATGTGTATATATGTATGTGTATATTTAAATGTATGTATAGGCCGGGCGGTGGTGGCGCACGCCTTTAATCCCAGCACTTGGGAGGCAGAGGCAGGCAGATTTCTGAGTTCGAGGCCAGCCTGGTCTACAGAGTGAGTTCCAGGACAGCCAGGACTACACAGAGAAACCCTGTCTCAAAAAAAAATAAACAAACAAAACAAAAACAAACAAATAAATAAATAAATAAATGTATGTATGTATAGATGTATGTGTGTATTTACATGTATGTATGTATATATGTGTATATGTGTGTATATGTATGTATGTGTGTATGTATATATATGTGTGTATTTATGTATATTTGTGTATATATATGTATGTGTGTATATGTATGTATGTATATACATGTATGTATATATGTGTGTGTCTGTGTGTGTGTGTAGTAACTGCATACATATGTGTGTATATGTGTGCGTGTGTGTGTGTGTGTGTGTGTGTGTGTGTGTGTGTGTGTGTGTGTAGTAACTGAGTAAATGCAGGAGAGTCTATTGGCCTGGCTAATTGATTCATTTTTGTCTTCAGAAACTGGCTTCATATTCTGCCTCTTCAAACCTTCATCACACACTATATTCACAAACATCATCTTTAACATGGCCATATTTTATAACCTGGCAAGTGGCAGTACACCACATCTCTCTGTGGCTTGCCCGTTCATCTCACTGCTCTGGCAGCGATTCCTGGCTAGGCAGTTGGTTCCTTTTGCTGCTGCAGAAGCTTCCTGGTATGGCTGTCTCACAGCCGATTACAGATCGCCGCCCTTTACATCAACACTGCTTTAGACATTCTTGTCCAGGCCTCCAGGGTCACACAAACCAGTCCATCTGACACACTGAGTGAGCCAGACATGGTGGTGCATGCCTCTCATCCCAGTACACACTGAGTGAGCCAGACATGGTGGTGCCTCTCATCCCAGTACACAGGAGGCTGAGGGTCAGGAGTTGAAGGCCAGCCAAGGCTAATTAGCAAAAAAACCCTGTCTCAAAGTCCAAAACAACCCGGGGTGAAAGCGTAGGGGTTCATGGAGTTCCCATCTCCGTCCTACCCTCTGAGCCACATTGTTGACCAGCGTGTTCCAGCTGAACTTTATTTTAGTGGCAAGCTGTCTCCTCCAGGTAAGAGAGACCCAGACCCGGTTATCTCAGTTTATAGCAAAAGGAAATTTAGGCAAAATACCACCGTTCTTTACTGAGCTGTGCTCAGGCCCCGAGTCCCTAGTTCCCTGCCTATCTCAGCAAACGGCTAATTTTTCTTGTATCCCTCTTTTCTCAGGTTGAGCCCCAGGTGTGGCTACCCTGGCGTATCAAGCTACTTCCAAAGTGAGGCATAAGACTCGGAGCCAACCCTGCCGGGGTCCCGGTTGGGAAGATGCGGTTCCTCCGAAGGCGCCACATGTCCCTGCGCCTAGCCATGCTGGGCAGCGTCTTCATGCTCTTCCTCTTCATCCGACAGAAGGATGTAAGCACCCAGGAGCAGGCTATGGAGAAACCGTGGCTAAAGTCACTAGCGGGCCAGAAGGACCATGTCCTGGACCTCATGCTAGGTGCGGTGAACAACTTTAGAGATGTCATGCCCAAGCTGCAGATCAGGGCTCCGGAACCCCCACAGACCCTGATCTCCACAAACCACTCCTGCCTTCCGGGGTTCTATACCTCTGCTGAGCTGAAACCCTTCTGGGACCGGCCACCTCAAGATCCCAACAGCCCTGGAGCAGATGGAAAAGCATTTCGGAAGAAAGAATGGACCGATCTAGAGACCCAAGAAAAGGAAGAAGGCTATAAGAAACACTGCTTTAATGCCTTTGCCAGTGACCGCATCTCCTTGCAGAGGTCCCTGGGGCCAGACACCCGGCCTCCTGAGTAAGTAATACACTCTTAGGATTCTCTGAGACCAGAGCTTTCCCAGAAGTGTGGCCAGGAGGGCTGTGGTCATCGCCCAGATGTGAAAATAGCCAGGGATTTCCCTTAAGCCATCCTTTCATTTGCTGGCCAATTGCCCTGAGTTCAGGAGTACTATGGTCTGGCAGAGACCTATAGGGACCTGTGAGACTGAAACACAGTTATGGAGGGACACAGGATACAGAAAAAGGAAGTCAGGGCTGTAGACCAGGATCTGGCACAGGGCACCGGAAGGTACTGGGTTTCTGCAGCCCTGCCCTCAAGATACCGAGCCATCTGGGCCTCTGTTGAGAGAGATTTGCTGACTGCTGCTGTGCCGGTCTGGAAGGTTCCCACACCCCTGGTTCCCTCATGTGAAGGCCACAGGCCACCAAGTCATTCCAGCTTGAAACTCTTTACATTCTTGGCTTTAGAAGGGGAGACGCACATTTGGATTTTAGAACTGTCCTTACCTCTAATGTGTCCCCTGCTACACTCTCACTGTGTCCCCACAAAAGATGTTTTTGTCTTCCACACTTAGCCATTGTCCCTTTCAACTGAAGAGTTAGTTCAGAAAAGAAACAAGTCACTTCACTGAAGTCATGACTCTTTAGTGCCCAGACCCTGGGGTTCCTCAGTCTTGAACCATGTATTTCATAAGGCCCTATAAGTAGCAGCTTGAGATATTAGGAACTTCTCAACAAAGAAGAACATTGTTGGAAGGGCAGCCAGGGCAGGAAGCTCAGGAAGCCCCGTGGTGGGTCTGTACAACAGCTTCCTGGCGAGGACTGAATCAAGGTGTCAGGGAAACTGGATCTGATATCACAAGTTTATAATCCCAGCCCTTCAGAGGCTGAGGCAGGAGGATTGCAAATGTGAATACACTGGTTTTCAGTAGAAGACCCCGTCTCCACAAAATAAAAAGGGTGTTTAGCTGTGTGGTCCTTAAAACTCAAGACTCTGAGTCCTTACAGAGTCTAGATGGCAGGATAGCCGGGTGTCGCGCAGTGGTTGCTGGAGATGATTGGGGAAGTTGCCAGCGTTGGCAAAGTCAGATCACAAGGATTTGAAGTGTGAATCCGAAGGACCTTTTTCTCACACTGAATGGTGACTGCAGTCACTGTCCTCAACTGAACAATTGTCCTTAATGACTCGGCCCTCTTGGGACCTCTGGACAGGATCACGTCCTATGTAGTGTCCAAGGTGCAGAGTGAGTCAGCTCTGGGAATACCTGGCCTGAGAGCAAAATGCAAAACTTGGGGGGGGGGGGTGCCTGAGCATCACCTTAGGGCACTGAGCTAGCTCAGGGAGTGGTTTTGGAGGGGGCTGGCTAATTACTTGCATGGAGGGTAGGAGGATGTAGCCACAGGGTATGAGCAGCTATTCCCAAGCACAGTGGCAAGGGTGGGTGGTGTGTGGGATGGAGATTGGTGAGCGGGCATGCGCATTCGTGCTCCGTGGTAAGGGGGTTGGGGGGATGGTTGGAGAGCTTTTAGACAGAGATCTTTCCTTTCCCCTCGTGGAACTCCACCCCTCTCCCCGGGACTTAGAGAGCTGTGTCCATCATTCCAGGTGTGTTGACCAGAAATTCCGGCGCTGCCCACCACTGCCCACCACCAGTGTGATCATTGTGTTCCACAATGAAGCCTGGTCCACTCTGCTGCGCACAGTATACAGCGTCCTGCACACCAGTCCTGCCATCTTGCTGAAGGAAATCATCCTGGTGGATGATGCCAGCACAGAGGGTGAGGCTGGCGGGTCTGAGGGAGGATGAGGCTGGCAGGTCTGAGGAGGGGTGGGTCATGCGGCTTTGAATTGCCCCTGTCATAAAGGCAGCAGAGGGTGGGATGGAGCATGCAGGCCACCGTACTGGAGGACAGAACTCATCCACACCACTCAGCAGCATGGACCTCCAAGTTCCCTGTGTGATGTCGTAGGCATCCCTAACTCAGACGTGAAAGAGGGCCAGCAAAGTGGCTTGCCAAGTAACTGCGCTTGCTGCCAAGCCTGGTGACCTGAATTTGAACCAGGAGCCACACAGGCTACCAGCTCCACCGGAGGGCTATGATTTGAGTGTACAAAAGGCACATGAGCTAAATAAGGAAAGAAAGGGCGGAAGGGGGAGGGGAGGGAAGAAGAGAGCAGTGGCTGGGAGGGCCTTCCTGGTTTTCAACTCTGCAGCTCTGCTAGGCCTGAAGGCTTCCCTTGGGAAGCCCTTTCTGCTCTAATTGTTAACAGGGGAGATGGCTCACCGACTTTCACCTTCACATCAATTCCGTAGTATTCAGTACCCAGCTCTGACCTGGACGTGGGTAAGAGGTACAAAGAAAGGTTCCCCAGGAGGCTAATGAAGGTTTAGAGCGCTCCTTTAGCCAATCTGAAATGGCAGGAACTTGAGAGTCCAACCCTGGGAAATCAAATCCAGCTCTGACTCTGCGCTGGACCTCTCTCGACTCCACTTTCCTTTCCTGCAAATAGGCATGCTTGACTCCTTCCTATTGTAGGCGAGGGGCATAAAACGGGTGATGAGACAGAGAGCCACAGGACCGGCATCTCTGTATGCATGTAGGAAGAGTGCATTGTGGGAGTGTGCACCCAGGAGATGTTATATCTGCCTGGTGTGGCTATTACTGCTTCATAACTGGGATTGGAGCTGACCCTTCAAGGCTGAGTGTCCAAGGAAGGAACTTTAGGTGGAGGGCATTCCTGGAAGAGGGCTCATTGTATTAAATATGATTGAAATGATTGGAGGGGGTGAAGAGGGCTGGGGGTGGGTATTGATATTTGGGAATCCAACCCAGGACTTTGCATAGTAAACAGGTTCTCTTCCTGTTGCTGTGATAACGCTCCCTGAGGAGAGACTGGAGAGATGGCCCAGCTGTCAAGAGCACTGGCTGCTCCTTCAGAGGTCCCAGGTTCGATTTCCAGCACCCACATGACAGCTCACAACTGTCTCTAACTCCAGTTCTATGGGATCTGATGCCCTCTTCTGACTCCGTGGGCGTGTACATGGTACACAAGCATGTGTGCAGGCAAAACACCCAGGTACACAGGAAAAAAACAAGTCTTTAAAAAAAATTTCCAAAAAAAAAAAAAAAAAAAAAAAAAAAAAGCAATTCAAGAGAGAAAGGGTTAATTTGAGTTTAAGTTCAAGGTCATGGTTCACTGTGGTGGGGACTGTAGTGTAGGCAGCTGGGCACATAGCATCCAGTCAAGAAGCAGAGAACAGGAACTGTAGAGGTGGCTCAAATGTTAAGAGCACTGTCTGCTCCTCCAGAGGGTCTGAGTTCAATTCCCAGGAACTACATGGTGGCTCACAACCATCTGTATTGATGTCTGGTGCCCTCTTCTGGTGGGCAGGTATATACGTAGGCTGAACATGGTATACATAATAAATTAATAAACCTTAAAAAGAAGAAGCAGAGAGCAGGGGAGGCCTATCGATGCTCAGCTCATGGTCTACGATCCAGGAAGCCAGGGCATGATGTCACCCACAGTGGGTGACTCTTCCTGCTTCAGTTAACCTTACCAAGCAGGTCCTGATAGGTGTCCCCTGAGACTCATCTCTTTGGTGATTCTAGATTCTGTCAAGCTGACTAAATGAACCATCACATACATGTTGAAGTGACATTTATGCCAGGCTCGATATATCTACAAAGAAATGAGACATCATGGGGACCTGTGCTCATGCCTCCTGCTCCTGCGAGAGCGTCTGGCTCTCCTACCCTCCAGCCATTCTTGGCCTGGGTTAGGACCGACGCTACAAGGGATGGGGGTGGTGGAAGTGGGGGCTGGGAGTGAGCACTGTTAACCCTCTTGACCAAGGAGCTCTCATTTTCCCAGGGAAGTCAGGCTCTTGACAGCCCAAACATCGGGGTTACAGCGAGTCTGGTTGGCAAGTGCCAGGCCCATGAGGCGTCTGGAAAGGGAGGGGCTCGCTAGCAACACTGGTCATAGTGGTGGGCTTCTGAGAAATCAGAGACGAGTTAAAGACTCTGAGAGGGAAGAATCAGGCCCAAGCTCAGCCCAGTCTAGAAGTGGGAACAGCTCATTGTCCGACATCTGAAAGTCATGGTCTTCTGGACTCTGAAAGGCTCTGTTTCTCTAGCTCTGCCATTCACAACACACTCCTCTCACAGGCTCAGGCTGGTTCCATTCCACAGCTCTCATTGCTGGTTGTCTTATGGTACTGGCATTTTGAAAATGCTGGGGTCTGTACACAACTGAGCTGTATCTTCACCAATACCTCCTCTGGGGCTCTATTCCAGGACCCTGACCTGGTCCAAGCCTCAGCTTCTTTCTCTCCATGACCCCTTCAATCCTGGGGCAGCTTCAGACACTGAAGCAGTACCTTCACCAGTGACCTCCCCTGGCCTCTCACAGTGCCAAGCCTAGGCTGCTCTCCAGGACCCTTCATGCCTTTAAAACCAGTACCACCTGTGTGACATGAGGAAGTTCAACTGCCAGCACAGGGTACAGCCTTGGCCTTCTCAGGACCACAGCTTCTGTGCAATGATCCTAAGGAACCTCTTCCCAGAAGAGTTTGCTTCAGTGACTCTGGCCTCTTAATCAAGGCTGAACCTTTAGCCCCAGATGACCAGCATCTGTTGTTCTACATTTGCCTGGGGCTTCTCTCCTCCTCCCCCTCCTCCCCCTCCTCCTCTTCCTCCTCTTCCTCCTCCTCCCCCTCCTCCCCCTCCTCCCCCTCCTCCTCTTCCTCCTCCTCCCCCTCCTCCCCCTCCTCCTCTTCCTCCTCTTCCTCCTCCTCCCCCTCCTCTTCCTCCTCCTCCCCCTCCTCCCCCTCCTCCTCCTCCCCCTCCTCCCCCTCCTCCTCTTCTTCCTCCTCCCCCTCCTCCCCTCCTCCTCCCCCTCCTCCCCCTCCTCCCCCTCCTCCTCTTCCTCCTCCTCTTCCTCCTCCCCCTCCTCCCCCTCCTCATCCTTTTCCACCACCTCCTCCTCTTTCTCCTCCTCTTCCACCACCACCACCTCTACCTCTTCCTCCTCCTCCTCTTCCTCCTCCCCCTCCTCCCTCTTCATTTCTTCCTCTTCTTTCCCTCTTCTTCCTCCTTCTCCTTCCTCTTCTCCTCCTCCTCATTTTCCTTCTGTGTAAAGTGTCTTGCCTGCATGTATGTCTGTGTACCATGTGTGCCCAGGGCCCTCAGAGGCCAGAAGATTCCCTGGACCTGGAGTTACAGATGACTGAGAGTCTTCTTGAGGGTACTTGGAATCAGACCTGGGTCCTTGGTAAGAGCATCCAGAATTCCTAACCACTGAGTCATCTCTCCAGCCCCGCTCCCTCGCTCTTAAAGACACTTCTATCCTCTCTAAATTCTCACCTGAGAGCTCTAGCTGGCCCCTCTCATTTTCTGGGTCCCGCTTTGAGAACGTGTGTTATTTTCCTGACTGGAGAGATGTCCTTGCCCATAGTGACACACACTGCCACGTGTCTGCATGTGATCCTAGGGAAGGTGTGCATGCTATCTGAAATGCCCTTCCCCAGGTCTCTCCGACTGAGTGCTGTTCACTGGGGAACAGAAAACCAATCTTTGCACGTCTATCCACATAGGATAAACTTGCCCACACATCTGACTGTTTGATCAAATTAGCTGGCTCTAGTTACACACACAAAAGGGCTGTGTCTCTGGGGGACAGTGTTCCTGCTTTCTGTCCTCCTGCCCAGGTGCCCCACAGCAGCCCTGTAACCATGGTTATGTGAGTATTTTATACTCGGAGGAGGAGACCGTGTACCTGGCGAGGGGCTTTTTATCCCTTGCCACAAGTCAGAACCGGAGCCCAGACTTCACGTCTTGCCCTATCTTCTTGAAGCTTAAATACTTTTCTAGTTAAAAAGACAGAAAACTATTTTATATTTTTAAATTTTTTATGTATATGAGTGCCTTGCCTGCATGTATGTAAGTATACCATGTACATATCTGGTACCCATGAAGGCCAGAAAGGGGCACTGTATCTCCTAGAACTGGAGTTAAGGATGGTTGGGAGCCACCATGTTGGCACTAGGAACCAAACCCAGGTTCTCTGCAGTAACAGCAAGTGCTCTTAATTGCTGAGTATCCGTGAATGTGTCTGTGTGTGTGTGTGTGTGTGTGTGTGTGTGTGTGTGTGTGTGTGTGTGTGGCACCCACAGACACAAGACTATTTTATATTTGTATTTTATAAGTGGTTGGAGGTGGTGTTACAGGTAGTCGTGAGCTGTCTGAGGTGAGCTCTGGAAACCAAATTTAAGTCCCTGCCAGAGCATCAAGGGTTCTTACCCACCGCTCTGCCTCTCCAGCTGTCAGGCACACATAACAAACACCTCCGTTCACTAAGTCAACTCCCCGGCACCTGTAAGACATTGTTAGTAAAGTTACCTAATTGCAGCAGGCTGAGGCAGGAGAACTGTGAGCCTGAGTCCAGCCTGGACCACATAGGAACACCACTGTGTCTTATTTAAAACAACAACAACAACAAAGCCAAGCTCACAAAGAAATGATCTGATTGACAGTTTTAAGTGATAACTCTGAGGCACAGGGTTGAAGGGTGAGAGGTTGGGGGAGGGGGATCCAAGAATATAATTCAGTTAGTACAGTGCTTGCTTAGCATGCACAAGGTTCAACCCACAGCAAGCATGACAGCACATGCCTGTAATGCCAGTGTGCTGGAGGTGGGTACAGGAGGGTCAGAAACTCAAGGTCATCCTCCGATCATAAAGGGTTTGAAGCCAAGGGCAGGGGAGAGGCCAAGAGCTGAAGGAGAGATGACTCAACACTTAAGAGCACTGGCTGCTCTTTCTGAGGACCCAGGATCCGTTCCCAGCAGCCACCTGGCCGGTCACAACTGTCTATAACTCCCATTCTAGTGGATGCAGCACCTCCCTCTGGCCTCCACGGATATGACGCATAGCATATATAACAAGATGCACAGACATACCTGCGAGCAAAAGTGTCATACACATAAAGCATTTTTATTCAAAACCCAAAAAAAAAATGAAGGGAAAAAAAGAGTTGGAGGCCATCCTGGATGAGAGACTCTGAAGAGAAAGTGGCGAGAGTTCTGGAGCTAGGGCAGTGCTCTGTGGTAGAGCCCTTGCCTGTCATGCCTGAGGCCCCGAGCTCTGGTTCCAGTACCATCCAACAGTAAAAAGAGACAGAGGAGCCTGCAGGGGTGTTGGTGGTGACTAGTTGGTTGGTTTGGTTTGGTTTGGTTTGGTTTGGTTTGGTTTGGTTTTGGTGTTTTTCAAGACAGGATTTCTCTGTGTAGCTCTGGAACTCACTCTGTAGACCAGGCTGGCCCCAAACTCAGAGATCCACCTGCTTCTGCCTCCCAGGCCAGGAAACTGAAGTTTAAGGGTGGGTGGCTCCCATATCTAGAACATTCTGAAAGACAATATGGAATAGAGGCTGGAAGAGCAATTGACTGTTATGGGCTGGGACGACCATAGGAACAAGTTAAAAATTAACCCTGTAGGGGAGGGGCCGGGAGAATTTGGTTTGGCTTCAGGGCAGAGCGGCTAAAGGGTTGCTGGTACTGAGGTCACGTGGGGGAGACTGGGTAGGGTGTGGACTGAGGTAGGTTAGCTTTCTGTCAGACATCCAAGTGAAGACGGCAAAGCTAGGAGGGAAGCCCTGGGGCTGTCCCCGACAGAAAGGGTTATGAGCCGTGGGCTCACAGGGTAGGAGAGAGGGGGCATTTGCCTGTCTGTGGCATCTCATCCTGAGCAGTAAGGTTGGGTGGTAGTGGGGAGCTATGGAACCTAAATCTGACGGACTGTATGCTGGCCTGCCTGTCTCTGCTCAGCTGTGCTATGCTCTGTCCTGGGTCCTTTTTTCCAGTAACTTCAGAGGTGGGCCAAATAGCAGGTAGGACAGACAGACAGCAGACTTTTGTCTGGCTCTCCTGCAAGGGCCTGAGGACCAGAACCTGTACCTCCAGCCCAGCCTCCCTGGACTAGAAGGAAGGCGTGGGAGAGCTGTACAGCACAGGGTCTTGGAAGTCACAGCTCAGTGCTTCTCACTGTCTTACCACATAACCGGCTTCCTGTGATGCTTGCCCGTGAGTTATCTCTACCACAAGCTTCCTCTAGACAGACCTAAGTGAGGCCTCAGGGAGGCTTCAGCTGAGCTCCTCCCTTCCTGTCAGCAACTCCAGGCTGTAGCCAGGTTGTGGTCCACATGTCCCTTGGTGGCAGGCTTTCCCTACAAAGGCCAGTATCCAGTCTCTTGACAGTGCATTACAGACACGTGCTAAGTCATTGCAGTGTTGAAGCCACCATGTAAGGCTAAATTGGAGCAGCCAGGTCCTAGCACCAGAGACAAGAGGCTCATTTCTGGAGCAAGACAAGTCCCCTTCTCAGGTGACTGCCTGAATGAAGTGTTTCATTTGCAAGGGCAGTGGGTCAGGGACACTTGGAGGGACACAAGGGCTGGAGAAGACAAAACAGAAGAGCTCAAATTTCAAATTATAGCTTCTTTCCCTGGGGCTCTGCTCTCCCAGGCAATGACCAAAGAGAACCCTGGCCAAATAAATCCCCTTCTCACACAGGGAGAAGCATCAAGACTGTAGATAACTTGGTGGGGGGAGATACCCACAACCCAAGCAGCTCACACTTGTTAAGTCCTGGTGGGTGCCCTCTGAGCTTCCAGAGGAGGTACATCTTCTCACAAAGGCTGGTTAGGATCCTGTTGCCATCTTGGTTAATCATGGTAACTAGGGTAATCTGAGCTCTAAGTCTTAACTTTCTGTCTGTTAACCCTGGGGTAGGTAGGTATGCCCTGGTCCACAGTGTGAGCTTCATAAAGAGATGGAGAAATGAAGCCAGCGTGAAAGTATCTGCTTTAGTGACTGGCACATAGTAGGTGTTCAAGTATTTTTGTGTGTGTTTGATATTAGTGACAACCCACTAAATTGTTTTCAGGACCTCTGACTTACAAAGCATTGAATACAGAGGAAGGCCCAGTTGTGAGCCCACAATCGGAAGGGGAAGGACACAATTATTACAGCCATCAACATGTGCCTCTGTTTTACACAGTTAAGAACGGGGGAGGGCTGGAGAGATGGCTCAGGAGTTAAGAGCACACACTGGGTTTCTGGAGGACCCAAGATTGGCACACCGGGTGCCTCAAACCTCCCTCTAACTCCAGCTCCAAGGGATCTGATGTCCTCTGCAACACTGCACTTGTATGCACACACACACACACACACACACGTACGTGTATAATTTTTAAAAAATTAAAAAAAAAAAAAAAAAACCAGAAGATTAGCTGGATGTACCATGTCTTTTTAATTGGAGCACTGGGGAGGTAAAGGCAGGGGTAATCTCTGTGAGTTCAAGGCTAGCCTGGTCTACAGAGCAAATTCCAGGCCAGTCTGGTCTACCAAGCAGGTTCCTGGATGGTCAAACTCTTCAACACAAAGAACAGTTAAGACGTAAAGATGTTTACGTCTTAATGTAATGAGATATTCAAGATGGAGTCCCATGAATTAAAAGTATGTTCTGTGTCCTGAGGACTTCAAATGGATTCCCAGGGTCCTTGCGGATCTCTGGCCACCGTGGCCAGAAAAAGCCTCTCCAGGTGCTTCCTACAAAGGGAAGAGCCAAAGGAAGGCCCGAGGCTTGGTCTGTACATGGAGCAGAAGAAGGGGCAGCATGCTCCCTCAGGAGGAGCTGCTGACTTCAGCAGAGGGGCTTTCCCTTCTGTGCAGGGAGGGGGTGCAGGCCGCCACTGCCCCTGACAGATCTCTAACCATCTACTGTCATCACCATGATCAGCCTCGCCATCACCCACACCTGGAGTGTGTGCTTCCTTAAGACGGTCATGTCTGCCGTGTGTGTGTGTGTGTGTGTGTGTGTGTGTGTATTCTGTGAAAGTGTGTGTGTGTGTGTGTGTGTGTGTATTCTGTGAAAAGTATATATTCTTCCTAGATAAGCCCAGCATTTGAGAGGGGAGGTGGAGGCAGGATGATCAAGAGTTCAAGGCCAGCCTGGGCTACGTTTGAGCCTATCTCTTAAAACAGAAATCTGATCTCTCTCGATGTTACAGTGCTGGAGAGAGATCCATGCTAGGCAGGTGCCGACCACTGAGCTTTACCCACAATCCCTTTTAGTATTAAATGTGCTTGGCTTCTTTTACTCTCCCTAAAGAGTCCCATAAAGTCAAAGAGTAGGCTTGTGCGGGGCAGTGTAGCTTAGTGGTGGAGCACTTACTTGGCACCCACAAGGCTCTGGGTTTATTTCCCAACACCTCAGGGTGGGGAAGATAGCCACAGACACAGGACCATGCTAGCAGACCTGTTCTCAAAGGGGCCTGGCCACAGGCAGGGTTTCTTACCTGCTTGCCTCCCCATCTCAGCCCTCACCTTCCGTGGGCAGTTCTTGGGAATACTTGGGTGTAATACCCACAGGGGATTAGTGAGGAGCTGCTAACAGTGGCTGTGTCCCTTCCAGAGTACCTGAAGGAGAGGTTGGATCGGTATGTTCAGCAGCTGCAGATCGTGCGCGTGGTTCGACAGCAGGAGCGGAAGGGGCTCATTACAGCCCGGCTGCTGGGGGCCAGTGTGGCGCAGGCCGAGGTGCTCACGTTCCTGGATGCCCACTGTAAGTAGAACATGTCCACCTGGTACCAGGAGGCCTGGGTACCTGCTCTTCACCACTGGCAAATGAGGAGGGGCTGGGACCATCCAGTCCTGTTTGAGGACTAAAGGGTTTGGTACTCACCCACTTCTGTCCTTCCTCACACTGACTCCAAGGCCTGGTTTCTGAGAGAGCACAGCCATGAGGCTCGGTGACAGCAGAATAGCTGGCCCCACACATTGTTCTCCATTACCTGGTGCACCCTGAGGAGAAACCCCTGTCCCACTGGAAACAGCTTTTCTGTTAAAGGGGCCTCCCCCTTGACTGAGACCAAGACACACCCCTGCAGGAAGTTTCCTAGAAGAACAGTAGAAACCAGAAAATTCTCCACACTGTTCCCTTCTGACTCGGCCACTAATGGAGCCTCAGTTTCCTTACCCACCTGACAAAATAGCATTGAGACAAAGTAAAATTGGGCTCAAAGGATGGCTCAGAGATTAAAAACATTTGTCCTTGCTGAGGACCAGGGTTTGATTCCCAGCACCCACGTGGTGGCTCACAACCCTCCATAGCTCTAGCTCTAGGAGATCCAGTGCCCTGAATTTCTGACTTAGAACTTAAGTCCCGGAACAGTCAAGGTGTGCTGGCCTGTGCCTGCTGTCTCCACATTTGGCACCGTGTTCCACAGGCGGGAGGAACACTGCAAGTTTGAGGCTGCCCTGCTCCCAAGGAAAGACAAGAAAGGAAAAAGGTCCCCAAAGGCTGGCGAGTGTGAGCGGGGAGGGTTGGTCTACACTTGAGAGCTGACACACACAGGTCCTGGAGGAGGAAGAGCCATTCTGAAGCCTACGCCTGGGTGGGTGCTGGACTTGGTAACCCCTCCAGGTCCAGGGCAGTTTGCACTGGTTTGTGCTGACAAATTGCTTCCCCAAACCCTACCTACCTACCCTTCCAAAGCTACCTCTGCCTGTCAGGGATGCTCTGTGTCCCCTACATCTGTGGAGCTTACTGTGCGCCCTTCCCTACCTCCCTGTACCCCATTTCCTCAGTCTCCTCTGAGAGTAGAGGGTTCAGCTGTGGCTACACACCCCCTGACCTTCACCTTCACCTTCCTGCCTGGGTCTGCAGGTGAGTGTTTCCACGGCTGGCTGGAACCCCTTCTGACTCGAATTGCTGAAGACAAGACAGTGGTGGTGAGCCCAGACATCGTCACCATCGACCTTAATACCTTCCAGTTCTCCAGACCGGTACAGAGAGGCAAAGCCCACAGCCGGGGCAACTTCGACTGGAGCCTGACCTTTGGCTGGGAGATGCTCCCCGCACATGAGAAGCAGAGACGCAAGGATGAGACCTACCCCATCAAGTAAGGACTTACTGAATGCTGCTGATCCCCTACCCTAGCGTCCATCCACTCAGCTCCTCCGGGGACCAGTACCATCCCACACCAACATCTGCTAGGTGCTTTGTCAAACCACATTCCCCGTGAGGTGGGTCCTTCGGTTAGCCTGTTAGTGAGACTAAGGAAGCCACAGCAGCAAGTGAGTTACCTCGGATCCTGCAGCTAGCACGCGGTAGCCAAGGATCCATCCTTGTGTGGACCAAAGCCTCAGCGTGAACCCCACAACCTCACACCACTCTTTGATCCCTATACCTGGACAGCCGGGCGGGGACCCCTGCATACAGAGCCAGTGAGGGGGGCAGTGCTGAATAAGCATTGTAATAGGTCCACATGGGCTCCTGGAAAATAGGTGCTGGGCTGGTGGTGCATGCATGTAATCTGTCTTAGGGTTTCTGCTGCTGCAATGAAAACTGATCAAAACCCAAGTTGGGGAGAAAAGGGTTTATTCAGCTTACACATCAACTTTGCTGTTTATCATTGAACGAAGTCAGGACAGGAACTCAAACAGGGCAGGAACCTGGAGGCAGGAGCACAGAGGGTGCTGCTGATTGGCTTGCTTCTCCTGGCTTACTCAGCCTGCTTTCTTTAAAAAAAATCAGAATCTAGGACCACCAGCCCAGGGATGGAACCACCCACAATGGGCTGGGCCCTCCCACATTAGTCACTAATTTAGAAAATGCTCTTCAGGCTTGTGGACAGCTTCATCTTACACCTCATCTTCTGGAGGGTTCTTTGCTTTGCTTGCTTTGCTTGCTTGCTTTGCTTTGCTTTGCTTGCTTTGCTTTGCTTGCTTTGCTTTGCTTTCTTTTTTTAAAAAAGGGTTTATTTATTGTATGTATATGAGTACACTGTAGCTGTCTTCAGACACACCAGAAGAGGGAATCGGATGCCATTACAGATATTTGTGAGCCACCATGTGGTGGCTGGGAACTGAACTCAGGACCTTTAGAAGAGCAGCCAGTGCTCTCAACCACTAAGCCATCTCTCCAGCCCTTGGAGATATTTTCAATTGAGGCTCCCTCCCTCAGATGACTTTAGCTTGTGTCAAGCTAAAACTATCCAGCACAGAATCCCAGCTTCTCAGGAGACTCAGACAAGAAGATCAGACACTCAAGGGCTATCTGGGGTACTGTGAGTTCAAGCCTCACTTGGGAAGTTCAGTGAGACTGTGTCTCAAAAGTAAACTGTTGAAGGTGCTGAGATAGATCAGTGGGCAGCTGTTGAGCATGTGCGAGCCAGTGCAAAGGCCCTAGGCTCAGTCTGGGGCAGGGTGGGGCAGGGTGAGAGAGAACAAACAAACACTGGTTGAAGCTTTTCACAGTTGCCCTGAACTTTCACTAAAGGGACAGCACATCGTAATAGTCTTTCCAAGCCACCTACATATATAGTCTATTGGTGTTCTTTGTGGGGATTAGGTTTTGTGGGGTTTTTTATAATTGTTTCAAAATATGAATACCAAACTGAGCCTGATAACGACTATCTGCAACCCTACCTTTGGGAGGGAAGATGATATCAGAAATTCAAGGTTATCCCTGGCCGTCCAGCTCAAAGCTGCCTTGAGAGACTCTTGTCTCCAAACAACAAAACAACACCATTCTCCATAGAGCAGTGGGTCCCGACCTTCCCAATGCTGCAACCTTTAAATATAGTGCCTCGTGGGTGGGGACCTCGTGGGTGGGGACCCCAACCTTAAGGTTACTTTGCTGCTACTTCATAACTATAAATTTTGCCACAGTTATGAATTGTAAATGTCTGACGTGCAGGATATCTGATGTGTGACCCCTGAGAAAGGATCATGTGACCCCCACCCCCATAGGGTTGAGAACTACTGCCATAGTCTTTGAAAACTCTATGTCTAGCCAGGCTAGACAGCAGAGAGCTAATGTGCGGCTTCAGGCCCATGGAGACTTGCCGCTCTTGTTCCCTGCCTGCCCAAACTCTACAGATTTTTTTTTCTACTTTTCATCTGTGTGTGTGTGTGTGTGTGTGTATCTGCCTGACTGTCTACACCTGCACGTGTTTTTGCCTCTGTGTGGGCACATACATAGGTAGGTACTTCTGCTTTGTGTTTCTGTACCCCAGGTTGATGTTGGGGATCGTTCTTAATTGATCTTCCACGTCATTCATTGAGGTGGCCCAGTTAAACCCAGAACTCACCAGCATAGCTGGGGTTGCCAGCCAGCTTGCTCTGGGGATCCTGCCTCAGCCTCTGAGGCTTGAGTCCCAGGCAGACTGCCGTGCCCTTCTAGGGTTTATCTGAGGTTTCAGGATCAGAACTTGGGTCCTCACAACTACCTGGCAAGGAGCACATTAGCTGCCAAGCCACCCCCACCCCCAACGTTGCTGTTTTAAACCTTTATCTCCAACTAAAGGGTTGGGGGTGACATTATACTGCTCTATGATTGGATTCTGTGTGATGTTCTGTCCTGATCGTTATGGATTTTAGGCCAGCCTGAGCTACCAATACAAAGTTCCAGTGCAGCCTGGACTATAGTTAGGCCCCAATCTTGAAAAACAAAAGGAAGACAGGAAAAAAGACAGGAGTGGAAGAAGGCAGCACTCCCTCCTGGCTCTCTGCTCCTCTAGGAGGCTTTGTTTGGTGTGTATAGCAACAAACCCTTACCCCACCCAGACTGGGGCCAGGCACACAGCAGAACGGCTTAGGGCAGGGCCCTGGCTGCCAACCATCACTAACGTCCTGGCTTCTGCAAGGACTGTCCAGCTGGAGGACAAAGCTCCAGTGTTTGAAGATGAATGTGTCACTTGGCCCAGGTGCTTGCTAGAAACACTTTGTGAGGTGGTTCTCCAACGGAACTGTTGGAGATACCTCACATGCTCGTTCTTAGAGCAGTGGATAGCTGAAGTGAGAGCTAACACACGCAGGGTCCCAGGAAGTCGGACAAGGAAATACAGGTGTTTCTTAGAGGCAACAAAGGTAAGTTAGGCTGAGTCAACAGGGATGTTTCTGGTTCTGTTCTGTTTCTGTAAAGAGCAGACTAGCTTCGGGGTGTTCGTATGGAGTTCTAGGGTTCTCAGAGCCTTCCTGGTGCTACTTGGGCAGGCTTGGGACCCCAGGAAGAAGACAGAAGTGGTAACAGGAAAGCCAGACCAAGCGTGAGGGTTTCCCAATTGAAATTCCTTCTAGAGAGCAAACTGGTGGTGGCGCAGCCCGTAAGGCTCCGCCTGCAGAGGGCGCAGGGCGCAGGGCGCGGGTCCCTCTGCGCTCTCTCTCTCTCTCTCTCTCTCTCTCTCTCTCTCTCTCTCTCTCTCTCTCTCTGTGTGTGTGTGTGTGTGTGTGTGTGTGTGTGTGTGTGTGGTGTGTGGTGTGTGTGTATGTGTGTGTGTGTGTGTGTTCGAATCCCGCTCGCTCCCGCCCGCCTCCTCCCACGTCTCGTGGGGAAAAAAAAAAAAAGAAATTCCTTCTAGAAAATGGCTATAGAAACAACATCAGGAAGATAAGAGCAGGTCCAGAGAATCCCCATGTGGGTCTGTGCCTCCCTGCCTTTGTCTGAAAGCCAGAACTCTTAGGAGTCTCCCACTGTCCAAACTGAGTTCCTTCCCCTTCCCCTCCCCGCAGTTATCAGGAGCACCTCCACTCACTGCAGCTTCTAAAACACATTAGCAGGCTAGGTCCCAAAGTGATGTGGACCCTGAATCTGAATGGGGTCGGCCCAGCTGATAACATGCATTCCTTCCTTCCTGTATAAATCCTGCATATTTGCAGAATCTGTCTGGGGTGTGGAGGGGGTGGTCTTCTGAAGGTGGCAGAACTGCTTTTAGTCACAGCAACACAGAAAATAGAGACTGCTCCCCTCTCTCTAGACCATTCCCCCCCTCTAGGCAGCTCCTCCCTCTCTCTAGCCTCCTCCCCTCATTTTAGACTTCTCCCCTCAATCTAGACCCCCTCCCCTCATTCTAGACTCCTCCCACTACTTCTGGACTGCTCCCCCAATTCCAGATACTGCCCTGCGTGCTCTCGGGCCCTGATGGGTGGTGGTTCCTACATCCCCGGTTGAACAGAAGACAGAGTCCATTTAAAAGAGTGTTGCTGACTGCCTCCCTTCTGGGCCCAGTTCTAGAAGGGGAGGCAGGCAAGTGGAAGTTAGCAGAGGGGCTACATGACCCAACAGGAGCAAGACATGATGTCGGAGGCCTCAGAGGGAAGCCAGCCACCAGCCCTCCCCGCCTGCCTCTAATGATGATACACCTGTGCTCTCTCCCTCTGTCCCTCCAGGTCCCCGACGTTTGCCGGCGGCCTCTTCTCTATCTCCAAGGCCTACTTTGAGCACATCGGTACCTATGATAACCAGATGGAGATCTGGGGAGGAGAGAATGTGGAGATGTCCTTCCGGGTGAGGATGAAGCAGGAAACCCCAGCGTCTCAAGGATGGGTGCACAGGCCTTGTCAGGGCTCCACTCTGCCTGCTAGGGCCAGTATGTCTCTGACAACGAGAGTGATGTCTCAAACTAAGTTCCAGGGCAGAAACTCCAAGAGGGAAAGGGTAATGGGTGCCCTAAGGATCCAACTTAGTTAACTGTTCTACGATGAAACCAGGTCAGGTAATAGTTGCCATCCTCCATATTGGAAAACTCAGGGCTCTCTTCTCAAGTCAGAGACGCCTTCCCTGGGAGCCTTTGGATTTCCCCATGCACTTCCAATGAGTCCTTTGTAACTGAGAGACAAAAGATAAGACCCAATTCTGGCGAGACAGAACTCGAGGAATTCTGAGACCTAGGCAAATCAAGATAGGTCAGGAAGGGTTGCTTCTAAAAGCTGCATGAACCGCCCTGCCGTGGGCAAGTGATGGGAAAATGACCTCTTTAGTGGAGTCATCTCTCGGTGTCTGGCATATAGATTAAGCACACGATTGCCTTCTGATGTTACTGGAGCTGTGACTGTGGACTTCTGTTGCTGCCATAGCAAAGTGAGTAGTGGGTACCTCACCCAAGAGACCGGTAGGACAGATGCCTTCAGCTAGCCCACTGGCACAGAGAGGGGCTACCAGCCAATATCTGGTTCACACTGTTCAGTGAACTTCTGACCCCAACCCAGGATTTCTGCTCCAAAACTGGCATCCTCCAGGACCAGGGAGCACTGACTGATGCTCTGATCTGGGGGCGGTCAGACTTTCTGTGCCTCTGAGGTAAGCTAGCCTGTCTCCAGGTCAGAGTCCAGTGACCAGGGCCAAGAGAACATACAGTGTAGAGCCAGCTGGCTGCCTCTTCTCTGAAGGGAAGCCTGGTAACATCAGGACTCTGTGCATCACCCAGAGTGAACCAGTGCAGGCAGAGAGCCTAGAATGGGTAGCCATTCTCTTCTGCCAATGTCTCGTTCTTCAGGGTTGGAAAGGGTAACATTTACCTACATCTAGGTCCTGGGGCCTAATGTCCTGGGACCTGAAGAGACCTGCTTTGGGGGAGCTTGCCCACCGCCCTTCTGAAGGCCCTGTTCTGTCTGTTTTGTGTCAGGTGTGGCAGTGTGGGGGCCAACTGGAGATCATCCCCTGCTCTGTGGTCGGCCACGTGTTCCGTACCAAGAGTCCCCACACCTTCCCCAAGGGCACCAGTGTCATCGCACGCAATCAGGTGCGCCTGGCTGAGGTCTGGATGGATGACTACAAGAAGATTTTCTACAGGAGAAACCTGCAGGCCGCAAAGATGGTCGAGGAGGTAAGACACCAGTGCCTGGGTGGCTGGCGACAGACGTGTGGGATTCCAGGCCCCCGGTCAGCTTCCCAGTGGCAGAGCCGTCCCATCTCCACCTTCATGACTCCCTTCGTCCCTCAGAACTCCATAAGCTAGTCCTGTGAACACCACCACACTGGGCGCAGAGGAGGAGCCCTGGTTGTCCCTACCTGGGGGAGAGGGGGTCCCAGCATCACTTAGAGGGGAGAAAAAGAAGGAAAAGAGGAAAACCTGCCACCAGGGGGATGGCTCTGACAGGCTCTAACTGAAGACCAGGAGAGCTGACTGGGGAGTCACAGGGCATGAGGGCATGTTGTGAGGTCACGCTAAGTCAGACACTGTGTGTCAGCGAGGCTGAGCCAGTAGCTGCATTGAGTCGTCAGCAGCAAGTAGCTTGGTGCTCCATGGTATCTGGGCTGCCTTAACCCAGACAGAAAGCCCCGGGCTGTGGCACTGACCCTTTGGAGGACTGACTCGTTGACAGAACAACTTCGGTGACATTTCGGAGCGACTGCGACTCAGGGAACAGCTACACTGCCACAACTTTTCCTGGTACCTGCATAATGTCTACCCAGAGATGTTTGTCCCCGACCTGAACCCCACCTTCTACGGAGCCGTAAGTTAGCCTGCATGTCACCGGGGCACCCCAAAGAAGTCAAAACCATGCAGCCCAGGAACAGATAAGGCATGCCAGGAGGGTGGGAGAGAGACAGTTTGGGAGTCCCTTCAGTAGTAAAAGACCTGATAAAGGGGGAGATGGATGAGTAGGGGTTCTTGAGTGTTCAGAGTGTGAGAATCCCCATGGGGACATGTTAATACACATTGCGGGGGCAGCATGCTCACTCTTTCTCGGCCCGCTCTGCCTTTTGAACAGGTGATGCTGAGGGTCAGCTCCCATGGACTGGGTCTCAGGACCCAGCATCCTAAGGAACTGCCCATCTTTTGCCACAGAAGGCACCCTGCCCTGCCCTGCCCTGCCTGCCCTGCCCTGCCCTGCCCTGCCCTGCCCTGCCTGCCCCGCCCCGCCCATCCTCAGGGGCTCCTCAGCTTCACTTTGCTCTTAGCTCCAGGCATCTGGGCTCACCCACAGAGGGGAAAAGCCATTCCAGCTGGGCCCGCACCCAGCTGAGCCATATCCTGCTTCCCTGTGTTACCTTTGTGCAGATCAAGAATCTCGGCATCAATCAGTGTTTGGATGTGGGTGAGAACAACCGTGGAGGGAAGCCTCTCATCATGTATGTCTGCCACAACCTCGGCGGCAATCAGGTAGAGTGCTCATCCCGGGCCTCCCGGGCAGGCCGGACAGAAGCGTGTCTCTCAGGTGCCTCCTCTTCCCAAGAGCCCCTTTCTCTACGATACAGGAAGAGGTACCACCCCTGCTGCAGGAAACACACCTGCAAGGTCTGCAGTCTGAACCAGGGACACAGAGCTGATGCCATACTGGTCACTAGAGGATGAGGAGACGTTGTCAACAGGGAGGGCTGTGGGTGAAGCTAGCTGCTGGGGCCTGTGGGGAATTCTTGAACACGTTCTCTCTCGCCTACACCTGTACATACTCAGCTTTTATCTTTAATTCCCCGCTAGCCAGAACCTACCATTCTGACCCTACCCCACCTCCAGTAGTGACCCCCTGAACAGACACTACTGACATTCTGGACACTTAACCCACACCCCACAGCGTGGGGCACATCCCTGAGGGGTGACCAATGCTCCCTTGTCTTAGTTAGCTTTTTACCTCTGTGATTAAACACCATGACCAAAAGAGGAACGGTTTAGACACAGGGTCTCACTGCTTAGCCCTGGATGGCCTGAAACTCACTCTGTAGAACAGGCTGGTCACAAACTCACAGAGACCAACCTGCCTCTGCCTCCCGAGTCCTGGGATTAAAGGTGTGTGTCACCATACCTGGCAAGTGGATGTCACATTTCCACATCACATCTACCATGGAGAGACATCAAGGCAGGGACCTGACAGAGGCCTTAGAGGGACAGAGCTCAGCTTGCTTCCTACCCAGCAGGAGCGCCTGCCCAGGAGTGCCACGTCCCACAGTGGGCTGGGTCCTCTCGCTTCAATCATTAATCTAGAAATGCCCTACAGCCCTGCCCACAGGCCAGTCTGATGGGAGAGTTTTCTCAATTGAGAGTCTTCTTCCAGATGACCCTCCGTTAGTGTCAAAGTAACAAGAACTAAGCAACACACTACCTGTCTGCTGTCCCTCAGCCATTCAATACCCAGATCTGGTAAATAGGAGGGGTTTAAAAACCAGAGCTGAAGCAAGTCAAAGAGTAGCCTGGGGTACTGAATGGTAGCCTGGGGTACTGAATGGACTGCCAAAACATATAAATGAGAACAGCCGTTTGCAAGCAGATTCGGGTACAACCAGCTTGTAAGATGGTTTTGGGCGAGTCACTGATGACTATCCTTTATTTCAGTGGTAGTTTATTAGCAAACCCAGAACCAGCTGGTGCCATGATGGTGCATGCCATAGGCTGGATGGTGCAATGATCTGGTAATTGGAAGGCAGAGGCAGAAAGATCAGGAGTGTGAGGCCAGCCTGGTGTACATGACAGAGACTAGACCAGCCTAAACTACAAAAGAAGACTCCTTGTCAGGCACCAAAAAGCAGAGCTAGTGTTCCTTCATAGTTGGTGCTTAAGACAAGGCTCAGGAAAAGCTCAGTTCCCAGTTGAAGTTATATGCATCATTGATCCAGTAGAGCGTGATGTGGAAATAATCAGGATGGCGATACAAAGCAGTAAGTCTCGGCACAGCTCCCTCCCTCCCCCAGGAAGCCATCTTGTTGGCACCCTAGGGCAGTGGCTTCAGGAGGTAGTGGGCCAGCTCCCCACCTGCTCCACAGGACGTCTCCATCTTGACTTTCAGTACTTTGAGTACACATCCCAGAGGGACCTCCGCCACAACATTGGGAAGCAGCTGTGTCTACACGCCAGTGGCAGCACGCTGGGCCTTAGGAGCTGTCAGTTCGTTGGCCAGAATAGCAGAGTGCCCAAGGACGAGGAATGGGAACTGACCCAGGTGAGTCAGTGGCCCAGAAAGCCTGGGACTGAGTCCAGAGCGCCACGTCTGTGTTCTCGTGCTCTCTCTCTCTCTCTCTCTCTCTCTCTCTCTCTCTCTCTCCTCATCTTCTTCCTCCTCCTTTTCTTTCTCCTCTTCCTCTTCCTTCTCTTCTTCCTCCTCTTCCTCCTCTGATTCCTCCTCCTCTTCCTCCTCTCCCTCCTCCTCTCCCTCCTCTTCCTCCTCCTTCTTTCTCTTCCTCATCTTCTTCATCTTCTGCCTGAGCACCACGGGATTAAAGCAGGGTAGAAAGCACAGTAGCTGTCTGTGGACTTGGTCAAGGTGTGCTGATGCCTGGTTCTGGCTGATAGGAAAGTGGAGCAGCAGTGACCCATGGCAATTCTGCCATGTGCATTTCAAGGCTGACTCCAAATAGATGAAGGTGAAGACTCACTCATGGCTCTCGAGCCTCCGTGTGCCAGGTGCAACGTAACACACAGGCATGCATTGTCTCTCTCCATCATTAAGGGGCTTTGTCCCAGAGGACAGCGTTCCCATCTACAAAGCAGCCAGATGACATCCAATAGTCTTGTCTGCCCCATCACACACACACACACTGGCAAATGGCAAGCTGGGGTTCAGACCTCCGTACATCTGACTGGATGCGGGCCTTTTCCCTTGCGCCACACGGCTGTGAGGTGGGTGGTGGTAAGCAACATCACTAAGCTGGAGCTATACCCTCTTTGGTCACCTGCTCAGAAAGAGTGGCCTAACCACGAGGCTGCCGGAAAGGATAGAGCCAAAGTCTAACCACAAGTAGAAAGGAGAGCAGGTAGACTGAGGCTGGCCACCCCAGAGAAAGAGGAGGCCCTGGAAGGGTTTCTCTGTAAGCCATGGTCCTGCATCTTGATGGATGTCTGTGACAGCCATCAGGTTAAAGCTGGTTCTGGGGCCCAGCATCTCCATGGTGTGTGCATCTGGGGAAGGTCGGCAGGAAGCACCCTCTTCATACCTCACTCTGCTTCCTTTGCTGTTTATCAGCCCTCCTTGTCTCCTCATCCTCGGTTTAACCCTTTCCTGTATTGCCTTTTAGGATCAACTCATCAGAAACTCAGGATCTGGTACCTGCCTGACATCCCAGGACAAAAAGCCAGCCATGGCCCCCTGTAATCCCAGTGACCCCTACCAGCTCTGGCTGTTTGTCTAGGCCTGGGGTCATCCCCAGTGCAGGCCCAATAAGCCCTTAGGCAGTGGGGTCACCGGGCATCTGGGAGTCCTCTCCCCCAGATCCTCTGGAGGCCTGAGAGTTGGATGTTTAAGCCCAGTGGCCACCAAGGCAGGACCTTCTTGCAACAACAAAGGTTCCATTTTCTTTCCTCCATGCCAGTGGAGAGACCAGGAGGTCACATGCTACTTGGCCCAAGGCTTTCCTCTTCTCCTCTCCTAGAGCAAGGGCCCTCCAAAGCAGCCTGAAAGTGTGTCCTACAGAGGGACTGGAAGTTCAGAGACCCTCTCTTGTTAACAGACCCTGTCAGCAAACCGTCTTGCTGTACACAGAGTGCCTTCACCGTACATCATTTGTACAGTTATCTGTGGAGGAGACAGGAAGGAGCCATCCATTGAGAAGGTTGAGACCAGGCTGGAGTATAGTGCAGGGAAAGGCCCAGGGTTTGACCCCTAAGCATCACAGAAAACAGAAAAGGAGGCCAGGAGAGGAAGGCAGGCAGAAGGAGGCAGAGGGCTTTTCTGTAATTACACAGCTGGTAGGTGGCTCAAACTGGGGCTGAGTCCCCCATCTTTGGTGCTGTACCAGGGCTCCTTCCAGAACACAAGAACACTAGACAGTGAGTTGCCAGCCATGCTGTTTCTTGATCCTTCTCTGATCATTCTGGCTGGCTGTCCTCCAGAAAGCCAGGTAGCAAGATGGGAGACCACACTGAGAATCCTGGGCATTAGTGTGGAGAGAGGTTCATGGGCTGGGATAGCTGCGTCTCAAGCCCAAGGCCCCTTTGTTCTGAGCCACAGATGAGGAGGTTAAAAAGCAAAGCAGGATGTAGGTCTGAAGGCACAGGTTTGTAAGCTTGGTACTCAGAGACTAAAGCAGCAAGGTCTTAGGTCCAAGACCAGCTTGGGCTTCACGATTAGACCTTTTCTCAAAAGCAATAAAAAATAATGTGGAGAATATGAAGGGAGCTGCCTTGCAGACCCTGAACTAGGGTAGCCTCCCCAGCCCCGTTTCACACTTACTCCTCAACAGAAACTAGATGGGTGTTTTGTCCAAGCTCAGACCCAAGACAAGGCTAATCAGTCTTAGCAAGTCTGAAGGGCAGGGGCAGTGTGCAGTTCCCTGGAGGGCTGATCCCCTCTGCTCGCCTGGGTGCCCTGTGCGGAGCTGACCCTAGGGTGCCAACCTTCCTACAATCAACTTGGACCCCACGGTCGCTCTGCCTGGAAGAAAACAGTAACATCCAGGAAAGCTTTGGGGGACTTCAGCATGGGCCCACAGCTGCCTCCTGCTCCTCCATGTTCCCCTGAGAGACAATCAGAGGTAGCCCAGCCAAAGGGAAAGAGTCTGACGGAGTTATGATCCAGGGTGGGAAAGGGAAGAGGGGCTGATTGGGAACCTGGTGGAAATAAAGGTTTTATGGTATTAGTAAAAGATGTTGGATTTGGGTTCCTCTCTCCCTGCTTTGGCCCATAACTGGAACAGATTGGACTGGCAAGGACCACATTTTTCTCCTGCAGCTACTGTCACATCTGCAAACATCCTCCAGTGTGTATTGGGTGTGCAATGTGTGTAGGTGTGAGATGTAAGATGGGGCCCTTCTCCCTGGAGCTCCCACTCTAAAGACACGTCCCAGAATGCTTGAGGAAAGACATTAAAAGGAGTCAAGAGAGGCCTAATATGGTGGCAGCTGACCCCATCAAAGGCTGTGGGAAGAAGGATTCGAACAGAGGTGCCCCACAGCAGCTCTTCAGCTGAGCCAAACCATGGGCAAAGGCAGAAGCCTGGGAAATAAAGACAGTGCAATAAAGGAGTAAGGGAGACCGAAGGGAGAAGCTGACTGTGGTGTGCCCTAAGGCAGAGGAGGGCAGACATTGGTTTGAGGCCAGCCTGGTCTACATAGCAAGTTCCAGGCTAGCCAAGGCTACAGAGCAAGACCCTGTCTCAGAGGAGGAAGGTGCAAGGGAGAGGCTGGAGAGATGGCTTGGTGATCAGGAGTTCTTTCTGCTCTTCCAGAGGACGGAGATTCAATTCCCAGCAACCGCATGGTAACTCACAACCATCTGCAACTACAGTTCTGGACGATCATGTTGTCTTCTGGCCTCTAGGCACAGCAGGCATGAGTTGTTCATAGATATCCCAGCAGTTAGGAGGTAGAAGCAAGAAGATAAGGGGTACACTTGAGCTAGACTGAGAGCTAAAGACCAACCTGGGCTGTAATGATAATCAATTCAGATCACATTGGCATAAAGATGACAATATAGATTCTATTCATTTCTTCTGATCTTAAACATTTTTGTAGGCTCCTAAGTATATTCTGGGACTCAAACACTGTTCCCACTAACTAGATCTGCTCCATAGGAGAGTGGGTTGACTTCTAGGTGAGAAAGACTCTGTGAACTGTGCTAATGAGTTAATTATAGGGGGTCAAAATCTTGACCCTAATGTTAATATTAAACATCTAAATGTTCATCAGCCATAAACTATTCCCCATGTATCCCAGAATTTTTATATTACCTCCTCAGCCCAATTCTGTTATACCCAGCTAAGGTGTCCACTGTGGTCCTGGCAGGCATTCTCACACCCACCCTAGAACAGAGCTGTTCCTCTTTTCTTCCTTCCTTCTTCCCATTAGGAAAGGGAAGAATTAGGATAGGATCTTGCTGTGTAGCCCATAGCGGCCTCCCTTGCCCCATGCTGGGGTCACAGGCTTGCACTATTTCTCGTTCTTATGAATTGCTGCACCATTGCTTCAGGAATAATTCTGGAATAAGTGTTTTGACACCAGTGGGAGTGAAAGAGAGGAGCTGTCACAGGTTGTCTGAAACCAGGACAGCTCTTGAAAGGCCTCATGTCCTGGGTGTGGTTTACATCCTCATTTTTATATTCTAAAACCACAAGGTGGATCATGCAAGCAAGAAAGGTTTTACCAAAGCCTCCCTGGCAGCCAACAGGTTGTTAAAGCAAAGACCTCATTCCATTCCAGTAGCAAGTGAAGCCATGCTTGGCAAACAGGCAGTATAAGCGGTGTTTTAAACCACTAAATAAAGCAACAAATCAGTATCTAATAATTGTTCTTTTTCTACCTTAATTTACTTCACCATTTGATCTAATCTATTCAAACGTCCTCTGTATCAGCTTGGGTTTTTCCAAACTTTGTGGGAAATTTTATGACCAGAAATGAAGTTTTGTGATAAGCTATACCACAAAGCCTTGTGCCTCCCTTTGTGTGTTTGTTCAATCGAAAAGGGTGTGTTCTAGGATTGGAATGGCTTACTTGAAGAAAAAAAAAAAAACCCCAAAGCAATGTCTTGGCAATGAAGCCAACCAAGGCTTCAGAAGTCTACAACTAAACGTACACATGATAATGAGAGAGTCTAAAGAAGCTATGGTGTAGTGGTGGGAACCTACAATCCTCAGGGACTGGAGACTGAGGCAGAGGAATCTGAGTTCAAGACCAGATCCTACCTCAAGAAAAAGAGAAAGGTTGACCAGTTTAAGAGATGAAATACCAGTTGTAAGTTGAGTGGACTCCTTGGGCTTTTTCCCTGTTTTTGTTTATGAAAGGGTCTCATTTAGCCCAAGCTGGCCCTGAACTTCCCCTATACGCCTAACTCCACCAATATGCCTACCTCCACCTTCTAAGCACTGGAGTTGCAGATGCACGCCCCCACCCCTGGCAGGAGACTGGTTTTCAAGTCCATACAGACTGGGTTTCTCTGCACCAGGCCAAGAGCAGAGACAGATATGAAGTTGATCCTGCCCTTAAAGGCTGAGGACACTGGAGCCTGTGATGTCTGGCTAGACACACCAAGAGGCTCCTTGATCATCAAGCTGCTCCTTGAACACTGTATCCTGGACCAGCAACTGCCTGCCAATCTCCAGAGAGGCAAGGAGGCAGGAGGAGGAGGAGAAGAAGAAGGAGGAGAAAGAGGAGGAGGATGAGGAGGAGAAAGAGGAGGAGAAAGAGGAGGAGGATGAGGATGAAGAAGAGGAGGAGGATGAGGAGGAGGATGAGGATGAAGAGGAGGAGGATGAGGAGGAGGAAGAGGAGGAGGAGAAGAGGAGGAGGAGGAGGAGGAGGACGAGAAGAAGGATGCCTGGTTTCCCCAGCCAACTCATCCCTCTCCCTGTGATTGCTTCTGTTTCTGGATGCTTGGAAGTGGGCTGCAGAGGGAGCCCTTCAAGTTACCTGGGCATCAACTATCCTGAAGGCTCAGGAGACAGGTTCCTGCAAGCCCCTTTCCCAGCCTTCCCCAGCCCTGCAGCCCCAAAGCCTGGACTCATATTCAAAGGTAACTAGGACCCCGGGGAAACCTAGCAGCTTCTGAGGTACTACTCCCACAGTCCTCTGCTCTGAGTCTGGCCATCTTGTGCCCAGTTCATGGTCCTCTCTGGGGCACACTGCCCTCTGATCTTTTTCCTCTACTGGTCCTTTCCCTGGTGTCCTCTCTGCCCTCCTGCCCACATACTCTTGCCCCGAGAGCTCTGTAGCATCCCCCTGGAGCCTTTCCAGACCTGTTTTCTCTCCATAGCATCATCTTCACTCTGTTCCCGGGTTCCAGCCTACATCTATGTGCTGTGGACAAGCCCCATGTCCCTCTTTGGACATAAAGAAGGTGTCTCACCTTCTCCCCAAACTACAATCCCTACATGCACAGGACAGGTCTCTGCATCTATAGTGCCACAGTGGGCAGTGGGACAATGGTGGATGATGGGAGAGATTCTGACAACTTGGGGCACATCTGGAAAAAAAAAAGCAATCCTCATTCTTCATCTTGAATTTTTTATTATTATGTTTACCTATCTATGCATTATGGTGTGTGTGTGTGTGTGTGTGTGTGTGTGTGTGTGTGTGTGTGCAGGAGCACATCCATGTGGCGGTCAAAGGACAACTTGCAGGAATCCATCCACTCTTTCTACCATGTCAGTTCCAGAGATTGAATGTGGGTGGTCAGCTTGGCGGCAAATGGCTTCACCCTCTCAGCCATCTCGAAGGCCCTGTAAGGATTTGCTGGATGCGTCTCAACGGAGGTCAAATCAGTTGACTCGGGTTAACTGAGCGCCGACCTTGTTCTGTCTCTGAATATCAGATAAATGAGTTGACTTTTAAAAAACATTTTCGTTTGTACTTTCATGGCACCTGCGCTTTTCCCTGCCTTCTCCCCACAGCCCTGCCCAGCTGGCAGGAGGAAGGTCAGCAAAGCTGCTGATAACAGGTGTATAAAGAGGGTTCGGTCCATGGCAAGGGGGTAGTGGTCTACTCTCTCCACATCATGTTGCGCTTCCTGGTGTTTGCTTCCCTGGTCCTGTATGGTAAGTGGATCATTTGGCCCAAGTTCTGCGGGAGGGGGACTTGAGCAGGGAGGGTCAGAAAGTCTCTAAGCCCAGGATAGCTCTCCATCTCAGAGGAAGGCAGAAAGCTGTGCCCGGCAGTCTAGCAAAAACCTTACTCTCCTCAAGCAAAGACAGGCGCTGAGGAGCACTGCCTGGCCATGCGAGCGAAGAGGCAGAAGGAAGCCCCTTGGGAGTTCCCCACCAGCCCATGCCCTTGCTTGATTGGGTGTTCACTGTTGCTCCTGGAGAATCCTGCTGAAGCCCGGGAGTTTCCTCAAGCGGAGCGGTGACCTTGAGCAGGGGACAAGCCTAGGAACCAGTGGGCCCCTAGCCTAGTGGTTTGGGTAGGATTTTCATATCAATGCAGAGTGTTCAGACACCCCAGAGGAAAAGAAAGCTCTCTGAGGCGCTGTTTCCCAAAGAAGCCAAAGGGGCGCAGATAACTCAGAGCTGGGCCCCTCATCGTGTTGGGGGAGAGCCGTAAATCTGCAGACAAAGCTAACAGTCTTCACAGCCTAGCTGCCGCACCCCACCCCCGCCCTGGCAGACCCACGCTTAGTCATCACTCTCTGCCCCACAAAGGACACAGTACCGAGGACTTTCCGGAAACTAATGCCCGCGTGGTTGGAGGGGCTGAAGCCCGGAGAAACTCTTGGCCGTCTCAGGTGGGTATTGCTCCAGCCCAGGCTTTTACCCAAACAAGAGATGCTGTGCCTCATCCCCCCAAAAATGTATTTTACATGTATATGTGTTTTTACCAGCAGGCAGCTCACTTGCTGTCTAATTATGAATTTTAACCATGTGTGGAACCAGATTGAGATGGTGGGACGCTGAATACAAAAGATGGGGGAATGAATTTATACACCAGTCTTCTGCTTCTGGTCATATACTCCAACGTGTGTGTGTGTGTGTGTGTGTGTGTGTGTGTGTGTGTGTGTGTGTGTGTATAAGAGAGAGAGAGAGAGAGAGAGAGAGAGAGAGAGAGAGAGAGAGAGAGAGAGCCAGACTGCCACAGCACAGGTTGCTAACTTTCCACCACGTTTGTGGTGTGGGCACTTTCATGTTTCTGCCACTGTGCTGCATACTGCATACTCCAAGCCTGTGCCAACCCCTCACCCCTTCACCAACTCCCCAAGCTTCTGGGTCACTCTCCTGTCTGCACCTCCCACCTCAACAGAGAGTGCTGGGAAACACAGATGCTCACCACCACTTCCAGGCTTTTGTTTGTTGTTTGTGACAACAGCTATGTGGCCCTGGCTGGCCTGGAACTGACTATGCAGACCAGGCCACTGCCGAACACACAGACTGCTGCCTCTGCCTCCCAAGTGCTGAGAAGAACACACCAGTTTTTGACATGAGTCTTGAGAATTCAAACTCAGGACTTCGGGCTTGCATAGCGATCAATCTTTTCTGTGACTCAAACTTTGTTCCTTCTTTCTGTAGTCGGAGGACTTAAATCCAGGACCTTGGTCATGCCTGGGAAATGCTTTTTCTCTGAGTGACATCCTCACCCCACAAACTGCTTTTGTTGTTCCTGTGATGGCCTGCGTGACACACTCACAGGCTGTGTACTGGGTGGATCCAACAGGCTTCACATACCCTAAAACATACCTGCATCCACCTGTTCACAGTGTCTGTCCCAGATGGCATAAACACACATGGGCACCATGTTCCTTTGGCTTATGTGAGCACATTCTTATCTCAGCAGTTGGGCGTGGCTCTGTGTAGATTTGGATGCATCGGCTTCTCAACAGCTACACTTCCAGAGCAATCAGTGCAATTACAGTTAAATTCGACTTACACCAGTTTGAGCCCCAATTTTCAGTAGTTCTATTGTATAATATGAAAAAACACAAACTGATTTAAAAAAAAAAAAAATGAATGTTCCACTGTCATTTCCAAGTCCTCCCTGAGGTAAGAGGCCAGGGTATTTCTTGTGTGTGTTTCAAGACATGGTTTTTCTGTATAGCCTTGGCTATTCTGGAACTCACTCTATAGATCAGGCTGTCCTCGAATTTAGAGAGATCCCTCTGCCTCTGCCTCTCTGCCTCTGCCTCCTGAGTGCTGGAATTAAAGGTGTGTGCCACCACTCCCTAGCAAGGGTATTTCTTGAAGACACCGAGGAGAGGACCCTGGAGCCCTAAGTTTGTAGGGTTTGAGTGATGGTACAATGCTTTGGTTACCTTTGGAGAGGAGCTGATAAAAGCACATGAGTGAGTTCTAAGCCCAGGGCAACAACCCATTGGAAAGATGCCTAAGATGCTGCGTGCACTCTCACTTTTCTACAAGTGTAGCAAATGTCATCAAGCAGTGGCTGCAGCTGACCCCAGAGGCAGCTAGAGAGATGTGTCCTCTCAATGGGAGAGGTGCATCGGCAGAGGGGCGGGGCAATCAGCAGAGGGGCGGGGCAGTCAGCAGACGGGGGTGGGGGTGAGGGTGGGGGATTGGTTTGCAATCCCTGCCCAGAAGGTTAGAGAATGTTTTGAATGGTGTCAGGAGGTTTAGACGCCAACCCACCTTCTTTTTCTTCCTTCTTCACTAGATTTCCCTCCAGTACCGGTCCGGAAGCTCATGGTACCACACCTGTGGAGGGACCCTCATCCGACGCAACTGGGTGATGACTGCTGCTCACTGTGTGGACGGGTGAGTACAACAGAGCCGGGTTCCTGAGTGCACAGGAGGAAGCGACTGAGACTTCTGGAAGAATATATAGCTTGAGCTTCTCAGGGCAGTGGGCCACTGCTGAGCCTGTCTGTCTGCGCGTGTCACTGAGGGAACAGTATAGAGAAAGTACAAGTTGTGCCTGTGCGTGTGTGCACGCATGATAACCTATAAGTTAGCCTAATAAACTGAAAATGTACAGCTGACTGTATATTTCTGCTGCCTCAGCTGGTAACTTCAGGGAATGGGGGCGATCGTCCTGCCTCACTTTCAAACACCTTTCGTTCTCTGTCCAGGCCCGAGACTCAGTTCCCACCCCAGAGTTAACCCGCTAGTCCATTCTCACAGTTTCCTCCAAGTGGGAAAGGAGTCCCTCAGGCTTGCCTCTCTCTCCAGCCAGATGACTTTCCGAGTGGTCGTCGGAGATCACAACCTCAGCCAGAATGACGGCACTGAGCAGTATGTGAGTGTACAGAAGATCGTGGTGCACCCCAACTGGAACAAGAACAACGTGGCTGCAGGGTAAGTGGCAGGCTAAGATGGCCGAGGGCTGCCTGGCCACTGAGTCTCTGTCTCCTTCACTGCTCTCCAAGGGATAGAAGGATTGCCTGAAACTCCATCTATGGCTTTTGTACCCTGGATTATTGAGTAGTGGGTTGAGCCTGGGAAAGAGCGCCATGTCCTATGGAAGGACGCGTCCTGGATTCTCACTCAGGACCAGTAGAACATGGACTGGGGAGGGCTTGAGAACACCCGAAGAGTTCCAGGTTTGTCTCACATGGATGGGTCTGCTCAATTGGATCCCATGAGGACTTTTCTCTGTTTTAATGTCTCTGTTTTCCTGGGGATGGGAATTTTGGTTTAGTTTTGTTTTTGTTTATGTTTTTGTTTTGAGACAGGCTCTTGTGTAACTAAAAGATGGCCGCAAACTCACTGTGTAGTGGACGCCGCCAGCCTGCCTCTCGGGTTTTGGGATTCTAGGAATACACTATCACCTGACATCACTCAGAACATTCTGGAACTTTCTGGGCCAGGGATAGCAAACAGTCATTTAATCACTTTATAGATTATGCTTCATCTGGAAAAAGACACTTTGTTTGGTTTTGATTGGGCTTTGGTGTTGGAGAAGGAACCTAGGCCCTTGAACATACCAGGCAGGGGTCTGCCCCTGAGCCACACTCAAGCCTCTTGGGAAATTTCTTAAACTAGGTTGTAAAGTTTTGGAAAGGCAGTCATTAAAATGGAAATTCCGGAGCTGTCCTTGATGGGACAGTCTTGTAGGCCCAGCACTTGAGAGACTAAGGCAGGAAGATCAGGAGTTCTAAGTCATCATCACTACATAGCTGGAATAAAACATAGCCTGGCCTCAAAAAGGTCCCATTTCAAACATACCTAACCCCTCGTCTGCCAAAAAATGAATAAAATAAAATAAATCAGTAAGGAAAGAATTGGAGACATAACTCAGTGGCAGCGTCCCCTGTGACAAGCTTAAAGTTCTAGATCACAGGCACTGGAAAAAATGGCAGCCAGCATAAGAGCTGGTGGCACAAGTTTATAATTCCAGTCCAACACTGACCTACAAGTCAGTGATCCTGAGTTTGATGCTCCCACCACAAAAGAATAAAAAGGCAAGGCTTTCTATTCTGTAGTGTGTGGGGCTGGATTCAAGTAATTGGTATAATTCTGACAGATGTTTCAGAATCCTACCTGTTTGAGAAGTCTAGCAGAGAGACCACCTGCTGTGTTGATGGGTTTGGTGGTTCACCAAAAGCAGAGCCAGCCTGCAATTCCAACATTCTGCCAGCAGATGCCGTTGTTGCATACCTAATGTCCTGCAGCTCAGCTGGTTCCAAGTTTGCCCCTCCACCCCTCTGTGTGTGTGTGTGTGTGTGTGTGTGTGTGTGTGTGTGTGTGTGTGTGTGTGTGTGTACAGAGCCAGAATAAATCATCATATTGCCTAGAGCTGGAGTTACAGGCACCTGATGTGTGTACTTGGAACTGAACTCGGGTCCTCTGAACGGCATATCTTATCAGGTGAGTGAGCCGACATCTTTCCTCCTGCAGCTATGATATCGCCCTGCTGCGCTTGGCCCAGAGTGTTACACTCAATAGCTATGTCCAGCTGGCTGCTCTGCCCCAGGAGGGAACCATCTTGGCTAACAACACTCCCTGCTACATCACAGGCTGGGGGAAAACCAGAAGTAAGTCATCCACACTCCCACCACCCACCACTGACTGAGGTTTGGTGTAATGGCTTGGTGTCTAGGATATTTTTTTCTGTGGTCCTAGGCAGTATAGCCTAAGAGCTAGGACCCAGGGAGCCACGGATCAAATCTCCGATGCATTAAAGGAAGAGGACTCGAGACAGTTGAGTCAGAGGTCACTGCACCTCTACAGACTGAATCGGAGTAAACACACTGGGTGGCTGTAGATGCAATTTCAGGGCACCAGAGAGGTCTCTGCTGTCCTCACATCAGCATGGGATGGTTGGTTTCAGGGGGAGAGATGGGAACAGAGCCTGTCAGGAAGGTGGGAACATAAACAACTGAGATGGGTCTGCATGCATGTATGCCCGAAGGCCAGAAGAAGGCACCAGATCCCATTACAGATGGTTGTGAGCCACCATGTGGTTGCTGGGAATTGATCTCAGGACCTCTGAAAGAGCAGACGGTGCTCTTAACCTCTGAGCCATCTCTCCAGCACAGAGTTAGGGTTTCTAGAGAAGAATTAAGGCCTTGCTGTGAGCACAGTTTATTGGGAGAGTAGACACAGACTTCTAACCCAGCTCTCAGTGCATGCAATGGGACTGTGGCTCCATAACAGGAACTGACTGTAATGATCTACAGAAATGGCTGCTTTGAGGACTCCAAAGAGCCAGATAAAGTTTCCTTTATCCTGCACTAGCTCTTCTTAAAAGTCATTCATTTTTTATCGTGTTTAACTATGTGCATCTTTGCGTGTATGAAGTGCAGGGTCTGCAGAGTTTAGAAGAGAGTGTTTCCCCAGATGGATGCTAGGACCTGAGCTCAGGACTTCTGCAAGAGCAGTAAGGGCTCTTAATTGCTGAGCCAGCTCTCCCGCCCCTGAACTAAACTTTATAAAGCAGAATAAGCCGGCTGTGGTGCAGACCTCTGACCCCAGCACTCAGGGGATCGAAGTAAGTGGATCTCTGTGAGTTCAAGGCCAGTTTGTTCTACATAGTGAGTTCTTGGATAGCTATTGCTACATGGTGAGACCGTCTCAAGAAGAGGAGGAGGAGGAGCAGGAGGAGCATGAGGAGGAGGCGGAAAAGGAAGAGGAGGAGAGGGAAATAAGATACTCCTGCTTGAGATACTGAAACAGGGAGTTTGAGGCCAGCCTGGGCATTATAATGATACCCCATTCCCCCCCCCAAAAAAAAAAGGAAAAGAAGAGAGGGTGGAGGGAGGAGGAGAGCCTCCTCTGCTCTGCAGTTTTGTGGGGCTTCTAGTGTAAGCAGCACAGCAGGCAGAATACCGTGGAAGCCACGCTGTGAGTGAAAACAAACACGAGCAAGCCTGGAGACTGGGTGCCTGGGAACAGTGACACTGCAGCTGCCACCAGATAACAGAGAGGGGGACCCATGACCTGCAGCAAGCTGACAGGAGCTGGCCCCACGTTCAGGTCAGATCTTGGGAAGGACTCTTCCCTGTTCTGACTTCCAATGTGATCTCTCATCCAGCCAACGGGCAGCTGTCCCAGACCCTGCAGCAGGCATACCTGCCCAGCGTGGACTACAGCATCTGCTCCAGCTCCTCCTACTGGGGCTCCACAGTGAAGAGGACAATGGTGTGCGCTGGTGGAGACGGAGTCCGCTCCGGATGCCAGGTAAGTACATGCAGAGGTGAGCCCCACGGGCCTCTTTTGGACACCCTGCCTTTTACACTCTCTCCGTTCCTCGTCTGCTCTCGCACCGGTGGACAGACTCAGCTTCCTACTCTATCACAGAACCTCAAAGTGGGAGGGGATTTGAGAATTCCTCGCTCAAATCGGTACTTCAAAAGCCGCTGTGTGGCCTAGCACGCCCATGTTCACCTACATGTGTATTCTATAGAAGTTGCACCTAAATTCTTTTAATGGTAGTGTGGGGCCAGGCCTGTGGGGATGGTGGTAGTTAGACATACGGCAGGTAGTCTCAGTCCCATCAGTCCCTTTTCTTACACTTTCCCACCATTGCCCTTTACCCTGATGCTTGCTCGCAGGACCAGGTGCAGGTGGGAACAGCAGAGGAGCCGGCACTGAGCAATCTTACAATCCTTCTTATACAGTGCCCAGGCTTCTTTATTTAGACAAGAGCAAGCCACAGTAAACACATTACAGGTTGTGCAAAGCAGTTGCGCAGAGCCTATGCACATGATGTGTCTCTCACGCTGGGAACTGTGGGGTGGGGAGGGGTGCTGGGAGACAGAGCGGATTGGACAGTGCCAAATGAAGGAGCCAGGAGTATCCAGGTGTTGTAACATTGTGGCTAAATGTTTTGATAAAGGCAGACTGGCATGGAGGCCCCCAACACCTTTCTGTTGGAGCCAGGGAAGTTTACCTTTCCTGAGACAGTGGAACCTGCAGGGAGTCCCAAAGGTTAAGTAGAAATAAACTAGGGGTGGGGGGAAGTCATTTAAAGGAAGGCAGCACAGACAAAGGCACCAGACCAGGGACTGGTCTTTCACTTCAGCTGGGACAGAGCTGGGATCAGAGGCTCCCAAGCCTTATCCAGCCTGCTGCCTGGTTTTGTATGAACCATGTGCTACTGGCTATGGTTATAACCTTTGGAAATGGTTTTTGAAAAAGAATCAGAAGGATAGTACTTCAGCTGGGAGACACTATGGCAGAAACATAAAGCCCTGGGCTCCATCCATGAAACATGGATGGAGTTCCCTAAGGCATGGAGGTGCACGCCCATAACCCCTGGGGAGGCAGAGGACAGAGGGAGGCTCAGAACATCATGGTTATCTTGGGCTACAAAGCCAGTTCCAAGGCCAGCCTGAGAAACACAAGGTACCATCTTGAAAACAGAAAAGAAAAAAAAATCAAACAGAGCTTGGGAGAGAAAGCCAGGTGAGGTACCCTTGAGAACAAATACAGCCCCTCAGCCCAAGGAAAAGCTGCAGAATAATAAGAGAGGAGTGGGCTGTTAGGGACGGCCCACAAGAACATAAATGCTTGAATTCTTCATGGGTGGGTGGAAGATAGAAAACACACCCAGACCCAAGAAAGGGCGGTAACAGGCAGTAAGGATCTGCAAAACCTGGGGAATACCTGCAGGTCAGTCCTGCAGGTCAGTCCATAGCAGGAGGTCCAGGAATGAGCACTGTGAGTGGCTGATTTGGGAACTGTTTGCCATGGCAAGAATGTCTGCAGATGGGAACAGACACTCAAGGCAGGTAAGGGTAAGAAGGCATCCGTCCGGGACCCTTGGATGGGGGAGAGGAACAGACACAATCTGGCGGCATTATAAACAGTAGTCACAGAAAGCTGGGGCTCTAATGGGGGAGAAAATCCGAGGGTAATGGTGGACAGAGAAAATTTCCTGGAGAGTGGCGAGGAGAGCAGATAATGGATGGATCCTGATCCCAGTAAAAGAGGGGAGAGCTGGAAGCCAGAGGCCAGGTGGACATGGCTGTAACTGGGAGTGGAGAGGGGGAGGACTGGGTGCTCCCTGATCGTGGACAGGTTTGCAAGCTGGGCAGCCGCAGGTTGGCGGGTTGGCGGGTTGGCGGGTTGGCAGGTTGGCGGGTTGGCGGGTTGGCGGGTTGGCAGGTTGGCGGGTGTTCTATTTTATTGCTTCTGGTTACTCATGAACTAGGAAATCAACTTGACTGCAAAAAAAATGAAAGTACAAAGGTTGTGTAAGCCTAGGATAGCTGTGGTGAACGGGAAAGGGTTACCCTTCGAGAGGGCGAGCCTGGCATACTTGCTTCGCTCACTCTCCCTAGGATAACTAACGAACCGTGAACTGGAAAGGGTTATCCTTCGAGACTTCGAGCTTGGCGTACACTTCCGCTCACCGCTTAATCTTCCTCCATAGACCTAGTTGAAGGGGGTGGATCAATTCCAGGCTGGGTTTTCTACTTCACTGGCCACAGCACGGGAATGCAGCTTGATTGCAAGGTCCCAGCTTTGTGGAAGAGAAAGAGAAGTTAGCCAGGGTTGGCACGAGGTTCACAGCAGGACAGAAGGAGCAAGGGGGTTTTGTGAAACCAAAGAACTACAGGAAGTAAAGTAGCCACTGCTTTTGCAATTTTCCTTGTTAAAACTTAGACACTACGATGCTGGGCATGGTCACACACGCCTTTAATCCCAGTACTTTGGAGGCAGAGGCAGGTGGACATTAGGGTCCGAGGCCAGCCTGGTCTACTTAGTGAATTTCAGGCCAGCCAAGGGGTACAAGGTAAGAAAGACACCGTCTCAAAATAAAAACAATTAATAATAGCAATAATAATACCTTAAGAGAGAGACAGACTAATGCATAGTACAACCTTCTCTAGATCTTCAGCAACCAGCTACCCTGTTGCTCCTCAGGTCCACCCTTCCTGACCATATTTACACATCTCGGCTTTAGAAAGGCCTTCTATTCTGATGAGAGAGAGAGAGAGAGAGAGAGAGAGAGAGAGAGAGAGAGAGAGAGAGAGAGATTTTATTTCTCTAAACCGATAAGTCTTTGAAACGAATGTGTTTCCTAATCCTTTCACACTGAAGGTCCCCCAGATAGTGGGCCTGAGGTCTTCAGAGTCCTAAGTGGACCCAGTTCTCCTCAGGCAGGATTCAATGGGTCTCAGTCTTCTATATCCACACTGGGTTCTTTCCCAGCTTCCCCTTCTGACCTAACTTCTCAGCCACACCCTCCAACTCTCCCAGCTTCCCCCTCTCATGTCAATTAGCCATAATGCAATAATATTATGCAGACTCAGTTCTCTCCCACTCCATTAGCTGTGAAATGCTCTCAAAACATTGGGCGGGGGAGCAGGGCTGGAGGAGAAATGGCTTGCAGGGCAGCCCAATCGTCCCTAACTTCAGTTCCAAGGGACCTGACGCCCTCTTCTGACCTCTGTGGACACCAGACATGCACATGATGCACAGACATACAAACAGGCAAAACACTCACACACAATATAAATCTTAGTCCCCTCCCCCTTAGTTTGCCAGGGTACGGGTGGGAGAGGTTTAGGTTTCTTCGCTTGAGGACAATCATCTGAAGGTGTCACCCTTTCCTAAGTAGTTGGGTTACAATGAGCCCTTTAAAGAATTAAAAATTTGCTGCAGTTGAACTTTTTGGTCACTTTCACTGACTCTTCTTTTTGTATGTGTTTGGTATGTGTGTGCAAGTGTGTGTATCGGGTCTCACCGTATAGCCTGGCTGTCCTGGGTCTCACTCTGTAGACCAGGCTGTCCTCCAACTCATAGAGATCCACCTGCCTCTGCCTCCTGGGTGCTGGGACTAAGTGTGTGCACCACCACAGGCCAACTTCTAATGCCGCTCTTCGGGTGTCGTCCGCCTTTATTTTTCAGCCAAGGTCTCTTACCGTCCTGTAAGTCACAGAACAAGCTAGGGTTCAGGATCTGCCTGTCTCTGCCTCCTACACTGAGATTATAAGTGAGTGATACTATCCAGGATTTTTACTTTAAAATACGGGTTCTGAGGATCAAATTCAGGCCTCTGTGCTTGCTTTAATCTCACAAAATGAGCTGTCTCCCCAGCCTCCTCTCCTTTTTAAGTTTTATTTTTATTGATGCTGGACGTATTGCTTCTATTGACAAATGGGACCATCTGGCTCAGCGGTGAATAGAACCGTCATTCATTGCATTAATACCATTCACTCTCCAGAGGGCACCACTTTGAGCTAATCTATTTTTGGTCAGAAACTCTTTATGCAGCTCAAACTGGTCTGGAACTCACAGACTTCTATGTCCAGCTCAGCTCATCTTTTGAAATCTGCCTCCATGTTGTAAATATATTAGTATATACATTTACACACACCCACATTGCACACACACATTAGGGCTACAGAGATGGCTCAGCCATTAAGAGTGCTTCCTGCTCTTCCAGAGAACCAGAGTTCAGCTACCAGCACCAACATCAGGTTGCTTGCGAGTTACAAGCTCTTATAACTCCAGACCCAGGGGATCAGACTCTCTTTGGCCTCTACAGGCACATACACATAATTAAAAATTAAATTATCCAGGTATAGTGTGGTTCATGCCGCAAAAAACAAAAATGTAATTAAAAGTAAGTGTATGTATGGGCATTGTGGGTGTGTCTGGCACCAGCAGAGGCCAGAGAAGAGCATAGATCCCCTGGAACCAGGGTTGAGACAGTTAGAACCTACCATGTAGGTGCTGGGAACAGAACCTGGATTCTCTGCAGGAGCAGCAAGTGCTCTTAACAACTGGGTCACCTCTCCAATCCCCTCAAGGCCCTGTCTAAAGAAAGAAGAGATGGGAGGGAAAAAAAGAAGCGGGGACTGGCAAAAGTGCGTGCTTAGCCTGTATGAAGCCATGGGGTTAAGTTTCTAGCCCCACCACAGCAATAGCACCAAGCACTGCAGCCTGCCCGCAAGCTGGCTCGGAGAGGCTGACCGGAGTTCAGTCCTCAGAACCCACGATGGAAGGAGAGCACCCTCTCCCAAAAGTTGTCTTCTGAAAGCTGCCCTGCAGAAGGAGCAGCAGAGATCTAAACCTTGGCCTACCCAGTGCCACCAGGAGAACCACTTCAGATCTCCACTCCCTTTTCATCCACACAATCCAAGTCTCTCCTTCCTTTCACAGCCCCTGAAGCGCTCATTTACATTCTGTCCTGGGTTATGGTTTCGGGATTTGTTTCAACCTCCTGCACACTATGAATTATGGGGTTATTGTCTTACTACTATATTTCTTCTCCACAAGGGTGCACAGAACTTTACTTTTTTTTTTTTCCAGTGTGTATGTGTGTCTGTGTATGCTCAGGTGCACAAGTGGGAAGGGAGTAAGCTGCATTTTTTAATTCTGTTGTTCTTCTCCGGCAGGGTGATTCTGGGGGACCCCTCCATTGCGTGGTAAACGGCCAGTATTCTGTCCATGGAGTGACCAGCTTTGTGTCCAGTATGGGCTGTAATGTCTCCAGGAAGCCCACAGTCTTCACCCGAGTCTCTGCTTATATTTCCTGGATGAATAACGTGAGTCCTTAAAAATTCTGGGTTGAAATTCTTTGAACATCCAGGCTCTGGCTAGGTTAGGCAAGAAAGTCCAAGCTGGACTTTCTTCCTGATTCCCTTCTCCCCTCCACAGAGGCTCCTCTCTTGACAAAACAGCCAGGCAGAGTTCTCTTCCCAAGCTCCAGGAGCATACATCACCATGCAGCTTATAGTTTATTCTATTCAGAACCAAGCACATACATTGCTATCCTGAGTCAAAGCCAAGGGCGTCAAAGCCAGAAAGGCCTGACCCCGTCGCCTGGCTCTCCCTTAAGCTCATCCCCATTTTCACGTGTGAAAAATGTCTTAAGTCGTGTGGAAAAGTCAGATGATGCTGTGTGGCTGTTGTAGTAGTTGAGCCACAGGAGATGTCACAGCACCTTCCAGCCATCAGACACATTCTGGAGCCTTAGTCCATGAATCTTGGCTCACAGTCATTTTAAAACCTACCTTTGCTTGTCATGGCATACACTGAGGTATCTTGTCGTATGAAACTACTTTCCATGACCATCCCATAAATCCAGTGTGCTGCCACACCCAAGCAGAAGACTCCAGGAAACAATAAGAGGACATGGTTACTTACTAAACACACTGTCTTTTCTTCAGGTTATTGCCTCCAACTGAGCGTTTTCCTGAGTCCAACGGCCTCCCTAAGATGGTTCTTAGCTCTGCAGTAAGACCTGAAGTAAACAAGGAGTTAGGCTGGGGTTATCACTCAGAGGCAGAGCACTTGTCTAATATGTGCAAAGCCCTGGGTTCCATCCCTAATACTGCACTGGAGGCAGGGGAGTGCTGCTGGTGTCTCTCTGTGGTAGATGGCTCTTCTAGCTTGAAGAAGCCCCGGTTGGATCTCTAGTACCTGGGGCAAAGTGGAGGTAATGAAAAACAACTCTGAGACTATTGAACCAGATACAGAAAGGCAATTAAAACTCAATGTGCTATCATACTGTGTGGTTGCTTTTATAATTAAATTCCCTACAGGAAATACAGCTGTGGGACGAAGAAGGGGTTCACCACATCCATGGCCTGCCTCTTCCTCTTTGCTCTGTATTTAGAACAAGTGCTAACTCCAAGATCCTGGATGACAGGATGCCCTAGAGATACAGGATTAGGAGGTCAGACAAAGGTAGCGGCAACAATGTAGGAAGCCATGGAAGAGAAAAGATACTAAGTAACGAGAGGAAATGTCTGAGAGGAAGACGGAGACCAGAAAGGAAGAGGCCACGGTTTGGGGCTAGAGTTAAGCATGAATCAGCATTTTATGGCTGGGACTAAAATAGACACCCAGATCTGGGGCTCCATAAACCAAACACAACTGGGAAGCCGATAAAGTTGCTGTAACCTGGGCAGGGTTCCCTGTGTCAAGAATGGCCCTGGAGGAACTGAAAGAAGAAGTTCTGGCGGATGAGAAGCAGCTTTTCCCAGCAATCGTCAAAGGCTAGACATGAGAGACTGGGGTAATAGACAACACAGACTGAAGGGGATTTGGGCGAGAGGGTGGTGTGGGGGTGGGGAGGATGGCTGAGACAGATCCTCCTGACAGCAGCGGGGAGTTACACCAGCACTGGCACCAGTAGACCAGAGAGTCCCCCACCCCTCCTTAGGAACCTCCACCCTTGCCCATTTGAGGAAAGAATTTCAGTACACCAGAGTGAAGCAAACTTAGTTTATTAAGTAGAGACAAAGGGTCACATGCTTTAGACCTTAGCATTGGCTAAGACAGCCACACATAGGGAGTGATACAGGTCCACTTGTGGGCGTGATGTCTCAAGACAGCCCCACTTAGATGTCCTCATAATGGCCAACTACATATTTATATAATATATAATTATAATATATATATAGTGATTGTATGACCTTTTAAGATATATATTTTTAAAAGATGTAACTTACAATAACAGTTAAAGATTACAGCTGGGCTGGAGAGAGGGTTCAGCAGCTAAGAGAACTTGCTGTTCTGGAGTTCAGTTCCCAGCACCCACAAGTTGGCTCAAAACAACCTGTAGTTCCAGCAACATAGGATCCAACAGCCTCTTCTGGTCCCACACTCAAACAGATATCCATTTAAAAAAAAAAAAGTAAAAAAATCTTTAAAAATTAAATCTTTAAAAATTAAAACATACATATGAAGTGATTTACTTATTTTTCTTATGTGAAAGGTTTTCCTTTTTAAAATTAAGCTGTAAGGTGTTTTAAAAGGTTAAAGGATGAGAAGAAGCCCAACCAGTTAAACTCAGGGCTACAGAATGGTCCTAAATAAGTGGAATTTGTTGTTTGCTACTTGTGTTTCTCTCTCTCTCTCTCTCTCTCTCTCTCTCTCTCTCTCTCTCTCTCTCTCTCTCATAGGGTTTTACTATGTAGCCCTGTCTAAAGCTAGACTCAAACTCAGAAATTCACCTGCCTCTGCCTACTGAGTGCTGGGATTAATACCTGGCCATCTGTAGTCTATTGTTTTAACACTCTTCTCTAGATTCATTTGTCTTTAAATCTGTGAACGTTAGGGGTGGTCTATGCACATGACTATAGGTACTCTTAGGAGTCACGTGACCACAGGTACTCTTGGAGGTCAGAGACATCATAGCACTCTGGACCTGAAGTTCAGTGGATGTGAGCCAGTGTGGGTGCTGGGAACTGAATTGAGGTCTCTGCAAGAACAGTGTGCTCTGAACCACTGAGCCATCTCATCTCTCCAGCCCCGAGGATTTCATTATATAAGCTGTGTTGAAGTTTTTTACTTCCAATCAGATTCTTAAGAGAGGGGCTTCCTTCCCTCCCTGTGACCTCTTCATTTTCTTTTCTGCTTCACTACTGTGTTAGTGAAGTTATACATCATGGCATATACTATATAGTATAACTTCAGTGCACTGTGTATACTATAACCTCTGCATCACTATGTATACTATAACCTAACATCACTGTGTATACTATAACCTCTGCATCACTGTGTATACCATAACCTCTGCATCACTGTGTATACCGTAACCTCTGCATCACTGTGTATACCATAACCTCTGCATCACTGTGTATACCGTAACCTCTGCATCACTGTGTATACCATAACCTCTGCATCACTGTGTATACTATAACCTCTGCATCACTGTGTACACTATAACCTCTGCATCACTGTGTATACTATAACCTCTGCATCACTGTGTATACCATAACCTCTGCATCACTGTGTATACCGTAACCTCTGCATCACTGTGTATACCGTAACCTCTGCATCACTGTGTATACTGTAACCTCTGCATCACTGTGTATACTGTAACCTCTGCATCACTGTGTATACTGTAACCTCTGCATCACTGTGTATACTGTAACCTCTGCATCACTGTGTATACTGTAACCTCTGCATCACTGTGTATACTATAACCTCTGCATCACTGTGTATACTGTAACCTCTGCATCACTGTGTATACTATAACCTAACATCACTGTGTATACTATAACCTCTGCATCACTGTGTATACTATAACCTAACATCACTGTGTATACTGTAACCTCTGCATCACTGTGTATACTATAACCTCTGCATCACTGTGTATACTATAACCTCTGCATCACTGTGTATACTATAACCTCTGCATCACTGTGTATACCATAACCTCTGCATCACTGTGTATACCGTAACCTCTGCATCACTGTGTATACCGTAACCTCTGCATCACTGTGTATACTGTAACCTCTGCATCACTGTGTATACTGTAACCTCTGCATCACTGTGTATACTGTAACCTCTGCATCACTGTGTATACTGTAACCTCTGCATCACTGTGTATACTGTAACCTCTGCATCACTGTGTATACTATAACCTCTGCATCACTGTGTATACTGTAACCTCTGCATCACTGTGTATACTATAACCTAACATCACTGTGTATACTATAACCTCTGCATCACTGTGTATACTATAACCTAACATCACTGTGTATACTGTAACCTCTGCATCACTGTGTATACTATAACCTCTGCATCACTGTGTATACTATAACCTCTGCATCACTGTGTATATCATAACCTCTGCATCACTGTGTATACCATAACCTCTGCATCACTGTGTATACCATAACCTCTGCATCACTGTGTATACCGTAACCTCTGCATCACTGTGTATACCGTAACCTCTGCATCACTGTGTATACTGTAACCTCTGCATCACTGTGTATACTGTAACCTCTGCATCACTGTGTATACTGTAACCTCTGCATCACTGTGTATACTGTAACCTCTGCATCACTGTGTATACTATAACCTCTGCATCACTGTGTATACTGTAACCTCTGCATCACTGTGTATACTATAACCTAACATCACTGTGTATACTATAACCTCTGCATCACTGTGTATACTATAACCTAACATCACTGTGTATACTGTAACCTCTGCATCACTGTGTATACTATAACCTCTGCATCACTGTGTATACTATAACCTCTGCATCACTGTGTATATCATAACCTCTGCATCACTGTGTATACCATAACCTCTGCATCACTGTGTATACCATAACCTCTGCATCACTGTGTATACCATAACCTCTGCATCACTGTGTATACTATAACCTCTGCATCACTGTGTATACTATAACCTCTGCATCACTGTGTACACTATAACCTAACATCACTGTGTATACTATAACCTCTGCATCACTGTGTATACCATAACCTCTGCATCACTGTGTATACTATAACCTCTGCATCACTGTGTATACTATAACCTCTGCATCACTGTGTATACCATAACCTCTGTATCACTGTGTATACTATAACCTCTGTTTTGGCACCTAACATGGGGCAGCAACAACGAGAGACCCAGTGAGGGAAGTTACTAGAAGAAGGATCTGCCAAAAAATTTAGAAGTGAAACGAAGGTGATCACTGCGGGAATCTGCCACATTGAGAAAGGTAAGTCATGTTAATGAAAATGGGGCAAGAAATAAGTCAGCCTGAACTCAATTCTCTGTTTTTGTTTTGTTGTTTGCTGCTCACATGTGTTAATTGTCTGCTTTTGTTTCATTGTTTGAATGCTATCTTTCATGTTCAAAGTAAGAAGAAACATATTTATTCGAAATTAGAATCTAAAATACAACCAAAGTTTGATGACAATTTGTCAGAGCCAGATTGTGCTAACCTAGAGAAAGAGGCAGCTGAACATTACAACCCTGAATGGTTCTCTTCCAGAAGACCCCCTCTGTACACCCCCCCCAATGGAGATGGTGGTTATAGATCCCAGATGGGACTTACAGAAAAAAATATCTGTTCTTAAACAACAAATAGAGTTAGAAAAAGAGTATCAGGACTTAATCAGCTACAAAAATTAAAGACGGGGAAGATGTCTCGAGAGGTAAACTGCAAAAATCCCCCGGCTCCTTGCATTCCTCAACCAGGAGTCCAAAGGCAGTTCCTATCACCTAGCTTAAGATTAGCCACAGATCAGCCAGAGGAGGGAGATGCTGAGGCTTTCCCTATATCAGAGACCAGACAATCAAGGGGTTGCTTGGAGACATCACACAGGGTTTAATTTTCAAATTATTAAAGAATTAAAAAATGCAGTATCACAATACGGTGCCACTGCTCCCTTTACTCTTGCAATTTTAGAGTCTACTGCAGAGGAGTGGCTGACTCCTAGTGATTGGGATACGTTAGTGAGAGCAGTTCTTAGCGGTGGTGACTATCTTATTTGGAAATCAGAGTATCATGAGAATTGTAAAGAAACAGCTAGGAGGAACATTCAGGCAGTCAATGGTTGATCCTTTGATGCCTTAGTAGGAGAAGGGCAATTTGCTTCTAGTGATAATCAGATGCAATATGACCCAGGCTTATTCGCTCAAATTCAAAACGCAGCAATGAAGGCTTGGCATAAACTCCCGGCAAAAGGGGACCCTAGTACATCCTTAACAGCAATCAGACAAGGACCTGATGAACGATTTTCTGATTTTGTTCATTGATTAATGACAACAGCAGGGAGGATTTTTGGTAATGCAGAGGTAGGTGTAGATTATGTGAAACAACTTGCATATGAAAATGCCAATCCTGCCTGCCAAGCGGCCATTAAACCCTACAGGAAAAAGACAGACCTTACAGGGTATATTAGACTCTGTTCTAATATAGGTCCCTCCTACCAACAGGGCTTAGCTATGGCAGCTACCATGCAAGGACAATCAATAAGAGATTTTTTGGCTAGTAGAAACCAAAAGGTCTGTTTTAAATGTGGCTAACCTAGACACTTTGCAAGAGATTGCAAGGCAGAAAATGAGGTAACCCCGAGACTTCCCAGAAAACAGCCTGGGCTCTGCCCACTTTGCAAACGTGGAAGGCATTGGGCTAGTAAATATAGGTCCAAAAGAGATGCTCAAGGAAACACCCTTTTCCATAATCAGGAAAATGAGAACAGGGGCCAGCTCCAGGCCCTGAACCGACACAAGCCAAAACAGGCTTATGGAAGAGTCAGTTCTATACCAGCAAACAACAATCCCTTTCAGAACTTAGTCCAGCAACACCAGGAAGCACAGGACTAGACCTCAGTTCTGCCACCCACATAGTATTAACCCCAGAAATGGGACCTCAGGCCTTACCCACTGGAGTGTTTGGACCACTCTATCCAAATGTGTTTGGTCTGATAGTGGGAAGAAGCAGTACTACTATGCAGGGACTACAAATTTTTCCTGGAGTAATAGACAATGATTATCAAGGTGAGTTTATTAGGTGTTAGGCACTTGGCACTTGGAGGAAGAATTTGGAATTAGGTAGTAGGCACTAGGATTAGACACTCGAGACTTGGAAAGAGAACTAGGAATTAGACACTTGTACTTGGAAAAGTACTAGGATGAGACTCGAAACTAGAACTCAGAACTAAAAACTTGGAACTTGGAGGCACTAGGAACTAGGAATGAGGGACTAGGAACTCGAGACTTGGAATTTGGATTAGGAACTAGGACTTTGAGAGAAGAAGAGAGACTGAAGAATAAACGGGATTGAATCACACTCTGTCTGGTCTCCATTCTTCCTCACTCTCTCTCTTGCTGAACCCCGACCCTCTGACTGGAGCAGCTTGGAGCAGTGCAGACTCTAACAGTTTAGCCCCCAAGGCTTTTGGTAGTGCGGGTTCCAACATTGATAGAGCAGTCCCGACATTTTGGTGCCCAACGTGCGGCATCTCAGGCTGCAACACCTCTACATCACTGTGTATACTATAACCTCTGCATCACTGTGTATATCATAACCTCTGCATCACTGTGTATACTATAACCTAACATCACTGTGTATACTATAACCTCTGCATCACTGTGTATACTATAACCTCTGCATCACTGTGTATACCATAACCTCTGCATCACTGTGTATATCATAACCTCTGCATCACTGTGTATACCATAACCTCTGTATCACTGTGTATACTATAACCTCTGTTTTGGCACCTAACATGGGGCAGCAACAACGAGAGACCCAGTGAGGGAAGTTACTAGAAGAAGGATCTGCCAAAAAATTTAGAAGTGAAACGAAGGTGATCACTGCGGGAATCTGCCACATTGAGAAAGGTAAGTCATGTTAATGAAAATGGGGCAAGAAATAAGTCAGCCTGAACTCAATTCTCTGTTTTTGTTTTGTTGTTTGCTGCTCACATGTGTTAATTGTCTGCTTTTGTTTCATTGTTTGAATGCTATCTTTCATGTTCAAAGTAAGAAGAAACATATTTATTCGAAATTAGAATCTAAAATACAACCAAAGTTTGATGACAATTTGTCAGAGCCAGATTGTGCTAACCTAGAGAAAGAGGCAGCTGAACATTACAACCCTGAATGGTTCTCTTCCAGAAGACCCCCTCTGTACACCCCCCCCCAATGGAGATGGTGGTTATAGATCCCAGATGGGACTTACAGAAAAAAATATCTGTTCTTAAACAACAAATAGAGTTAGAAAAAGAGTATCAGGACTTAATCAGCTACAAAAATTAAAGACGGGGAAGATGTCTCGAGAGGTAAACTGCAAAAATCCCCCGGCTCCTTGCATTCCTCAACCAGGAGTCCAAAGGCAGTTCCTATCACCTAGCTTAAGATTAGCCACAGATCAGCCAGAGGAGGGAGATGCTGAGGCTTTCCCTATATCAGAGACCAGACAATCAAGGGGTTGCTTGGAGACATCACACAGGGTTTAATTTTCAAATTATTAAAGAATTAAAAAATGCAGTATCACAATACGGTGCCACTGCTCCCTTTACTCTTGCAATTTTAGAGTCTACTGCAGAGGAGTGGCTGACTCCTAGTGATTGGGATACGTTAGTGAGAGCAGTTCTTAGCGGTGGTGACTATCTTATTTGGAAATCAGAGTATCATGAGAATTGTAAAGAAACAGCTAGGAGGAACATTCAGGCAGTCAATGGTTGATCCTTTGATGCCTTAGTAGGAGAAGGGCAATTTGCTTCTAGTGATAATCAGATGCAATATGACCCAGGCTTATTCGCTCAAATTCAAAACGCAGCAATGAAGGCTTGGCATAAACTCCCGGCAAAAGGGGACCCTAGTACATCCTTAACAGCAATCAGACAAGGACCTGATGAACGATTTTCTGATTTTGTTCATTGATTAATGACAACAGCAGGGAGGATTTTTGGTAATGCAGAGGTAGGTGTAGATTATGTGAAACAACTTGCATATGAAAATGCCAATCCTGCCTGCCAAGCGGCCATTAAACCCTACAGGAAAAAGACAGACCTTACAGGGTATATTAGACTCTGTTCTAATATAGGTCCCTCCTACCAACAGGGCTTAGCTATGGCAGCTACCATGCAAGGACAATCAATAAGAGATTTTTTGGCTAGTAGAAACCAAAAGGTCTGTTTTAAATGTGGCTAACCTAGACACTTTGCAAGAGATTGCAAGGCAGAAAATGAGGTAACCCCGAGACTTCCCAGAAAACAGCCTGGGCTCTGCCCACTTTGCAAACGTGGAAGGCATTGGGCTAGTAAATATAGGTCCAAAAGAGATGCTCAAGGAAACACCCTTTTCCATAATCAGGAAAATGAGAACAGGGGCCAGCTCCAGGCCCTGAACCGACACAAGCCAAAACAGGCTTATGGAAGAGTCAGTTCTATACCAGCAAACAACAATCCCTTTCAGAACTTAGTCCAGCAACACCAGGAAGCACAGGACTAGACCTCAGTTCTGCCACCCACATAGTATTAACCCCAGAAATGGGACCTCAGGCCTTACCCACTGGAGTGTTTGGACCACTCTATCCAAATGTGTTTGGTCTGATAGTGGGAAGAAGCAGTACTACTATGCAGGGACTACAAATTTTTCCTGGAGTAATAGACAATGATTATCAAGGTGAGTTTATTAGGTGTTAGGCACTTGGCACTTGGAGGAAGAATTTGGAATTAGGTAGTAGGCACTAGGATTAGACACTCGAGACTTGGAAAGAGAACTAGGAATTAGACACTTGTACTTGGAAAAGTACTAGGATGAGACTCGAAACTAGAACTCAGAACTAAAAACTTGGAACTTGGAGGCACTAGGAACTAGGAATGAGGGACTAGGAACTCGAGACTTGGAATTTGGATTAGGAACTAGGACTTTGAGAGAAGAAGAGAGACTGAAGAATAAACGGGATTGAATCACACTCTGTCTGGTCTCCATTCTTCCTCACTCTCTCTCTTGCTGAACCCCGACCCTCTGACTGGAGCAGCTTGGAGCAGTGCAGACTCTAACAGTTTAGCCCCCAAGGCTTTTGGTAGTGCGGGTTCCAACATTGATAGAGCAGTCCCGACATTTTGGTGCCCAACGTGCGGCATCTCAGGCTGCAACACCTCTACATCACTGTGTATACTATAACCTCTGCATCACTGTGTATATCATAACCTCTGCATCACTGTGTATACCATAACCTCTGCATCACTGTGTATACTGTAACCTCTGCATCACTGTGTATACTATAACCTCTGCATCACTGTGTATACTGTAACCTCTGCATCACTGTGTATACCATAACCTCTGCATCACTGTGTATACTATAACCTAACATCACTGTGTACACTATAACCTCTGCATCACTGTGTATACTATAACCTAACATCACTGTGTATACTATAACCTCTGCATCACTGTGTATACTATAACCTAACATCACTGTGTATACTATAACCTCTGCATCACTGTGTATACTATAACCTAACATCACTGTGTATACTATAACCTCTGCATCACTGTGTATACTATAACCTCTGCATCACTGTGTATACTATAACCTCTGCATCACTGTGTATACTATAACCTCTGCATCACTGTGTACACTATAACCTAACATCACTGTGTATACTATAACCTCTGCATCACTGTGTATACTATAACCTAACATCACTGTGTATACTATAACCTCTGCATCACTGTGTACACTATAACCTCTGCATCACTGTGTACACTATAACCTCTGCATCACTGTGTATACCATAACCTCTGCATCACTGTGTATACCATAACCTCTGCATCACTGTGTACACTATAACCTCTGCATCACTGTGTACACTATAACCTCTGCATCACTGTGTATACCATAACCTCTGCATCACTGTGTATAACATAACCTCTGCATCACTGTGTATACCGTAACCTCTGCATCACTGTGTACACTATAACCTAACATCACTGTGTATACTATAACCTCTGCATCACTGTGTATACCATAACCTCTGCATCACTGTGTATACTATAACCTCTGCATCACTGTGTACACTATAACCTCTGCATCACTGTGTATACCATAACCTCTGCATCACTGTGTATAACATAACCTCTGCATCACTGTGTATACTATAACCTCTGCATCACTGTGTATACTATAAGAGGCTGGATCAAAGTTAGGATGTCTGAGTTCCTGCTCTAATTCCACAACTGAGGAGTAGGGGTAATCTAGGAATATTATCAGTCTTTCCTGTTATGAGAAAAGCCTTTGTTTTGGTCTGGTTTGTTACTTCTATCAAAGATAGCCACCCCATGTTATCCTGTGACTTGCCTGTTTGCTCAAGCCTTAGACATTCCCAAACTTCATCTTACTCTTCTCCTCAGCACCAATTACTAGATTGTGAAGACAAGTTCCTATCGATTAGGATAAAAGACTGGCCATCACAGCCACGAGCTGCGTCTTGCTAGCTTGACTCTTGGTGTAGCTTACTTTTAAGTGAGTCCAGTTGTGTGATACATTATTCTCTTCAAACATCGTGGCTTGATTTCTCAATTTAGTTTACTTCAAGGGTTGTTCCTGCTCTGGCACTGCCTGATGGAACATCAGTCTCTTTGGCACCAAAGAGTTTCTGAGTCAGGTATAGTTGCACACACCTGTAATCATGGTTCTTGGGCGGTAAGTTAGGATTGCCTGAGTTTCAGACCAGCATGGGCTACAGGTGGGGCCCTATCTCAAGCACAGAGTAGGAAAGACAAGACTTGTCTTAGAAGGTTACAGTCAGGGCACTCTGCTGAAGTTATGAAAAGTCCTGGGAGTGGCAGGGGCCTTCTGCTAATGACACCTGCCCCCCCCCCTTTTTAAGATTTATTTGTTTTATGTATATTGAGTACACTCTAGCTGTCTTCAGACACACCAGAAGAGGGCATCATATCCCATTACAGATGGTTGTGAGCCACTGTGTAGTTGCTGGGAATTGCACTCAGGACCTCTGGAAGAGCAGTCAGTGCTCTTAACCACTGATGCATCTCTCCAGCCCTGACACCTGGGTGCCTTTGTCTTCTCCCAGCGTCTCAGCAAGACCAATATTCTCTGGATTTCTCAGCTCTCTCCTATTCTATATGAAGCCCTTCTGTTTTCTTAATCTGCCTCTCTCAGGCCACCACCAAAGCTAACATCCATTCCTATTCATAGTAATTATTAATAATTAATAACCTATTGCTTGAAAAGCTTGTATCCATCTCTGTAAATGAATTACAGATGTTCCAGTAGGATCATGTGATCGTCAACCTACCTCCAAAGTAAGCACCTGGAGATCAGAGTTGTCTTTCCTGCCTGGCGGTCTAGTGTCTGCCTGGTACACGGTTGGCCTTTAGTGCAGCGTCTGTTTTGATGAAAGAATCAGAAAACAGTAGCAGGCAGTTTTGTGGCAAGCCTCCAGCTTCCTTCTGCCTTCTCCTACAGGAAACCTATTGTGTTCTCTTTCTTTCCTTGAGAAAATTTCACCAGCTCTCTAAGATTCTGGGATAAATGTTTCCCCAAACCTAGAATCCATCCATACTTTCTGGCTATCCCTTCTCAGTGGTTGGGTGAAACTTCATTGAAAGACCGGTTTCCTAGAGAAACCAGAGTTGTAATCTCTATTAGCCCCACCCCCGTTCGCATAATCTGTACCTAAATTCACACTGTGTCCATACAATGCACCATGCTTTGCCTAGAAAGGCTTGCCCTCCACTGTCCAGTTCAGGCCTCTCCCCTCCTCTCCTCCTTAGCACATTATGAATGGCACCCCTTTCCTGAGTACCCTGTCTCTCCAGTCTTTTTCTCCCCTTCAAATCCAGATCTGGATTCTGCCCACCTTCTACACTCTGTCCCTACAATTCCCAGGCTTAGAGCCGGCTAAGACATAGTCACTTGGCATCAATACCTTGCAGCTGGTAGGTGGTCTCTGGTCCGTTAAATGTCCTCACTGGGTGAAACTCAGTCTTTTGTGTCTCCTCATTTTCTAGTGCCTTTCAGGTTTTGAGTTGCGGTCCACATTCAAAGACCCTGTTCGAGGGGGCCATTCTTTTTCTACTGCAGGGGCAGCATTTCCAAGCTGGGCTTAAGAGTATGTGTCCACCAAAGTCCATCCTGAACAAGCCATTTTCCACCAACCTCTCAGAACAGCATAGCTGGCCTCCCAGCTCCAGATGTCTCTGTGGACCCCAGCCTGTTGCTCAGGGAGGCACTTGAGCTGGACTATGGTGGGTCTCAGTGGTCGTCCCCAGGAGCTCAACAGTAATGGTGTCCCCGGTGTCCCCCTTTGGAGCTGGACAGTGATGGGGTCCCAGTGGTTCTCCCGGGGATTTGGACAGCAATGGGGCCCCAGTAGTCCTCCCGGGTAGCTGGGCAGTGAGGGGGTCCAAGTGGTCTTCCCGGGGAGCTGGGCAGTGATGGGGTCCCAGTTGTCCTCTTTTGGAGCTGGATAGTGATGGGGTCCCAGTGGTTCTCCCAGAGAGTTGGACAGCAATGGGGCCCCAGTAGTCTTCCCGAGGAGCTGGGCAGTGAGGGGGTCCCAGTAATCCTCCCGGAGAGCTGAACAATCTTGGGGTCCCAGTGGTTCTCATGGGGATCTAGGCCATGATGAGGTCCTCGTCCCAGTGGTCCCAGTGGTCCTCCTAGGGACATGGACAGTAATGGGGTCCCAGTGGTCCACCTGGGGAGTTGGGCAGTGATGCAGTCCCAATGGTGCCCCCCGGGGAGATGGTCAGTGGTAGGCTGCAGTGATCCTCTCGGGAAGCTGGGTAGTGATGGGGTTCTAGTGGTCCTCGAGAGGTGGCATTGGGTGGTCCAGGCCGACCACGCCCAGGCAGCAGGCAGGGTGTGAAGGCCCGCCCTCTGAGCCTCACGCAAGGCATGCTGGGAGGACGCACTTCCTCTGCAGGGGCCTCTAGAAACCACAGGCCCAGGCTGCGCCCCCCGCAGCCGGCAGGATGGCAGAGGGCAAGGCGGGCGGAGCGGCTGGCCTCTTCGCCAAGCAGATGCAGAAGAAGTTCAGCAGAGCCCAGGAGAAGGTAGGCAGCCTGGCCTCACCAGGGGCCCGGGCCTGGGCTGAGGAGAAAGGGTCTTGCTGCCCCAGAACGGGCGGGGAGTGGATGTCCATGAACACTGGCCGACGTGGGAGAGAAGGGAGCATCTGAGGAGACAGCTGTTTCGCAGAGCCTTCTGCAACCCTCAGCCTGACCCAGAAAAGGCGACAGGAAGGAGCGAATGGTGGTTGTCAACTATGTCACAGATTTTGTCCAAACGATAAGGCAAGGGTGGTGTCTCTCAGGTGATGAATGAATTGGAGGATACTCGTCCTCAGTGTAAGGGACAGCGGCTGTAGTGGCAGTGAGTCACCCCACTTAATTTGGGAATTCACCAAGGACCAGGACAATCTGTACAGTTTTCCACACCGAGTGTTGTTTAAACTGGTATAAATGGAGGCAGGTGAATAGAAAATTCAAGGCATCCTAGACTATGTACTGAGTTTAAGTCCAGCCTGAGTTACAAGAAACTCTTATCTTGGGGTGAACAGGAGTTCATGTGTCCAGTAGCCATCCTCTGTTTCTTAGATCTTTGCTTCTGCCTTGATGGTGATCCAGAGCCTCTGTGTGTCCTTTCTTAGATTGCCACCTATTAAACTGACACCCATAATTTGCCAGTCCATTCAGATTATGGGCACACGCCTTTAATCCCAGCACTCAGGAGGCAGAGGCAGGTGGGTCTCTGTGAGCTCAAGATCTGCCTGGTTTACACAGTGACTTCCAGGACAGGCTAGACTACATAGACAGACCCTGTCTCAAAAATTAGGAAAGAAAGAAAGAAAGAGGGAGGAAGAGAGAGAGAGAGAGAGAGAGAGAGAGAGAGAGAGAGAGAGAGAGAGAAAAGAAGGCAATTATGGGGACACTCTTCACAGTTTATTTGCTTGCTTGTTTTTTGAGGCAGGGCTGGTCTTGAATGATCCTCCAGCTGGGTTCATAGGTATGAACCCCAGTCTTATCACTCTTCACGTGTTTTTGAGATAGTTTCTTGTACCCCCAAACTCACTTCAACTTCTGGTCTCCCTGCCTCCCTCTAGCTTCTGGGTTGCAAGCATGTGCCGTTACATCTCTTAGATGCTGAAGGTTGAACCTCCAGCTTCTTGTGAGCAACGAAGTCCCCTGGCAACTGAGCTGCAGCCCAGCCCGTTTCCCTACACACTTAAAAGGCATTTTGATGTTACCTATCCAGAGTATTCCCTTGCCTGCCCGCCATCTACCCACACTCTAGGAGAAAGGAAGGGAAGAGACATGGGCTAGAAGGAGAGGGTTTGTGATCATCAAAGCAGTTAAATGCCTAGCACACTTAACAATGGAAAGATTGGTATTCTTGTAAAGGTGGGGCAGTGGCCACTGGAGAAGACGAAGGGCACCCGGCTCTCCCACATGGGGTTGACACTACTGATGGTGTGCAGATGTAGCAATATGGTGTTAAAAGGCCACGGTGGAAGGGAGGGGCTCTGTATACTTCTGTCTTTTGAGGTCATGTAAAAGACAAGGGGAAAATAAAAGGTTTTTGTGGCCAGCTTTTGTTATTTCGCTTACCTTAACTTTGCCTCTCTGGAGGCTAACAAACATCTGCTAGATCTGAACGCAGTGCTTATGGAAAGGTCTAACTATAAATAGGGGACAGGGAACTCGCCTAGAGAAAGCTACACTGTGGCTGAAGAAACACAAGACAAAACCCCCAAAAAACAAAACAAAAAATAGCAACCTGAAACTTGATGTTTCAAGGGCTGGCAGCTGGCAGGTATGGCTCAGTGTTGGTGCCTGTTCCGTACCTAGCAGGAGCAATCTTGGATACCACAAAAGAGAAACATTTTAAATTAAAGCCTGGGTGTAGCAGTTGCTTTTTGCCTGTCTTCCTCTGACCTGTTGTCAACAGACAGGAGGCCTTTGGAATCAGACTCATCTAACCTGTTTGTCTCCTTTAAGCCTGGACTCCAAAACTTGCCATAAATAATGTTCTGTTCTTGGTTTCAGGTCTCATCTATTAAATAAGAGGACTCTGAACTTCAGAGTATCTCCAGAGTAGAAACAGTCACACAGGTAGCAGCTCAGTGTTCTTTCTGTCCTAGACCCTCTTCTGTCCTGGGAGAGAGGCACAAACTCAAGTCTGCCCAAGGAACTCTGAGGTTAATGCAGAAAACAAATAGGCTGCGTGTGAGACTGGGGGTTTGGGAGTTCAGGGCTGGCCCAAGCAGACGGGGACTTAAAGGAAGGATGGCCTGGGTAGAAAAGCTGGAGTCCTTGAGTTTCCGGAAGTTACTGAGAGCAAGAGTGAGTGTTACAGTGAAGAAGGGATTCTGGGCTGGTGAGGGGCACTGGCCCAAATTCAGGTTCTCCCCAGGCCACATTCAAGCCACTCCACCCTCTGTGCAGGCCCCAGTCCCTGCAGAGCCTCTGGCAGGAGCTGATTGAAGTGGAATCACTTTACACCCACTCATCCTCCTGCGAGCTGTATTTTTACAGTGTCATCCATCCTCAGGTTGGATAAATGCTTTCCTCTCTGTGACTTCTCTGTAGCAGACTGCTCAGTCCCCCCCTCCGTCCCCCCCCCCCAGCAAGGGCGTGGTTTTTTTTTTCTTAAATCACTATGTTGTTCTCTCTGTTAACATTCACTCAACTTACATCCCCAAGAGTTTAATTTGTCAAATATTTGCAATAGATTCTTTTGTTCAGGGGGCTGAGCTAGTCCAGAGGGAACTAAGGAATGAATAAGCTCTTGTTGCCGGAAGCGCAGACTCCACTGTTTGCCTAAGATATGCACATCTGTGGGAACACAGGACAGAAAGATCGGATGGAAGGTTTTCTAGCTCTGGCTGACTTTGAAATGGGAACTGTGTGTGGTCGGTAGTTCCTCCGCCAAGCTTGAGAGCGCCTTCCAGCTGAAGAAGGTTATCGTGGGCATGGTCCGAGCCTGCAGATTCACTGAACACTGTTAGGCTGAACAGCAGCTGGAGCAAGGGTGTGGGAGGAGCCTGGAAGAACTCCACCTGTTAGGGAGAGCCTCCAGGTTGTGTGTGTCTGCAGACATTCCTCACGGAGCCTGTTAGGGAGAGCCTCCGTAGCTGCTGTCTATAGACCTGCTTCTTAGCCACTTTAGAGTCCTTTCACCCAGACAAAGGTGCAATAAACTACACTGTATCTTTTAGCATCTGGTTCCTGCTCTGGTTACCTCAGTTGACATCATCAACTAAACGCAGTAGGGGTAGGGAGATCGCTGGGGAGGGACTGTAGCCCTCACTTTTGCTAAGTGTCCAAATTCTAACTCGTCACCTAGCAGGCCAGGGTGATTAGGGCAGAATTCTCAGGCAAGATTGTGAGGACTGTGTTGTGAGCTTTCATTGAGAATTGATCAAAAAGGAGAATTTAGCCAGGTGCAGTGCCTTAACGCCTGTAGTCACAATTCTCAACAAGCTGAATCTGGAGGGTCACTGCAAGTTTGAGGCTAGCCTGGAAGTTAAGCCTGCCTCAAACATACAAATTTATTCTTTCAGCAGACATCTGTTTCATATATATACACACATCTTGTTCCTTCAAGGGTCTAAGAACAAACACCTCCCATGTGAAATGTGACCCAACACAGTCACTTGTTGCCATAGCAACATTTGGGTACCTGAGAGATGGTAGATATTTCTGAGTTATCTTTTTTCACCTTTCTGTCTAGGAAGAGTTGATGGTGGGCCTATTGCTACACCACCCTGACCTTGCCAGATCTCGGCTGATCTTGTAAGCTAACCAGGTGCTGTAGTCTTTATTTTAAAAAAAAAAAAAAAAAAAAAAAAAAAAAAAAAAAAAAAAAAAGTTGAAGCAGGAAGAATCTCAGCACAGCCTACAGACCCCAGGAAGCCCTATAGCCTCCAGCCTTTGGACCCTGGTTCCCTCTGTTTTGACTCTGAGTTTTCTCTCTTCCCACCCCGCCTCTTCCCCCACCCCCCACCTAAGAAGCTCAAATGGGCAAAGGAAGGGAGGAGCCGAGAAAAGGAAGTTAGCTGCCTACCACGGACAAGGTGGTTTTGCAACTTTCTGGGGAAGAACCTTGTTTGTTTGGGGGGGGGAGGGGGGGAAGGGTGGAGCCAGGGAAGATAGGGACTGCACATCTAGAGTGGGGTGAAGTTAGAGACCAGCTGAGACAGGCCTGGTCTAAGGGAGAAGCAGTACCTGTCTGTCATTCATAGGCAAGGAAGCAAAAGCAGATCCTGCCAGGCTGGGTCTGGTGGTGCACACCTATGCTCCCAGTACTGGAGAGGCAGAGGCAGGTGGATCTCTGTGAGTTCAAGGCCAGCCTGGTCTACAGGGTAAATTTCAAGACAGACAAAGCTACATAGTGAGAGGATCAAAACCAAAAGAACAAGCCTCTGATTCCTCACTGGCTTTAAGACAGAAGTATCTTTCAGTATGTATGTGTGTAGTCCTGGGCAGAAATACCTTATAGAAATACCTTATAGCTACTCAGCAGAAAGGCCAAGGTGTGCGATAATGTGTGCTTACAAAAGCTTTGATCTTAATCACGGAGAGAGCTTGAGATGTGAGAGGCATTGACCAGCTCCTCTCCCTGAGGCTTCAGTGTTCACGAGGAGCAGTCCCCTGCGCAGGCCTCGGCACACTGGTATGCTATTCGTACTCCTTCGGAATGAGATTCCACGCCCCACAACATGCCCTGAAGGAGCCACGCCACACTCAGCCAGAAGGCTACCTCGAGGCTGCACACACCCTGCTCACTGGGTTGTTGGTCAGGCCTCCTCTCCACACGCCCAGGCCCAGCCAATGCACCACCCAGTCAGGTTCAGCTCCTTCCTGTTAAACAGACTAAGTGGCCTTTGCTGGAATCTGAGCTTTAGTAAATTAAGTATCTAAGGAGGAGACGCAGACGGAGAGACGGATGGACACTGAGCAAGCAGCTGGAAGTGAGTGAATTTCATTAACGGGATGAAGTAGAGATCAGTGTAAGAGAGGGTACAGAGTTTGAACCAGTGTACTTTAGTTTACATTTGTCTTACACTTGCCCAGCAGACAAAATAGAGAAGTCACTAGGGTATTCCAGAAAGGGAATGGAGTCTGACACAATTAATAGTGGGGCTTATTCAACAATGTTCAAAAAAAAAAAAAAAAAAAAAAAACAAGGTCAGAGGTAAACTTTGGGAATCAGTTCTCTCCTTCCACTTTGTGGGTTCCAAGGATCCACCTTCAGACCCAATGGCAAGTGCCTTCACCCCCAGGAATCTCCGAAGCACCCCAGCCCTATTTCCCTTACAGCTGAGTGGCCCCTCTGAGAGCAGACACTGGGGCTTTCCTGTGTTTTGCACCTGGCACTGAGACTGGCATGGTGGTGAGCTCTCTGGTTTCTTAGCTGGTGAAAACTAGACACGGGTACCATTCATTTCCAGCTGGGCTTGGAGAATATCTGTCAGAGTTTCTTAAGGTTTTCCACAATGACTTCCACAAAGGGACCTGTGACAGTACCTAGAAGAGGGGCTTCTTTAAGCAGAGGGTCCTGGCTCAGACTTTACCTTAAGAAGTCATGCATATTTTCTCAGTAACCATGTCTCTGTGAAATGCCTTCCTCTAGTCCCCTTTAAAAATCACTTTAAGAGCCCAGTGGTGGCCTGAACCTTTATTCCCAGCACTTGGGAGGCACAGGCAGGTGGATCTCTCTGAGTTGGGGGCCAACCTGGTCTATAGAATGAGTTCTAGGACAGACAGGGCTACACAGAGAAACCCTACTTTAAAAAAACAAACAAAGACAAAAGTCACTTTAAGGCTTGAGGTGCAGCTGAATGGGAGAGTGTGTTTAGGTTGTACAAGGCTCTGAGTTGTTCGACCCTGCACCAAAGCACACAAAGCACTGTCTTCAAGTAATGCAATTCAGATGGGGTGGCAGGGAGGGGAAGGAGGAAGGAGACTGTGAATGAGAATGAGCAGATAGCACATCTGCTGATTCCAGGTATCCCAGTTTAAAAAGAATCACAAACCATTGTTTTTGTTAGCAACCTGTTACCTTCCTCACTCTGGCAAGCTGGGAGCCCACCCAAGACCACCAGATCAGAGACTCGAGTATAACATACTTTCTTTTTTCCCAGGTTCTGCAGAAATTGGGGAAAACTGTAGAAACCAAAGATGAGCGATTTGAACAAAGTGCCAGCAACTTTTACCAACAACAGGTGACCTGGAGGGTGGGGGAAGGGTATGGAGGGACCCAGGGTGGGGTCACAAGTTCAAGACCAGCCTGAGATACAAAAACAAAACAAACTTAAGGCTGGGGAGATGGTCATCAGGTAAAAGCACTTGCTGTCCATCCTGACAACCTGGATCAAGCCCAGAGCCCCGGGGCAGAGGCAGAGAGCTGATTCCTGTAAGTTGTCCTTTGATCTCTGCATGTTTTCCTTGGCTCTGACGTGCCCCCATCTGTATGTATACACACATACACACATAACATAAAAACAATTTCATTTTACATCAGTAACCTCTATCAATTCGTCCCATACCTGACAATTGTGAACTGTGTGTATGAGACCTAAATAGAACTGTAAAGCTTCTACAAAGATTATTTTAGGGTTGTTTCTTCTTAGGGTTAGATTATGACAAAACCTTCTTGGTTATTTGACCCTGGTTGGCCTAGTACTTACTACATACCCCAGGCTAGGTTGCAATTCCGCTGCTCCTAACCACTCAGCTGTCTCTCCAGCCCCCTCACTGAACCTTGTTGAGAGCACAGCTTGTCCACAGTCACCTGCTGGCTGTTTGCGACATGCATCTTGTCCCCTCTCACATGTGACATGAATAGCCCTGAGCCATCGCTGGCAGAGAGAATCAGCTGTTTATTTTTCAACATTTAAAAATACTCTTTGCCAAGTTCCCACATGTATGTAATGTATTTGGATCTTTGCCAACTTCCCACAAGTAAGTAATATGTCTGAATAATTGACAACTTCCCACATGTGTGTAATGTATGTGGATCTTTTTCACTCCCCTTCCCAGTCAGCTCCACAGGAGCTGTCACTCCCAGCTACCCAGCTAGGTTTAAGGCCGTGCCACTTGCTGGGGTTCCTGAGTGATCTTCATAGCTTTGTTGTGGGGTCAGTATCTCATGAAGCCCATGATGGCCTTGCACTCACTGTTTAGCTGAGGATAGCCTTGAAGGTCTGATCCTCTTGCTTCCACCTCCCAGATCCTGGGAGTATAGGTGTGCACCGCCACAGCCAGTTAACGTGGCTCTGGCTCAAAGCCTGGGCATCACGCACGTGAGGCCCGTGCTCTTCGTGCCCTGTCTGTGCACGGTCTCTGTGAAGCTCTGCTTGCCTTGTCTGCCTCTTCACAAGGTAGGAGGAGGTGTTTTTCCTCACAAAGCATTTCATTCTTTGTCCTGAAGTACCGACAACACTTGTTCAAGTTTCCTTGTACACATCCTACTGTTCTGCCAAGTATCCTCCGTCCCCCAGTCTGTCGGAACCGAGTCCTGCAGAGATGACTGCTGAGGTCAAGCCTCACGGAGAATGGCTCACTACCCCAGGGTGGCAGCTGTTTGTATAAGGGGCGGGAAGAACTAGCTCGGGCTCTTTATGTCAATGCCAAGGAACTGGCAGAGTTTCAGAGGGTAGGAGTGATGAGATCAGCAGATCCAGAGATAGAAATGGCTCTCCACTCCAGACGGAGGAACTGAAGCCCAAGAAGCAGACCAACCTGCTAGCTGAGAATAGAGCCAAGTGCCTGACAACCAGACAGACAGACAGACAGATGCGAGAGCCTGCCTGTGGAAGTCTTGTCTGCCAGGGAAGATGGTCTGGGATGACCTAGCCTAGGCATTTCAGAGGAGGATGAACAGGTCTGAGACATGAAATGGTACCCATACTGTCCCTCGTCCTGAAGCCTACCTCCCTCCACCACCCTTGCCACCTCCCTGTACACTCCCGCACTTTCTCTCTTCAAAAGAAAGAACAGAGTGTACAGGAAGAAGGGCACATGAAGCTGCAGAGATGGCTCAGTGGTTAAGAGTGTAAAACTCTGGCAGAACACCCAGGTTCTGCCCCCAGCACTCTTGTTGGGCTGCTCACAACAGGCTACAACTAGACCTGCCACCTGCATGTGAGTCCTGGGGAAGACAGACAGGATGGCGGATACTCTGGAGCGGGAGTTACAGGAGGCTGTGAGCTGCTGCCCTGGGCTCTGTGAACCGAACTCTGGGTCCTCTAAACGTTGCAGGCTCTTAACGCTGAGCCATGTCATGTCATCTGCCCAGTCTGACAGCTCTTATCAGTCAATAGTTTTTTGAAACTATGTGCAGGTACCCAGGGGAAGATGTTGGATTTCTGAAGCTGGAGTTAACAGTGGATGTGCTAGGAATTGAACTCTGGCTCTCTGCAGTAGCAGCAACTGATCTTAAATGTTGAGCCGTATCTATCTCCAGCCCTTTTACTAATTTTTATATCTTTAAAAACTCTTTCAAAGCTCTTAGGATCTTGATTGTTGAGCTGGCACAGTGCCTCTGTAGGAAAAGGTCCATTTAAAAGTCACTAGGCTTTTCCAGTAACGAGCAAGTCCACAGCAAGTATTTCCTGGTGTACTGCATAACATCTTCTAGGTTTTAAATACTCCATTCCTGAGCTGGTCTGTTGACCCCTGAGCTGACTGGCAGCTTACCTTAGTCCCTCCCACACTCCTGAAGTCAGGCTCCAAAATGTCAACATCAGCCTTTCACTTCCTCTCCACCCTGATCCTAGAAGCTGGAGTTTACCCACATAGAAGAGAAGAGAATGGGGGTTGGAGAGAGCAGGTTATAACCAGTACCCTGACAGGAGAGGAGGCTTTGTTCTCAAGTTGGTATAGAAGAAAAGTTAGAGCCCTGGGCTGGCAAGATGGTTGACTGAGTGCTGGCCAGGTAGGCTTGACACCCTGAGGTCAGTTTCTGGAACCTTAAAAAAGCAATCTGATGCAGTATAATCCCAGTGTCTCTGCCTGTCTGTCTCTCTGTCTGTCTGTCTGTCTGTCTGTCTGTCTCTGTCTCTCTCTCTGTTTCTCTCTGTGTCTGTCTCTCTCTGTGTCTCTGTGTCTCTCTGTCTCTGTCTCTGTCTCTCTCTCTCTCTCTCTCTCTCTCTCTCTCTCTCTCTCTCTCTCACACACACACACACACACACACACACACAGTCTGTGATCCCAGCACTCCTGGGGTGAAGTGGGAAGTGAGCTCAGGAGAAGCAGCCGGAAGCCCCCTGAGGATGCAGTGAGGCAGGAACATCAGGATTGACCTCGCCTCAGTGACGAGGAAGGAGAGAGCCAGCTCCCAAAAGTTATTCTCTGATCGCCACATGCACAACATGGCACATGTGTGCCCACACTCACATACTACACATCACACACACACACACACACACACACATTCACACACATGGTGATAACATGAACAGCAACCACCTCCCTAGAGAGGCACTCAGTGAAGCGCACTGGCTGCCCTTGCGGTGAACTGGGTATGGCTCCCAGCACCCACATGGGCACTCAGAACCACCAGCAGCAGCAGATCCAACACCATCTTCTGACCTCTTTGGATATAGGCAACGCACATGCATACAGGCAAGCAAAACACTAATGCACATAAAAATATTTTTAAGATTGCCTGTACAGATACTGAAGGGCAGCCTTCTAACAGAGCTATTTAACATAAAGGAACACTGGGGCAGGAGGTTACTAGTTTCTGTTTCCTGGAGGTACTTAAAAAACAGAGGATAGGGCTGGAGAGATGGCTCAGTAGTTAAGAGTGCGCCACTCTTCTGAAGGACCCGTCTTCAATTCCCAGCATCCACCTCTGGTGGCTCACAACCTCCTGTCTCTCTAGCTCTAGGGAGATCCAACCCCTCTGGCCTCTCTGGGCACCTGAACTCAAGTGTGCACCAAGATAGAGACAGACTATTAAAAAATAAAAAGTAAAAAGTAAAAATGAATCTTTAAAGAAGAAAGGAGGAAGAAGAGAATATCCACCATTTGGGAGGCTGAGGCAGGAGCATTGCTGCAAGGCTCTAAGTTCAAGGCAGCCTGGACTAAGAGGAAAAACTTTTGTCATCAAACAGCAGCAAAGCAGAGGCAGATGTCAGAATTGCAGCTCATTCCTCAGGGTGAGATCTCATTCGGTGTGAGTACAGAGTTCCACACCCGTGCAGTGAGGGACCATCACCATCCAAACACATGGATGAGATCATTCCTCGGGGTGAGATCTCATTGGGTGTGAGTACAGAGTTCCACACCCGTGCAGTGAGGGGCAATCACCATACACACACACAGAGAGATCTTTTTCTGGCTCCCCTTCTTTTTTTTTTTTTTTTTTTTTTTTTTTTTTGGTTTTTCGAGAGACAGGGTTTCTCTGTATAGCCTTGGCTGTCCTGGAACTCACTCGGTAGACCAGGCTGGCCTCAAACTCAGAAATCCGCCTTCCTCTGCCTCCCAAGTGCTGGGACTAAAGGCGTGCACCACCACTGCCCGGCTTCCCCTTCTTTTTAAGAAAGAGACAGATATTGAAGGCAAGAGAAAAGGAGGAAAGAGAGGGAGGAAGAGAATCAAACATAAGAGTAGGATGGACAGCAGAAAGCAGATGGGCTGAGTGAACAGGGAGCAGGAGACAGCTACAGAGCCTTGGGGTAGAAGCAAGCAGGGGTGGGGTAGAGCAAGGCAGCTGAGAGAAGACTGCAAGGGAGGCAGGAAGAGTCTGTGTGGAGGTTTGGAGAAGAAAGGAGCCTGGTGTGCAGTGACAGGAAGAACCACACAGACAGCCATGTACAGGGAGCTCATTCCAGGCCTTGGGTACAGGCTCTCGTGCACTGGAAGGGACTAAGCAGAGTCAGAAGATTCGCCCATTCAGTGGGTGCCTCCACTATCCCAGTTCATACAATGACCCCAAGGAGTCAGCCTGCGACTTGACCGGGAAAGGGCAGCTCTGGTCACCGGGAACACCTGAAGAAATTCCAGGCGTGAGCTCTGCCTTTGGCCTGCTTTCTAAGTTACCAAAGCTGCTTTTCCCTTTCAGGCAGAAGGCCACAAGCTGTACAAAGATCTGAAGAACTTCCTTAGCGCAGTCAAAGGTGGGTATTCAGCCTGGAAGGACACACAGACACTCGTACAGGGACGGGGCAGGCTGAGGTGCACAGAAGAGCCAGACCCAGGGTTCTCACTGTTCAGCTGCCCTTGGCCTCTGAACCAACCTCCATGGGCCTCAGAGTGACTTCCTGCCGCAGCCCCACCCAGCTGCACTGACTGAGAACCCATCCTTCTAGCCTGTCACTCAGGTGAGCACATCCTCAGCTCAATGGTAGGACTGACTTCTCTCTTTTCAGTGATGCATGAAAGCTCAAAGAGAATATCAGAGACCCTGCAGGAGGTCTACAGCAGCGACTGGGACGGGCATGAGGACCTGAAGGCCATTGTGGGGGTAAGGGAGTGCATCCTGCACAGCCGTAGAAAGCAATTGCAGCTGCCTCTACCTTTCTCACTCCCTGTAAGATCACAGAAACATCTCCTTGAAGATAGGCTGGTTTTGAAAAGTAACTTCACATAGTTAACAGTTCCCTGGCTCCTGTGTGATCCATGCTCTGGGGCCAAGGGTCCTGTGCACCCCATGAATGCAGTTCCTTAGAGTGGCGCCATCTCTCTCCTTGAAACTGACATGATATTCTAAGTATGTTGCTTCAGAAGAGTTCTCTGCAGAGAGTTGGGGGTTCTCTGGTGCAGCCCTGTAGAGAAGTAGGGCACTCACCGCCCTCTGCCCGAATCCCACAGAACAATGATCTCCTTTGGGAAGACTACGAAGAGAAACTGGCTGATCAGGCTTTGAGGACCATGGAGAACTATGTGTCACAGTTCAACGAGGTTAAGGTAATTCAGTCTACAGAGTGGGGCGAAGTAGAGGCTAGCTAGAAAACTCAATGGACAGTCCACGCTAGCTAGGAGGCACAGTGGACAGTCCATGCTAGCTAGAAAGCTCAGTGGACAGTCCACATAGCTAGAAAACTCAGTGGACAGTCCACGCTAGCTAGGAGGCACAGTGGACAGTCCATGCAAGCTAGAAGACTCAGTGGACAGTCCACATAGCTAGAAAATTCAGTGGACAGTCCATGCTATCTAGGAGACACAGTGGACAGTCCACACTAGCTAGGAAACACAGCAGGGCTAACCTTGTAAGAAGCACCTGAGCCCGTGGTTGGCCATGAAGCTGGGAGAGGGTTTGACAGGAATCAGGACAGGAGGTGGAGCGAGGTTGTGTTTACACTTAGATTTCAGGGAACTACATTTTAAGCTCAGTCGATGGGTGAAGCAGAGCCAACCAGGTCAAGCATCCCTCTGTTTTACTCTAAGGTTTATTGTTTATTTTTATTATATTTAACTGCGTGTCTGTGTGTGTGAGTTCGATGTATCCACATGGTTACAGTGCCCCTGGAGGTCAAAGATACTGGGTCCCTTGGAGCGGGAGTCACAGGCGGTTACGAGCTACTTGACATGGGTGCTGGAAGCTGAATTTGGGTGCTCTGAAACAGGCTGGGCTAAAACGTGCAGCCTCCTGTCTCAGCCTTCCAAGTATTGAGATAACAGGTGTGTGTCACCAAGCCTGGCTAGGGTATCCCTTTTAGATGTGAGAAACAGCTGACAGAGCTAACACATCTCTGGCCTCAGAATATTTTTTTAATTTATTCAACTAAATGTATTAATCATCTACTCTGATGTGCTGACTTTAGACTAAGAGGAAGCTAACGCCTGCTTCCAAATTCATGTTAATGATCAAGGTCAACTTCTAAGCTTAAGTTTTCCAAAGATAAGATGAAGTGCACTCTGGGATAGTTTTCTGTTCTGTGTCCAAGCAGAAGTTGAATTACATTACTGTTTGCTTGTTTGGAAACGGTCTCACTATGTAGCTGTCTTAGTTAGGGTTCCTATTGCTGTGATGAAACACCATGACCAGAAGCAACTTGGGGAGGAAAGGGCTTATTTGGCTTGTACTTCTGTACCACAGTTCATCATCCAAGGAAATCGGGGCAGGAACTCACACAGGGCTGGAACCTGGAGGCAAGAGCTGTTGGCAGAAGCCATGGAGGGGTGCTGCTCACTGGCTTGCTCCCCATGGCTTTCTCAGCCTGCTTTCTTACAGAACCCAAACCCACCAGCTGAGGAATGGCCCCACTCACAACGAGCTGGGGGCCCTCCCCCATTAATCAGTAACTGCCCTATAGCCTGATCTTATGGGGGCATTCTCTCAATTGGGGTTCCTTCTTTCAGGTGAATCTAGCTTGTATCAATTTGGCCTAAAATTAGCAAACACAGTAGCCCAGGCTCGCCTGTCGGCTTCTGCCAACCAAGTGCTGAAATTAAGAGTCCTGTGCTACCACACCAACCCTCCACATACACACACACACCACATGAGTACAGGTGACTGATAGCTAAAAAAAAAGGTATCAGATATCCTAGAACTAGAGTTAGAGGCAATTGTGGGCCACCTGATGTGGGTGCTGGGAACTGAACCCGGGTCCTCTGCAAGAGCAGCCTGTGTTCTTACCAGCTGAGCCATCTCCCCAGCCCCTGGGTTACTGTTTTTTGTTTCTCTATGTAGCCCTGGCTGTCCTGGAACTCACTCTGTAGACCAGGCTGGCCGAGAACTCAGAAATCCGCCTGCCTCTGCCTCCCACATGCCGGGATTAAAGGTGTGCGCCACCACTGCCCGGCCCCGGGGTTACTTTTGGTCCTGGACATTGCAGAGGCACACCACGTATTCCCATGCTGAGCAGGTGTGAGAAAGCTATAAAGACAACCGCAAAGATCTCTTCAAGTTCTGACAGCAGCTTGTGGGTCTGAGGAAACTGCATAAACTTCCTCTGCTCACAACGGTTGTGGTCTATGGATGCTTAGAGCTCTTAGGCACTTTATACTCCTCCACCCTAGGCCACAGGACTAGTCAGTGGCAGGTAGAGGACTGACACCCAGAATCCTGACTTACAGTTTAGTGGAATTTTGGAGGTTGCTTCTCCTAGAAGCTGAACCAGTTTATAAAAAGCTTGTAGGAAATTTTAACTCTCAGTATAGGTGTCTCAAGCTGAGAACCCATTTTCCTGAGATCATGAGGGCTCCTGGAACATGAGAGCTTATTAGAAGGTCAAATTCAGTCGTAAAGTCCAAGAATTTGGATTCTTTGCTTGGTCCTCTATTACCCACCCTGGCCTCTGGAAAACCTCGTCTGCACCCTTTCTCACCACCCTGGCTAGGAGAGAATTGCCAAGCGGGGCCGGAAACTGGTAGACTATGATAGTGCCCGACACCACCTGGAGGCCGTGCAGAATTCTAAGAAGAAGGACGAGGCCAAGATGGCGAAGGTAAGAACAGTCAGACAGCTGCCCCTGCCCAGAGTGGATAGGCAGCTGGGCTAAGACAAGTCCAGGATTGATGGACTTCTGGGTTGTTTCCCTGTTATTGTAAGGGCACCCTGAGTCCTGCAGCTGAGAAGGAGGAGGACATGGGTCTGGGCAGGAGGGGAGAGGTGGAGAGAGTGAAGGAGGGTCTGGGCAGGAGGGGAAGGAAGGTCTGGGCAGGAGGGGAAGGAGGGTCTGGGCAGGAGAGTGACAGAGAAGCCTCCAGACCCTGGGTCTGTCATCTAGGCAGAAGAAGACTTCAGCAAGGCCCAGGTTGTGTTTGAAGATCTGAACCAGGAACTCCTGGAGGAGCTGCCTATTCTTTTTAACAGGTAATGACTGATGCTCAAAGACAGGGCCAGCTGCTTAGGCCGGCAGATTACAGAACCACCTGATGGTCCAGATATGGGACCTCGTGGGAAGAGTAGGGTGCTGCCCCGCCCCGCAATGGAGTGTGTGATTAGCCAGCGTCCTTATCTCTCTACACTTGTGACTCGGTTCACCATCCCTGCCCCACCAGCTTTTCGGGTTTTAGGACAAGGTGTTGGTTGGGTAGGAGAGATCTTGTTAGGAAAGTGCATTGTCACCCCCACGGCAGGGATATGCCTCCATGGTGGACAAGATCATTCTAGATTTATTTTGCACAGTGGAAGAGAAACTTCACTAGCATCTTCTATCACACCAAGTGTGCTTTAATATGATTGAAGCAGGATACCGCACTGTGGGCAGTTTGTCCTCCTGTAGCTGCTCTTTGAGTCAGAGGCTAGCTGTATAGCCCATGCTGGCCTTAGACTTTGATCCTCCCATCTGGACCTCCCAAGTGCCAGGATTACAGGCATGACCATCATGCTAAGCTGTTACGATATAGTTTTTAATTGACTACATTTATGTGTCTCCAAATTTAAATAGAGTGAAAAAACATAGTTTTTTTTTTTCAGTGTGCTATGGGTAGCCCACCAAAGATGACCACCCAGACACAGTTTTAGCCAATTGGAAGCCTTTATTCCAGCCAACTGGGACCACAGCCAAGTATTTGGGGACCCCAGGGTGGCCATGAGCATCCAAAATATGGGATTTTGAAAACAGAAACCACGTTCTGGCACCTTGATCAGCAGGAGCCGGAGCAGAAGCAAGCAGCTTGCCAAAGCCAAACCACGGGGTTAGCTGCAGGGATTTCATACAAACAGGACATTCTGACTTCTGGTCCTAAACTAGAGTCAGGCAGTTTTCCACAGGATTCTCCATCAGGATCAGACTAGTTAGACCTGAACTGGTGTCAGCAAGAATATAAGGTACAGGAACCTCTGGACTGTCTTGCCCTGTTACAGATACAAACTTTGTGATTTGTTAATAGGAGAATTCTGTTGCGATATACATACATAGAAGTTGTGTGTTGATGAAAGGGAAGGAATGGCTATTTATTATGATAATTATAATCATGTAGCCTTTTATTTTATAGCTCTTTTAAAAATTCTGCAAAACAGCTTCTATATTAATATCTCAAAAGTGATAAGTAGAAAGGGGGAGAGAGAGAGGGAGAAAGGGAGAGAGAGAAAGGAAAACAGGGTCTCATTATGTAGCCCTGCCTAGTTTTGAACTCCTGGAGATCCACTTGCCTCTGCCTCCCAAGTGCTGGCATGTGCTGTCACACCTAGTCAGATAACTTTGAAACTCGAGTTAGACTAAACGTAGGTGTCAGCCTGGGCTAATTTGTCTCCCCTCACCTCTCTGCACTCCTGGCCCAACTGTCCTGAACCAGATTCCAGAACAGCCTCATCCAGGATGGTAGCCGCTGCTCTCTGAGGAGCCCTGGTGGCTAGCCAGGCTCCCTACCACCCTCACGTGTGCTTGTGTCTTTCCTCATAGTCGTATTGGCTGCTATGTGACCGTCTTCCAAAACATTTCCAACTTGAGAGATGTCTTCTACAGGGAGATGAGCAAGGTGAGAAACACCAGCCAGCTGAGACTCCTTGGAGTTCTCTAGTGAGTCCATGGTAGGCCGACTTTGACATTAGATATTGGGAACAGAGTCTGGCTTTTGTTGCCTGATTGTGTTGAATGTCTGTGCACACTCTCTGAGGGCCCTGTCCGTCTCCCTTAAACCACCGAGCAGAAGCACCTAAGCCCAAGCCCCAGCATAGATGAGGAGGTGGGGCCTACGGAAGGGAACTGGTGTGGGGAGCAAAGCAGGGGAGCCTCTGGCTGTTACTCTGGTGGGGAGGGTGGTGCTCAAACACAAGTCGAGTTTCAGGTGGAGTGGGACCAGTGTCCCTGACAGGCAGCCATAGAACGTGATCTTGTGACATTACAGGATTCAATGCTGCTGCTACCTTACAGTCACAGACAGACACGGATCCTGTTTTAGCAGCACACTGTGGATCTGCTTTATGTTAACATGAACTGTCATCCCTGGATCACCTCTGAGAGAGAGAGAGAGAGAGAGAGAGAGAGAGAGAGAGAGAGAGAGAGAGAGAGAGAGAGAATATGAGAGAGAATGAGAGAATCTTGAGTAGATCCTGCCCTGAGAGAGAGCTATCCTTTGAAAGACCGTGCCCTAAGAGAGAGACCGTGCCCTGAGGGAGCTGCCTTGAGAGAAGGGGGCTGAGGGTGGGGCAGGGAACAATGGGCCAAGGAGTAAGGGAGCAAGGGAGCAGGGTGGGCCAGAGAGGTTTTGACTGGGAAAGCTGACTGGGAAGGGAATGGCCAAGGCTCCCTTTAGCCAACCTCTCCTCTTTCTTCTGGTTCTAGCTGAACCACAATCTCTACGAAGTGATGAGCAAACTGGAGAAGCAGCATTCCAACAAAGTGTTTGTGGTGAAGGGCCTGTCAAGGTGAGTGCCTTGAACCCTGCTTCAGGCGTGCCCTGTGTGGACACACTCAGTGTCTCCATCCCGACCCACACGCCAGCCCTTGCCTCATGTTCTTGCTCATGGCTGTTTGGTCTCTCATCAAACAGTTCAGACATGACCAGAGATGAAGAGTAGACAAGTAATCTAGCAATGCTAGCTTCTGTAATCAGGCACAGCGGCCTATGCCTTTCACTTGAGAACCCAAGCCAAAATAGTCATAACTGAGAATGGCCTGGCCACAGTGACACTGAGAGTTTCAGGCTAGCCTGTGCTACAGAGTGAGAGCTATCATGGAGGAAGGAGTTGTTGGAAAAAGAAGAGCTACTATAAACACAGCCGAAGCCCCCAGTGCCCCGCCCTCACTCAGGTGAAGGTGGAGGGGACTGCTGTCTTAAGTCCAGGACTTGCTATCTCTATGCATGTCTTCCTTTTATTTCATATATATTCATACGCATAAGATATTGTTTTATATAGTTTTAATTTTTCTTACTGCATTTGTTTTGTATGTGTTTGAGAGAGAGGTGGATGGGATGGGGGGAGACAGAGAGAACCACAGAGGTACATGTGGGTCAAAGGACAACTTATGGAACTTGTTTTTTTTCTAACCTGTGAGGCCTGGGATCAAACTCAGCTAATCTGGCTTGAGAAGAGCCATTAGCCTCAGAGTTATCCTACTAGCTACCAGCCCCTTATTTTTAAAACTTCCTGTAAAATGGACTTACACTGCCTGTATTTTCTGCAGATTTTTGAAATGGGAGCCACAGTGGTGCTCAGGGTGGTTTTGAACTCCCAGGTCCCGCTAGTCTTCCTCACTGGGTCTCTCAGGTCCTGGACTGCAGCACAACCTCTTTTTTACCCTTAGTGTCCTTTGAGACATTTATTCAATTATTCAAGTCACTGGCTTGTCTCTCCTGGCTGCATCTGGTACCACCGCGTGTGCTCATGATTTATCACCTGTCCTGCATACAGCCGCTGGATGACTTTCCAGTTTTCGTTGTGTTCTGTTTTGTTCGCTCTTGCAATAAGCACATGCATTTCTCCCTATGACTATTACTTAGGGTTTCCTTAGCATTTGTGTGGAATGGATTGCTAAGATACAGGGCCCGTTGATGGACTTCACCAGCCTCCTTAGACATTGCCAAGTTGTCCTTCAGAGTGACTGTTCCCACTGAGAGAAAGCCTGCCTCCGTAGGCTAGGGAGCCTGTGGGGCCTCAGCAAAGATCAGTGACAGCAGATGGCAAAGGGCTCCAGGTAGCACTGAGATTGGCCCTGGGACCAGAAGAAGAATTGGGGCCACACTTAGGGAGGATTGTTGACTTTAGGAGACATGTCATTTCATAAGCTCCACTCCCCTTTCTCCATCACTAAAAGTCAGAGCTCGCTGTCCTTTCTTCCCAGATTCATGGTCAGCTCCGTTGGTATCCCAGAATGCTGAAGATACCAGCTCTTCCTTTAAGCCTTCTAAACTTAGCTAGAAAAAGCCTTATATCAACAAAGTATCCCCTGACAGGGTGGGAACCAAGTGTCTCTCTTCCTCCTCCCTGACCCACCTCTGGCCTCATGCTCACCACAAGCAGGGTTGGAGCAGGTCAAAGTATAGATTTCTAAGGTTTCTTGGTTCAGTCTTCTTTTTCTCCACATACTCATATAAAACTGAGATAGTGGTGTGGATGAAGATTTGTGGTACTTTTTATTTTGTATCTAACAAGCTTAACTGACAGTTGTGCCTACTCTGTAACTCCAGTATAAACAGCTCTCTGCATGGGTGGGGATTACTGTGGGCATCCAGGTGGCAGCAGGCATGAGACCCTTGTGAATTGGAATGTCCTTCCCTCCACAGCAGCAGCAGACGCTCCCTAGTCATCTCTCCCCCGGTGCAAACCTGCACAGCCTCCAGCCCTGTCAGCCCCATCACCTCACCTACCAGCCCTTATGCTCTCTCTGCGACGAGTGAGAGTGAGTCTGTCTCAGCCAAGGGGGAGGAGCTGACATCTGAGGCAGGGGGAGAGGATAGCTGCGAGAGCGAAGAGTCCTTAAAGGATGAGGAAGTGGACGAAGAACAGTCTGAAACAAGCTCTTCAGAGGAGGATGAGGACGAGGACGAGGAAGAGCCTCTACCAGCCTGCAACGGCCCCACCCCGACCCTAGCCTCTCCTGCAGCTGAGGTCAAGTCCCAGGAGGAAGCTGCCCTGTGCTCCCCAGCTCCGTCTCTGGGCAAAGAGATGGGCAAGGAGCATCCTTCTGCTGGGGTAGCAGTTCTCCGCCCCCGCGCATCGAGCCAGGGAGCGGAGCAGAGCAAAAGAGCCGCATCCATCCAGAGGTCGTCGGCTCCGCCCAGTAGGCCTCCACCACCTAAAGCCTCAGGCAGCGGGTCATGCAGCTCCCCAAGCTCTGCAGAGGGTTCCCAGCCATGCATCCCCAGGGCCTCCCCAGACACCTCTTCCAATCCGGAACCTCCAGAGACCAGAGAAAAGGAAGGCGCTAGCAGCTCGGGCCCAGAAGAGCCATGTGCCTCCTCCACCAAGAATACCACCCAGGCAAGTGGGGGTCTGGTCGGGCCTTTTTCTACTTTGTTAGTTTTGCCTGCCTATTCATTCATTCATTCATTCATTCATTATTTATTTATTTGTTTGTTTATTTATTTGGAGACAGGATGTCTCCCCATGTAGTTCCAGTGTCCTGGAGCTTGCTGTGTAGATCAGGCTGTCTGGAGCTTACAGAGATCTGCCTGCCTCTCCAGAGTGCTGGGGTTAAACACTTGCACCATGGAGCCCCACTTTTATAAAAATATTTTTGAAATATCAGCTTAAGCATAAGGTTTAAGGGAAAGGAACAGACAGACAGACAGACAGACAGGCACTTAAGAACACAGCACAGGTGTCTTTGAGAGTTGTCACAATTTTGTTTGTATATATTTTCTGTTTCAAGACACTCACTCACCTCATAGCCCTGGCTGGACTAGAACTCTGGAACTCGCTCTGTAAACCAGGCCCAATGCCCCCGCTGGCCCTGTCTCCTGCTGCTGTGCAGGTGTGCACCCCCACGCCTGTCTTCTGCTTGGGATTCTTTCCAATATCTTCACTGTAGTCAGGATGCTCCATACCCAGCCTCCCAAATTAGTATTTTAGGGTCTCCACATTTCCCTCAGCAGGCTGGAAATTCAGGTTGTTGTATGCAGCGCCTGAGTGCTTGCGCAGCAAGGCTCTGGATGCCAAACCCAGGACCAAACAAACGACAAAACCCTTGGGCGCTTTTTTTTAAATCTAAGTATGTTTAGAATACTTTTTGTTTGGTTTTGTTTGAGACAGGGTCTTGCTGTGAAGCTGTGGCTGGCCTAGAACTCACTGTGTAAAGACCAGGCTAACCTCAAACCCATAGAAACCCATAGGAGACTTACCTGCCTCTACCTCCCGAGTCCTGGGATCACAGGTGTGCACCTCCACTCCCGACTCTCCCACCTCACCCTGTTGGTTCTTAGACGTACTTTTTTATTCATTGTGCACGCGAGTGTGTGTGGGCGCACATGCGTTGTGGCTTGGGTGTGGAGGTTGAGGACAGGCATCAGTCAGTCTCCTCCACTGTGCTGTGCCTGCTGGGGTTTGACAACAAGTGTCTCTCCTCACTAAGTTATTTTGCATCCAATCCCTTACCCCAAAATTACCCCTTAAAGTTATGGGATTTTCTATTTTATTTTTAAATTTTTATTTTATATATGTAAGTGTTTAGCCTACATTTGTGACTGTACACTTGTGTGTGTGCCTGATGCCAGAGGGGGCATTTGGTCCCTTGGAACTGGAGTTACAGATGGTTGTAAGCCACCATGCAGGTGCTAGGAGTCAAACCTAGGTCCTTTGGAAGAAGAGCCAATGCTCTTAACTCCTGAGCCATCCCTTCGGGCCCATATTTAAGTCATGTGGAAAGCAAATCACAGTGAAAGAACTGAGCTGACCAGACGGGCCAACAGGCAAAGAGCTTGCCACAAAAGACTGAGTTTAATTCCTGGGACCTACTGTAGAGAAGAACTGACCCCTCAATCATCCCTGACATGGCACAGGTGTGCTCTTAACACACTCACACACTCAAACACAACACTCACACACACTCACACACATACACACTCAGTTACTGATGGTTGTCAGCTGCCATGTGGCTAGTAACTATGTTTCTTTTTCAAAGGAGGGTGTGTGTGTGTGTGTGTGTGTGTGTGTGTGTGTGTGTGTTACTCAGTTAAATTTCAATTTAGGCCGGGCGGTGGTGGCACACGCCTTTAATCCCAGCACTTGGGAGGCAGAGGCAGGTGGATTTCTGAGTTCAAGGCCAGCCTGGTCTACAGAGTGAGTTCCAGGACAGCCAGTGCTACACAGAGAAACCCTGTCTTGAAAAACCAAAAAAAAAAAAATCAATTTAGCTTATGCATGTCAGGCAAGCACTCTACCACTGAGTGCCCTGTGTTCCCACTCACAGCAAGAAGCATGTTATGTTTCAACCTCGTGCCAGGCCTTCCTGACATAGGTCAGGCAGTGACACCTACGGCTTGGTCTCCCAGCTTACCCCTAAGGAACTGTTGCGGAGCAGGGAAGGTGGCTCAGTCAGGAAAGTGCTCGCTCTGCAACCCCAGCGCCACATGAAGCAGACCTGGTGACAGGAAAGGCCCTAGTGCCCAGTGGCCACCAGTGTAGCCGAGTTAATGGGGTCCAAGTTCAGAGAGACCCTGCCTCAAGGAATGTGGCAAGGAGCCAGCAAGACTGCTTAGCAGGTAAAGACCTGAGTTACATGGAGGAAGAAGAGAATCCACTCCCAACTGCTGTCCTCTGCTCTCCACACACCATGGCATGCACACTCTGCACATGTGCGTGCACACACACACTCATACACACGCAAGTGTAGACACACAGACACACATGCTTGCACACACACTCATACACAGACACACATGCTTGCACACACACACATGCTTGTACACACACACAGACACACACATGCTTGCACACACACTCATACACAGACACACGCTCACACACTCGTACATACACACACACACACACACACCCCAAAGAAACCATCGTGCTGCTTGCCCCTCCGGGTCACTGACCACTGTGGTTTAGGGTCACTTAGAAGCAAGAGCTGCAGCAGACTCCTGAGGACAGTCAGTCTGAAAGTGGCCAGTAGTAGTTGGAACATTCCCTCTAGCCATGTATCCAAGAGCCAGCCACTCAGGTCACAATCACAAGGCGTGTCTGGTCACGGAACAACATCTACAATCCAAAGACCTGACTTTCTGGCCTGCAAGCCATGACTCCCTCCAAATCTTTTCTCCTTTTTAAAATTAAGCTGTAAAACAACACAGAAGAGAGCTCAGAGAAGTGGTGTCAGGTATTTGCCCTTTGTATTGTTTACGACCTTGGGAAAGTATAACACCCGAAGACCTTCCACGGAGGCCCAGGACGCTGAGCTTCTCTCACTGGTAGAACTGTTGCCCTTGTAGGACCTCGGCCCTCAGATTCACCTCTCTACAGATCCCGGAGAAAACACCAGCATAGCATCCCAGCCTTGGGAAGAAGTAAGGAGGCCTGGAGATGCGGCTCAGTCAGTGAGCGAGTACTCGCCTAACATGCATGAGGCCCTGTCTTCCCTCCTCAGTAACACATAGACTGAGCACGGGGACACACACCTGTAATCTCAGTACCTGGGAGGGGCAGGAGGATCAGCAGGTGACGCTGCCCTTGTCAGCCACATAGCTAGTCTGAATGCTGGGATTACAAGCACCCCACGTTCTGTGCTCAGTGTTCACATGTGTTCTCCCCAGCCTGTGTATACTTGGTTTAAAAGGTGATATTATACAGAACATACAAAACATACTTACACATACACCTACAGTACAGCACAGTAAACCCAGAAAGTGACCTAGAATGTCATATGACACGGAGCCATAGGTTACTTAACTCTGGAGAAACACCTAAGCAGTCTTCCTAGTGACAGGTGCCAACTCCTTAGAATAGCTGCTGCCAGTGTGACAGGCAGGTCCTCTGCATGTTCTATCACAGAGGCCGTGAGGCCATGCACAGAGCCAGCAGCTCTTCCTGGGGTGACCCTGGCAGCCAGTGCCATAGGCACTGCATGACATGCGATTGAAGAGAAAGGCGCTGAGGTTTGACCCCTCTGAGCAGGCCAGCATCTAACGAACCATGTTTCCCTCCCAGGTATTCACAAGTGAAAACACAGAACTCTGAAGAGAAACTGCCAAGGACCTAACCTCGTGTGCCCAGAGAAGTTTCTCAAGCAGAGGGCCAAGGGTACAAACCACATCCATTCCACAGTCTCAGGCAGTGTGAATGCGTGCCCTCAGAGACCGGCCATTGCTGGAGTCTGCACCAGCCTGAGGGAGGAGGGCACCACACACAAGGACCGTTTACCAGAGGCTTGAGCAGTAACAGAAGCGGGGCTGTAATAATGCCAAGGAAAAGCTTCTGTAGTCACGTCCACACATTCAGAGGCCATGCACCCAGCTAGCCACTCACTTGGCAAAGAGTTAAAGATGAAACATTTTTCAGACTACTAAAATAAAGTGTGGTTTTGACTAACCATGGCGTCTTGCCCTGAACAGCCATTTTCCACTTAGATGGGGTAATGGTTTCTGCCCAGGTTCAGAAGGCTTTAGTCACACCCCTGGCCCCAGGTCACCAGCGTCCTGCCTGGAATACTTTTCTGAGTGCATTCCCGCAGCAGCAAATACTGTGGGAAAGGGCAGTCCTCCAGAGCCGTGTCATCTCTGCAGTCTGGTGCCCTGTGAATGAGGGTCTGAACCAGACGAATGCAGCTATGGAAGACAGGGTGGGGGGCCACAGGCAGGAGTGACATTAAGCGCAGGGTCAGAAGTTCCAGGCCAAGCACTGTCGTTTGTTGTCAGAGCAAACTTTTGTGAGGACACAGTGGCCCTGGAGCCCTGTCACCTGCTCTGCCTTTGTTCTTGCTCAGCCATTTTCCCATCCCCCCACACCCTATCCCCATACACACCTTTGGTCTTTTGAAACAGGGTCTCACGTAGCCCAGGTTGGCTCGTACCCTCCCACCCCTGCCTCCACATGCTAAGATGACAAGTGTGTGCTGCCACGCCCAACCTACCTTTGTTCTCAGTACAGTTGACAGGTCACACCAGTCATTCCTAAGCATGCAGTGAGAGCCTCCTGTGTGCAAGTACAGGGTCACAGCACCAGCTGTGGGGACGCTGAGCAGACCTGCCAGCGCTCACATGCTTTAGAGGAGAATGCACAATGAATGAACACTGGTGAGAAATTATTCAAGGTTAAACTTGAGAGACGGGAGTCCGGCCCTGTCATGCTCTGGAACAGAGGAAACCTCGGTTATCCGGACCCTCCAGTAGGAACCTCAGATATCCAGACCCTCTGGTTGCAGGCAGGGAATGGACGAGATGAAGAAATAGAGGATTGTTCAGGCAGGCAGCCGGTTCACAGAACTGCTGGAAGAACAGCTGGGCACAGGAAAGACAAGACCAAGAAGCCCAGGGAATCCACAGAGGGGGAGAGAACTGCTGCCCAGCCTCAGCTACAGCTACGGCCTGCCTGGCCACCATGTCCTCTCCAGATCCATGTACACTGGAGAAAGCCAGCTTGTTCCTTTTGCAGTGTGCCCATCCTACATCAGGGACGTGGGAAACGTGTCCACTGCTGGGGCAGGGGACAACATGACATGATGTCTACAGTGACAGAAAGGTGGTGGGTTGGGGGCAAGAAGGGCCTTTGATAGTAATTACGAACCACCATAATTTTTACTGTCACAAGGGTCACTCGATGGGTGTGTCCATAGGTGGAGGCTCATCCAACTGTATAGGTGCTATGATGGGCTGTTTATTGTACATCATTATGTCCTGAGCTATAAACACTAATTCTAGAGGGCCCACAGTCCCCTAACCCAGGACACAAAGAATTTCAGGCACATACAGGATTTTCCAGTAAGTGCATCCACACAGGAGCTGTGGTTCCGTGTTTCTATTTGGAATAATCTATCCATTCTACTTCTGTGTATAGTATACAGTCCAGCACAGGGAGAGGCTGGTAACTGAGTTATTTTTTCATCCATCAAGAAAATGCTTCCTTGATCAATACGTCCCAAACCCTTTGATACCCAGGAAGCAATGGGTGCAGATGAGCCAGCCTCTCTCCAGCAGATGCCTCTGCAAGGCGAGTGGACAGTCCTTCCTGGCCCTGTGATGAACGTGTAGGCACACACACACAGTGCCCCACCCCCCATAAGCAAGCAAGCACAGGCTGTGATGGAGGGGCCACATCAGGGCACAGTTTCCTGGACCCAAACCTGTAGGAATCATTTTTTTTTTTTCTGAAATCAAGCCATCCTATTCTTGTTTCAAAAGAATGTTCTTTATAGGCTCTCTATACAGGAGTCCTGGGAGGGTGCTTCCCTAGAGATTTTCAAATAACTCCGCAAGGCATTCCCTCGTGTGGCAGTCAAGATCACTGCTCCAGGCTCACTAGTGGGCTGTGGAAGGGTAAGAAGAGGCTGGAAACACAGGCTCCTCTGCTCCGAGTTCACCATCCGGCAAACCTCGGGCTGCAGGGCACTTGAGTTGGTAGCATGCTTGTCTAGCTTCCTTGAGGCCCTGGATTTGAGTTTCCAGCACCACATAAACCAGACACGGCACACACCTGCAAGATCAGTCCCCGGAAGTGAACTGTGGGAGGGCCAGAACTTCAAGATCATCTTTTGCTAGGTGATACATAAGGAAGTTTTGAGGCCACTGCAGAATACATGAGGTGCTGTCTTAAAAAAAAAAAAAAACCTGGAAAAACCCAGTTCAAGCCTTTTGCTTATGGGGTTTGCTTCGTCTTCGCTTGTTTCTCTTCCCCCCATAAAATGGGAACTCTGGGGGAGCGGGCCACCGCCAATGATAAGAGGGAAGCATCAGTAATTGCTACAAACGGCTACAACAGAGGCACAGCTGGAGTGGAAAATGCACTCAGCTGTGAGCGACGTACTTTACTGCGATCCAGTTGAAGCATCCAAGGGGGCGGGAAAGGGCCCACATGCTTGGCTAGGGCAGACCGTCTCAGCGGGGACCTGAACTGTTTACCCAGACATCGTCCAGGAAAAAAGAAAGAGCACCGGAAGACTGCCACCCCAGTAGCAACACAAGGAAGCCAATAAAGTCAGGCGAAGATAAATGTCACCTGTCTCCTGTCCGCCCTGAGGTCCCTAGAGGTCTGTTGACAAAAGGATGGCTGCTCCAGTTTCTGAGGCTTACCTTTCACCCTTGGAGAGCACTGGCCGCCCACGTGAGCCTGCGTCTGTCGTCAGTGCGGTCTGACATAGACGCATCCTCCAGTCCCTGCCCCCAGACTCTGAAGGACAGTGTTGACAGGCTGTGTAAGAGTATAGGCTGGGTGTGCTGTGCCAACCTGTCATTCCAAAGCTGGGGCAATGGGACCGAACCTGAGGCCAGCCTGCGCTGCAGAGAACTCTACGAACGTCAGTTTTGACGAATAGGGTACATTAGAGAGCGCAGGGCACAACTACTTACCAAACGCCTTACTGTATGCTATATCTGGTGCTCAGCGTGTGAACGGTGAATCCTTTGTTTTTTCTGGAGCCTTACTTTTTTTTAGTGTGTTTAATGCCTGTGGGTAAATAATGTATCAGCAAACCTTTGATAAATATTTATTATGAACTACGCAGAGAAACTCTATCTTTTATGAAGGGGGACTTCATAAAAAAACGACAAAAGTAAATATTTGTGTGTGCTTACAGTGTGTGTGTGTGCACGCGCGTGTGCATGAAGGCACATGCATGTCATAACATGCACGTGGAAATTAGAGGACACCTAGATGGTTCTGCCGTTCCACCTTCATGCAGTTTCTACAACTGAACTCCGCAGTCAGGCTTACAAGGCAAGTGTCTTCACTGGCTGAGGCATCTCATCAGCCCCAGCATTTAGTTTTGAGTGTGCCTGCCGGTGCAGGCCAGAAGAGGGCCCCTGAATCACAGGATTGTGAACCGCTGGAACTCTTTCTCCAGCTACCCCTCTTCCCCCAAGTAAGCTTTTAAGGGTTATATTTTAGAGGGGGGGGGGGGGGAAAGACACTTATGAAAGCCAGGCGTGGTTGGTCAGGTCCGACCCTTAGTAAGCAGCCAGCCAAGATAACAACGCTGACCAGTGTTTATTGAGCACCTATCATGTGCCAGGTGAGGTTGTAGGCAACTCATGGAGCTCTGTCCGCAGTAACACTGAATTCACACAGCTCCGTCCAGACAATCAGAAGTAACTTGTATTAGCTTACACAGCGGGGCCAACTCCAGAGCCTGTGTTATATAGAATTACATCCTCTTAGTCACGGAGTTCCTCTAGTTAATTTGGGAGCATTTCCTGTCACTGACGTGAGTCAAACACAACTAAAGTACAGCACTGATGAATATTTAAATCAAGGCGCTTGCCACCGGCTAGGACTAGGGTTGTAAAACGGCTTTACAGGAATTTCCACTTTCAGTCCCCATTTTAGGGATGATGAAACCGACTACTGAGGTGTTCAGGAATGTGCCCACAGCCACCCAGCTGACTAGCAGTTGCGCTGGGGCATTTAATCCCAAACAGCCCACAGCCACACCTCCTACCCTCTCTACGCTCCACCGCCTCCCGGGAAGGTCGCACGCGGAAGGTCCAGGTGGCCCCGGGAAGAGCTCGGCTAAGTCGCCCCGCAGCCGCGGACTCTGGCGGGCCCGCGCGTGTTTGCGCTCCCGCGGGACGCGCCCCTCGCTCGCCCACCGCGGGCGCTGCCGACCCCCGCCGAGACCGGCACGGGGGCGGAGCGGCTCCGGACAGTGGCCTTTCCTCCCAGGGGAACCTGCTGAGGGCGGCCCCGCGCTCCTTCCTGTCCCTCCCACCGCGGCCCGGGCTCGGCGGCCGCTCGGCGCGGGGTCCCGGGCGCGGCCCGGGCGATTCGGCCGCTCCCACCCCGGCGAGTTCAAAAGGACGCGCGGCGCCTGGCCCTGCCCGCCCGTCGGACTGGAAAGGTGAGCGCCCCGCGCGGGATCCTGGAGCCCGCACTCGGCCGCCGCGCGCCTGCGACCGGACCTGGGCGGTTACCGCGCGGCTGCGGGGACCCTCGACGGCCGGGGCGCGGGGCCGGGGCGCGCGGGGTCCCCGGGGAGCGGGCGGACCCAGCGGAAGCCTCGGCGGGGCTCCTGGCCCTGGAAGCCCAGGTAATGCAGGTGGCCGCGGGACCCGGATCGCGCATGGGCGCAACCGGGCCGACCCTTGCTTAACTTTCCCAGGCCTGGGGAAAGGGTCGCCAACGCCACCGGTCCCCGGTACCCCGCGCCCGGGGCGGGCTCTTGGGGAGGGATTTGTTTATGGAAGCTGATTAGAACCGAAAGGAAGAGAGGGGACATATCCAGGGGAAGGGACTCGGGGAAAACCTGGCGTCTGAGGCTCTCCTGGGATCTCCAGGCCCTGCAGCCTTAGGAGCCGGTCCACCTCATTCTTGTCTGTCCTTCCCACAGATCTGACCCTACGAGGTAGTCCGCCCTCAGCAAGGATGAACAACCTACCGGCCACACCTTCTCCTGAAGGTAGGTGATGGAAGTCATGGAGTAGAACTGTTCAAGAATTCCTACCCCATCCCACCCCTGAACCAGCCGTGGAATTCCTGCGGCCTCACTCAGTGTGGACTGAAGACTCACCCATACCCACCCCACTCCTACCAACCCCCCGCCGCCCGGCTTCATTCAGGAAAAGGCTCCGAGGAAACAGAGTTCAACTTCAGTGTGCCCTTTTAGGGCAGTTTTATTCTCAAATCTGGACCGGGCCAGTTCCAGGCACTGAGAGTCACCTGGGCTTAGGAAGTTCTTTTATGCCCAAAAGAGCCATGTTTACATTCACTCCAGTAGTTAAGTAGAGGAGAAAGGGAATCTTCTGAAGATAACCGGCTCGGAATGTAGCTTAATTGGTAGAGTGCTTGCCGAGCATGGGTTCAGTCCGCTAAACTACGGAGTGGGTCCCTCCCGCACGAAACCCGTTTTGGTGGCCTGTGCCTGCAACCCCTTCTCCCTGCAACTTGGGAGGTAGAGGCGGGAGTGCCAGAAATTCAAGGTTATCCTCAGCTAAATAGTGAATTCAAGTGTAGCTTAAGACCCTGTCAGAAAGAGGGATGTGGGGTGTGTTTCTTGGAGCAAGGTGGTGGTGGTGGGCAGGGATCTTAGGTGGTGAATTGAGTCTTAAGCTTTCATTTCCTAATCAGGCTGGGTCTGGCTCGCTGACAGATATTTACATATTAATTGGTTTCACCTGCCAGCCTGGGTGTGGGAGGAACAAACCTGTGATCTATAGAACTGTGTTTTCTTATGTATTTTTTTCGTGTTTTTTCCCATGAGAACAAACGTTCACTTGCTGATATGAAATCTGGGGAGGGAGAACCCCAGGGTAGGCAAATCTGAGGCAGTTTCTCCTGAAACTAGTGGGGCACGTGATTTAGACTTCTACTTGGTGAGACGTAGAGAAACGGAGGACAGACCTGCAGACCGGTGGGCAAAGGCTCCCACCTTTGGGGAGGTGAGCTTTGCAAGAAAGTCTCTGGATAAGTTAGGCTCAGTATTTACTCTTTTTTTGTCTGGTTATTTTATCTAGAGCAATGCTTCAAGGGTCACCCGTGTCAGAATTTCCTTCCTTTTAAGTCAAATATTCCATACATTTGTTTAGCACACGTAAGTCTGGTTGCCATTTGGTTTTGCTTTCAGTCCTGTCGGATATACATCCAGAAGTGGAATTGTTGTTAATATGGCAATTGATATATTTTTAAAGACCCACGATAGAGTTTATCATAATAGCTGTGTTATTTATATCCCCGGCAGCAACACACAGGTTCCGATTTCTCCACATCCTCTCCAACACGTGTTATTCGGGGTCAGTGTGATACTCGTGTCTTAGTGGGTGGGAGATAGTATCTAGTTGTGACTTTGTTTCCCTAGTGACACCAGTGATGCTCACACACAGTTCTTGTATGCTTGTTGGTCACCTGGGCATCTGGAACACATGGCTGTTCGTGTACACATGTATGTTGTCTCCCCTTCTCAGCTCACACATGCCGTAGCACATATGCTGGAGGTCAGAGGACAACTTTCTGGAGTCAGTTCTCCCCTTCCACCGCTTGGTTTCTGGGGCTCTGACTCGGGGGTCGGGCTTGGCAGCAGGAGCCTTCACCTGCCTGACTCACCGACCAACTCCTCGCATGGCTTTAAATCATAACTGTTATGTTGTTGAGCTGTGTGTTCTCTGCTCAACAAGTGGCCTGAGTTGGGGTGGAATTCTAGGATGTAGCTTAGAGTTTCCTGCCCACGAGGTCTGAGCAAACATACATCCAAGGACAAGAGAGACCACTAGTGATTGGCCAGGATTCCCTGCAGGATGGGGTGCAGGGCCCAGCTCCTGGGCACCCCAGTTTGTGCTTCTCCGCCTTCCTGCTTTGTTCCCTTCAAATGCTTCCTCCGAAGTCAGGATCCACTAGTTCAGGCGTGCTGGGTCATATGACCATTGGGCTCTCAGGCCTTTGACACCTTTGTCTCAGGCTCTTCCCTTGTTTTTTTGTTTTTTTGTTTTTTGTTTTTTGTTTGGTTGGTTTTTGGTTTTTCGAGACATGGTTTCTCTGTGCAGCCCTGGCTGTCCTGGAACTCACTCTGTAGACAAGGCTGGCCCCTAACTCAGAAATCCACTGCCTCTGCCTCCCAAGTGCTGGGATTAAAGGCTTGGACCATCACTGCCTGGCTTTGGGTTTTTTGTTGTTGTTGTTTTTTATTTTTTGTTTTTTAAAAAACCAGTTTAAAATGTGTTTTTCAATGTTGCCAAGATAAAATCTTATAATAATGTCTATAATAATAAGTACTTAAACAGCCAGGGCTACATAGAGAAGCCCTGTCTCAAAAAGCCAAAAAAAAAACAAAAAAAAAACAAAACCAACAACAACAAGTGTTTATGGATGAAGATATTGTAATAAATAATTAATTGGTTGATTGGTTGATATGGCAATCTTAGTATTTTATTTAAAAGCTCATTACCTTGACTTTAAAGGAAATTTAAGTCATTAAAATCATTAAAAGACATTTTCATAGGCCCCTGAGATTATTGTGGACCAAGCTGCTGGCCATGTGCGGTCAGTCAGACTAGAACCCGGTCTCAGGAGCTCTGGCCACCCGACCAGATAAAGCCTATCCCATGCCTCCCCGGCGGCCCTCACTGCAGCATGCTAGACACTCAGCACTTTCCACTAAATGATTTTCTCACCACACCGAGGGTTTATCCCCATTTTGTTGAAACAAAATCTGATTTTGAGGAAGTTAAGAAATTTTCAGTGATTTAAAAAAAAAATAAAGAAAAGGAAATTTCCCATCATGCCACTGATCAGAGCAGAAGAAGCAGGGCCTGTGCCCAACCCGAGGGATTCCCAAGGTGTGTACTTTCTGTCATGGTCTGCTGCTCCCGAGGTCTCCTTCACCAGCAGATAGAAAGAGGAGAGGGGTGGGATTCCAGTGTGCACGCTCCTGGGGACAGAGGGCTGTGGGAGTGGCCCTGTCAGGCAGGTCTAGTGCAAATAAGCAGGTTGGTGGCTTTAGGTGGCAAGGGATCTGATGCCTCCTCCCGATAAGAGAACTGGAGACGGGAGGCTCAAAGGCATCGGCTATTATTGAGTCAGCACAAAGAAAGCCCTGTGAGGGTCTGAGGGCCTCGGTGTTTGGGATCTGGGTGGAGCCTTTAAGCTGTGGCCCTCTGCCCTGGCCACCTACCTACTCTGAAGCTCGGCCTAAGGGGAGAGGGAGACCAAGTTTCTTTCTCTGGGAAAACTGGCAGGAACTGGAAAATCAAAGTTAGGGCCTTCTACAAGCGACCCCCACAAGCACTGGGACACCTACAGCCCAGATTCCTCCTTTTGGTGCCAGGGCTCCTGGGTTCGGATTGCATAGTTGTTGTTGGTGGTGGTGTTTTGGCTGTTGCTGTTGCTGCTGCCGCCGCCGCTGCCACTGCTACTGTTGTGCTTTCCTCATGAAAGCCGTGAGTAAGTGGTGGTTATGGTGGAGCATGCCTGCAACACCAGCCCTCAGGAGGCTACGGACTTGGTGTGCTTTGCTGCAGAGATTCAAAAACCATTAAGGTCAACAGAGCACCTAAGGTCAAAGGTCAAACCACCTTGCCGAAACCTCACCCTCACCTCCAACCTTTGGATCTCCTTAAGCCCCTCTGCTCATCCTCACTCTCAAGGACCATCTTGAGCATATCAGCTTTTCCCAGAAAAGAGCTGCCGAAGGCTCCACCTCCGCTGTCTCCCTGTTTCCTGCTCGAGGTCTGTGCTTCCACCATCTCTTCATTTCCCGCTGAAAGCTCCACCTCCGCCATCTCCTTGTTTCCTGCCAGCAGTGCCCACTGCACCCACATCCCGGTTCTCTGCTTTCTGGGACAGTGGATCAGCTCTCTGCAGCCCTCTGTTGCTGTGTTAGAGCCCATCCCTTCAGGAACATGGTGGCAGACACCCTATCAGTTGTTTGCTCTCTGTGAGTCATTCGGGAGTCTGTATCCAAACCTGCTGCCGTTTCCCCATCCTCCCTCCAGGCTCTAGCAAGCAGCAGCCCATCCCTCACCTTGACAGAAGAACTCCATAGGAACATACCTTGAGCTAGGTGTGGTGATGCACACCTTTAAATCCAGCCCTTGAGAGACAGAGACAGGCAGATCTCCAGGAGTTTGAAGCTAGCCAGGGATACATAGTCAAATGTCTTAAAAACACACACACACACACACACACACACACACACACGGGTGGGAGTTGGAATGGCGTGCATGAACAATGAAACTCAGGCCCCCGGCATTCACAGAAAAAGCCAGAACCAGTAAGGTAAGCAAAGCAGGCCTGTCATCTCAGTGCTGGAGAGGTGCGGGTGGGATCCCTGGGGCTTGCTCCCCAGTCAGTCTAGTTGAATTGGTAAGATCAGGTTCAGTGAGACACCTTTCTCAAAAGGTAAGATGAAAGCCAGGTGCTAGTGGCTCACCCTTTTAGTCCCAGCACTCGGGAGGCAGAGGCAGGTGGAACTCTGAGTTCAAGGCCAGCCTGGTCTACAGAGTGAGTTCCAGGACAGCCAGGGCTACACAGAGAAACCCTGTCTTGAAAAGCAAAAACAAAAAAAGAAGTAATTATATACCTGACACTGAGCTTTGTCTCATATGTATGCTGGAGTACACACAGACACACAGACAGACAGACAGACAGACAGACAGACAGACAGACAGGCACACACAGCTTACTTACATTCTGCCTCCTCCAGTTCCTCCCTCCATTTTTTCCTGGAACCTACCCTAAACCACAGCTTTGCACTCAACTCTAAACCAGAACTTGTGAAGGTCATTTTGGGTCCCATGGCAACAGAAGCCCAAGTGCTTGATCGATTTTGGCCGCTGTGTGTACTGACCTACCAACCTAGGGTTAGGGTCACTCAGGGTTAAGGTTAGGGATACAGGGTTAGGGTGATCTTCCCCAGCCTCCTGTTCTGAGTATGCTAATGTCTTTTTACATTTGACGTCTGCCTTTCTTACACTGCTGGGGATCAGAGGGCCGTGCACTTGATAGACAGGCTAGTCTCCGCCACTGAGACGTATCCCAACCCACCTTCTCTCCTTTCTTAATATCTGGTCCAGATTTATTCTTGACTTCCTGTATATCTGATAGGCAGCCGAGCCCTGTCCCCACTTAGTTCCCCCGAGGGCTTCCCCAGCCCTGGTAAGTGCAAACCTCTCCTCTCCAGTTACTCAGGCCACAGGTGTGTGACTCCACCCCACATCCACATCCTGTCCAGGTCTTTGCTTCAAAAGGGATCTGGCCACTTTCTCACTGGGCTGCTGCTGTGCCCAAGGCTTCGAGGTGAATGGAGAAAGGCTCCCATTTGAGTGTTCAGGGTTTGTCAGCCTCTGCCTTTTCACTTTCAGCCTGTTGTCCGAGCCCCAGAGGGATCCCTTAAAGTCAATCTGTTTCAATTATGGCTTGCCACATAGCAAGCAACCCAAATTTTATGTGTGAAATTGCAGCAGCCACCTGGTGTTTGAAAGAGTTTGGCTGAGCACCTGCTGCCTGGCGTAAAGCGCCTTCACTTGACATGCGCACAAACCCAGCTTCAGCTGCCAGCCCCGCAAAACAAATCCAAACAGGTAATCATTTCTGACAGCCCTTGTGATGGTGTGTCCCGCATTCATGCATGGAACTGTGGTGGCCGGGCAAGTCTACAGTGCCCTCCCAGGGCCTGGCATTTTCAGCTGAGCCTGGAAACTTGGTTACCCTCCACATACAGTCATCCTCCTGTAGACTAGACGGAGCCTCTTCAGGGTACAGTGGTCTCAGGATTTCAAGTGTGATATTTAGAATTCCAGGGTCCCCTCCTCCCTTCTACTGAACCAATGTCTGCATTTAAAAAAAAAAGGAATTGTTTTCATTGTTATGTTACGTATATGAATGTTTTGCCTGCATATGCCATCTGTGCATCACATGCCTGCAGCGTCTACAGAATTTAGAAAAAGCTATCAGATCCCCCAGGAACTGGAGTTCTAGAACGTTCCATGTAGGTGCTGGGAATCAAACCTTGGTCCTCTGGAAGAGCAGTCAGTGCTGCAACAGCTGAGGCATCTCCAAACCCCATAGTGTGCATTTTAACAAGTCTCTAGGAGACTGTTAACAACATTGAGGAAATAGGCTTTGTAATGAACCCGTGGCAGCTCGGAATCTCACGGGCAGCTGCAGCCATATTGCAGTGACAGGCCCGTGTGCTATCTGCCTGTGGCTCCATCTCCCTTTCCTTCCCTCCGGGTTGCCTCCACGTGGCACCTTTGACATGCACACTCCAGCCCAGGTGCTTTCCATCATTACAGACAGCCTTACCTTGACCTTGTGGTCCCCGCTGTACACACGGCTGCCTCCCTCACAACCTTCAAGGGCTGTATTCAGGGTGCCTCTCAGGAACTTTCCCTGACTATCTAACTTAAAATTGTAGTGCCTTCATACATCCTACCACCTGCCCCTTGCTTGTGTTTCCATATATCTTGGACCAGCAACCACTATGGTACTCCTCTTCCTCCTCTCTTTAGTGTATTTTCTGTCTTTTCTCAATCGACTCAATTTGCCTTTTCTGAGCAGAGCCTAGTTTCCCTCCGTGGTCTTCCCTCTGTGGCCTTCTCTCCGTGGTCTTCTCTCTGTGGTCTATACTTGCAGGTGGGTGGTGCTAACTCTCAGAACATGACCTGTACAGGTTGTGCTGGTAGAAGAATCACAAGTTTCAAACCAGCCTGGGCTATACACCCATTTTTAAGTGAAGGAAGGGGACTGAGGGGATGGATCAGTGGTTGTAAGAGGGGCTGCCTTTCTAAAGGACCTGGATTCAATTCTCAGAGCCTGCATGGTGGCTCACAATTTCTCTAACCCTAGTCTCCAGAGATCTGTGGGCACCAGGCATGTACATAGTGTGCAGATATACATGCAGACAAGGCTTAACACATAACAGACAAAAACATATTTTTTTCAAGAGAGGGTTTTTTCATTGTGATAAAATCATAAAATGTGTGTTGCTGGGAACTGTACACAGAGCCAAGCACTCTGTCCTTCTAGACTAGACAGTCTGTGCTACTTACGGACATTTTCCCCATTTATCGGTGTCCCAAACTGAAACTCTACCTGTGAAATGTACTGTCTCTCTGCCTCTTGAAGTTGATTATTCTAGGTCATCAGTAATCAATATAAATGCCATCATACAATACTTGTCTCAATACGATAGAATCTCAGTGTGCAGCTCTGGCTGCTCTGGACTCTCTGTGTAGATCAGGCTGCCCTGGACTCAGGGTAGACCAGGCTGGCCTCCATCTCTGAGATCCCTCTGTCTCCTGGGACTGGGATTAAAATCCGGCACTACACACCTAGCCGGTATTTGACCTTTGTGCCTGGCTCATTTACCTCAGCCACGTGGTCCTTTGGGATCATCTGTGTTGTTCCACACATTAGAATTTCTTCCCCGCCCCTTTATTTTTGCTTTATGTATATGTGTGCCTTTGGAAGCCAGAACTAGAGTGACAGGTGTTTGTGAGTCGCCATGTGAGTGCTGGGAGCTAAACCCTGGTCCTCTGCAAGAGCAGCCAGTGCTCTTAAACACGGAACCTTCTTTCCCTCCAGCTCCCCCTTCACATTTTTAAAGCGGGATAAAACTCCAGATATGCCTTTGCTGGGTTTTGTTTACCTGCTGATGGGCAATGAGATGCTTCATCCTAGAATTCGGAAACAGCGCTTCTGTGAGCATCCGATGACATCATTCATTTGTTTCCTGGGTGTATACTCAGAAACAGACTGGTGCCAGAGCTCTTTCAGGAGACTTGTGAAGTGCTTTGGAGGGGTTTTATTGTTATTTGATTTGGTTTTGGTTTTTTCGAAACAGGGTTTTGCTGTGTATACACCAGGCTGGATTGAACTCTCAATGTTCCTGTCTCAGTTTTCTGAGTACTGGGATTTCAGTGGGTTCATTTTATTTTTGAAAATTTAAAGTGTGTGTGTGTGTGTGTGTGTGTGTGTGTGTGTGTGTGTGTGTGTGTTGGGAGGGGGGCTTGGCACACAGTTCTCTCCTGCCTTTTTATCCATGTACCAGAGATCAAACTTTGGTTGTGAGATTTAGATCACTGAGCAGCAAGCCCCTTCACCCACCAAGCCATCTCACTGGCCCCTCAATGCATTTATAGGCTAGGTAATTTATAGGCTAGGTAAATTTGCCTGGTTTGTTCATTGATCTGTGGCCAGAACCTAGCACAAAGTACACACTCAATCACTTACTGAATTTACTTTTAAAATCTGAGACAGGGTCTCACTATGTAGCTCTGACACCTCCTAGATTCTGGGATTAAAGACATGCACCACTACTCCTGGCTACTACCATTTTTTAGGCATTGAGATGGAGCCTCCCTGTGGAGCCTCAGCTAGCCTTGAACTCACCCTACCTCCTCAGCCTGAATTATAAGTGTGCCTCACCGCTCCTGACTTAATTTTTTATTTAAGCTTGGAATCAGAATCTAGGAAGTGTGTAGTAGCCTCTACACTGGGCTCCCACCCTGACTCATAGTGTTTACTGTCCCCAGTTCCCAAAGCTGGCCTCCCTAACTTGACCTTTCTGGCTGCACAGGCCTCCTGGACCCGGGAGGGCTCACTGGTTCTGTAAGTGCCTCTGGCTGTCATTCACAGGATCCCTTTGTATCTGTACTTCCTGGGCCATTTCCCTTCTCTTCTTCCTGATTTGGAGACAAGGTCTCATTATGTAGCCCACACAGGCCTCAAACCGTCTCCCAACGGCTGGAATTACTGTCCTGCGAGCCACCACACCCGGCTCAGCTTCTCTTCCCTTGGGCCCACTTCCTCATGTCCTTGTGATTCCTGCTGCTCCCTACTTGGGGGAAAAAAATCTCTATTTGGAGACAGAGACAGCCGAACCTCAGGGGTCCTGCTTTCCCCTCTGACCTGACACCTTCAAGTCCACACCTCAAGCCCGGGTGCCTTCCTTTCCCTTTTCCAAATATAACATTTTGTAAATTGTCCTGGTAATTTGTCAGCTACCCAAAGCTTCCTGACAGTGTTCAAGACAGCCTCTAACCTGGGCATTTCTGCTAGAAAGCTTGGTGTGCTTTTTTTTTTTTTTTTTTTTTTTGTAAATGACTCATGTTTTGAAATCACACTGAAAACGAGAGGACTTACAGGAAAAGCAGGAATGGGCAGACCAGGAACACTTCTGGACCTTTATAATCAGACTCCACATAAACACAGTAACAACCTCCATAAAAACTGTTGACTAGCTTCTGAACCTTGAGTCCCGTCAGGTGGGCGGGTCCTCAGGTGAGCAGATCCTCTTGTGGGCAGATCCTCTGGGGTGAGCAAGTACTCCCTTTACTGTTCACACTTCTTTGTTTTTGTTTTATTGTTTATTTGAGACTTGGCAGCTCTATTTAGCCTTGACTCTGTAGATTAGGCCTTGAGCTCCAGGGATCCTCCTGCCTCTGCCCCTCGTAAAGGCATGTGCTACCTTGCTCTGCCTGTTATGTTTTTTTTTTTTTTAAGTTTTATTTATTTATTTTATTTATATGAGTACACTGTAGCTGTCTTCAGACACACCAGAAGAGGGCATCAGATCCCATTACAGATGGTTATGAGCCACCATGTGGTTGCTGGGAATTGAACTCAGAAGCTCTGGGAGAGCAGTCAGTGCTGGTAACCGCTGAGCCGTCCCCTCAGCCCCTGCCTGTTCATTTTTGATAGAAACCATTTTCATCAAAACAAAGTCTGTCAGTCATGGTGGCTCACACCTTTAATCCTAGTACTTCAGGAGGGACTCTGAGTTTGAGGCCTGCCACAACTACATAGTGAGACCCTGTCTCTAAATAAATAAAATTTTAACAAAATATCAATTTAAGCTGGGTGTGGTGACACTTACCTTTATTCTCAGTACCTGGAGGCAGAGGGGGGTGGATCCCTGAGAGTTAGGGGCCAGCCTGGTCTACAGAGTGAGTTCCAGGAAGCCAGGTCTACACAGAGAAACCCTGTTTTGAAAAATAAAAACAAAAAATTAAAAACCTATGGCTGGGCACGGACTTCTTGAGTTGGCAGAGTTTGGTACCTAGCATGCACAAAGCCCTGGATTTGATCCCTAACACTACTTAAAACCAGCATGTGGTGCATACATACAATCACAGCCTTCCAGACTCAGAGGCAGGAGAGTCACAAGTTCAAGGTCATTGCTGGCTAGAGAACTCGGCTCAAAACCTTTACAGGGTTCCACGGTTTGAACTCGGGTAACCAGGCTTACACAGCAAGTCTCTGCTCCTGCTAGGCCATCTTGCTGGCCCTCATAACTTAACTAACACTATTAACATCTGATGTTTTTATGTGTGTGCACTGTGTCTGTAGAGACTAGGGTAAGGTGTTGGATCCTCTGGAATTAGAGTTACAGGAAATTGTGAGCCATCCACTGTGGGTGCTGGGAACTGAAGCCAGGCCTCTGTATGAACAGCATTTCTAAACACACATACACATATACACGTACTCACACATGCATCTCCCCACACCCGCACACACACACCACACACACCACTCACACACTCACACATGCACACTCACACATGTCCTCATACTCACATACACACCACACACTCACACACACATACGCACACTCTCATACACCACACACTCATATACACACCACACATACTTTCTCATCTCATACACATCCCCACACACCTCTCACACACCACCCACACACTCACACATACACACTCACACATGTCCTCATACTCACACATATACCACATACATACACACTACACACACCACACTCACACATACCACAGACACACACACACCACACACATATTCTCACACACATTCACACACACTCACACTACACACACCTACAAATGATCTCCATCCTAGCTCTTTAGGCATGCTCCCTCATTTACACACTAGCCCTGCAATGTTGGTTTAATAATTCACATGAAAAGCAGGTGTGAGTGGGCCATCAGGGTGAGAACATTACTGCCTAGCGACCTGAGCCCAGTCTCCTGGAACTCCGTGGTAGGAGAGCCAGCTCCCTCAAGTTATTATAACTTGACCTCATAAATCAGCCCAGCTCTCAGAAGGCAGAGACAGGTGGATCTCTGTGAATTCGAGGTCAGGACAGCCAGGGCTTTGCTGGGAGACCCCGTCTCACCCCATCGCACCCCCACCCCCCAAAAAAGGATTGGGCTGGCTTTGAGCCCGGAAAGCATTCCTGACAGCCCATCTCTGCTTTTCCTGTTATGGGAACAAGGGCAATTCATAAGGTCCTTGTTCTCTGTGAAGAAGACAGGCTCCATTTTGGCCCAGCTCACAGCAACTGATGTCTATTCACCCATGCACAGTGGCACCACATCAGTGTTCTGTAGATGGCTCTGCTGAGAATAGCCCTTTCCAGTCCCGGTCCTAGTACCACTCAAATATGGCTTCCTCGGACGTCACCCCTGGCAGAAATACCGACCAGTCTCCTCTACTGCTTTTCTGATCCTGGGGTGTTCAGACAATGTAACCTATGTAACCTACAATGTAACCAATGTAAGCATTGTGAAGAGGTCTGCTTTGCTCTGTCCCCAGCGTGTCTAACACAGCTCCTGGCAAAGCAGTTCGGCCACTGTGCTGATACTTTCTCTTGTGCCCTTCTGATTTCCCCCTCCCTCCCTCCTCTGCCCCCTCCTCTGTGGTTTTATTTTGCTTGCTTTTGAGATTGGGCCTCTCTCTCCAGCCTGGCTAGAACTCACTGTAAACCCACACTCCAGCTCTTAAGGATTGTGACTGTAGGTTCAAGCAAGCCATTAGGTAAATAAGTAAACGGTGGCTCCGGAGATGACCGGCCCATTTTCCCCTGAAAGCCTGGATCCTGCAGTAACCTTTACCAAGTTACATCTTCCAACAGTTACATCAAAATGCTAATTAAGAAAAGAATGTGGTATCACACAGTCTTTTATCCCTTTAATTCCAGCTCTGGGGAAACAGAAGCAAGCAGATCTTGGTGAGTTCAAGGCCAACCTGGACTATGGAGCAACTCTGGGCCAACCAGGGCTACATAGTGAGACCTTCTAGACCACAGTTTAGCAATGTCCTGACTCAAAAGCAATGACTTTAGCTGGGGCTTTGGGACTTTGGAGGTTTGGAGCTTAAAGGCCAGGCAGATAGATACAGGATAGAATGCAGGAAGGTTCTGGGTACTAGAACCTGCTCCGAGCCTGGTAAAGTGCAGAACCTATCCTAGAAGAAAAAGGTTTGGGGCAGGGTAAAAATATTTTGTTATTTAAAAAATAATGTTTATAGGGTTAGGGAGATGGCTCTGTGGACAAGGCACCTGCTGTATAAACCTGAGGACCTGAGTTCAAATCCCGAGAACCCAGGTAAAGCCATGGGTGGTATTATACATTTGTTTTGCTTTAGAAAGGTTCCCACTAGTATGCACTGGGGTTAAAGGTGAATGGCACCCGGCAGCAGCATGTCTTTGCTATCTCAGCACTGCCGTACTGAGAGGATGTGGAGACAGGAGACTCCTCAGAGGCCAGCTAGCATAGGGAGCAGAGGACAGAAAGATTCTGTATCAAATCAAGAGGAAGGTGAGGGTGAATCCCAGAACTCATCCCCTGTGACTTCCACAAGTAAAACCTTGGTATTCATATACCAGAATTCACAGATGTGCACATGTACAGACATGTACACCCCACGTGCAGGGGTATGTAGAACACTGCTGCATGATAGATAGATAGATCTTGAGATATATCTCTCTCTCCCTCCCTCCCCCCTCTTTCTCAGCACCTGATGTGTCCCTTACAGTGATATAATCCTCAAGTCATGGTCACAACCCTATAACTAGTTATTGTCTCTTCCTATCAGTATCTGAAGTGACTGATGCTGATGGGTTTGGTGATTCTTTCTTATCCAAGGACATACGCCTGGTAAAGGACAGGGGTCATATTTGAAAATCAGTCAGTCCAGGCTCAAAAGCCTTTGTTTATTTGTATGAGACAGGATCTCCCTGTATGTCTCAGGCTAGCCTGGAACTCTATACAGTACAGAAGGACCTTGAGCAATCTTTCTCGGCCCTGAGTGCTGGGATTATAGACATGTCACTATACCTAGCAAAAACTAACCCCCTCGACTGTTTTTGGTTTTTGTTGTTGTTGTTGTTGTTGTTGTTGTTGTTTTTAAGATGTGGTCTCATTCTACAGCCCTGGCTAGCCTGAAATTCTCTATATAGACCAAGCTGGCCTTGAACTCCTGCCCCCTGAGTGCTGGAATTAAAGGCATGCACCTCCACCCCCAAGCCAAAAGCCCCTATTTATTTAGTTGTTTTTTGAAACAAGATCTCACAGTGTGGCTCTGGTTGTCCTGGAACTCACTCTGTAGACCAGGCTGGCCTTGAACTCAGATCTGCCTGCCTCTGCCTCCCAAGTGCTCAGATTAAAGGTGTGCATCACCACACCTAGCTCAAGCCCCTATTTTTAACCATTGTATTGGGCAGAGAGAGAAAAATTCATAAAAATATCTTTTGGAAATAGTTTGCTTTCATCTCTTGTTTTCTAGGATTTTCTGCTTGGAGTTTCTGTAGACACTAGTCAGTGAGCTTTTTCTCTCTATTTTATGAATATGAGTGTTTTCCCTGCATGTGTGCCCGGTGGCCACAGAGGCTAGGACATCAGATCTTCTCGAACTGGAGTTATAGATGATGAACACCCACCCACCATGTGGGTGCTGGAGATAAAATCTCGGTTCTCAGGAAGATCACCAGCCTGTGCTCTAACCACTGAGCAACTCCCCAGGACGCTGTAGTGACAGAATGCCAAAGACCAAGAGTTCACCCTTTCCTTTTCCCCCTTTCTCAACTTCCCAGAATTGATGACCACGCCAGTTTCTCAGGCCCCTGAGACCCTGTCCCCACAAGCTGAAGAGGCCAGCACAGCGCTCATTGCAGGTAACAAAGCCAGTGTGCCGATTCAAGGGACTTCGGAGCAGAGACCTCTTGCTCCAGAGACAGCCTGGAACCCAGTGTGACAGCTAAGATGTTCCCCATACAGGAAAAACCACATCGGGGTAACTGGGTTTATCCTGGCATGTAGGTCTGACACATGCAGAGCTGTACGACGCAGAGGCATGACCATAAGTGATAGGCTGGGGGTGACCGTGCACAGGCATTGGTGCATGTGGCCGCTCAGCTGGGGTGTGTGGGCTGGGAGGAGGGTACATGTGGCTTGTTGAGTGGGTGAGGAAGAGCGGGGAGAACCAGAGAAGCTCTCATAGGAAGCTATGTATTTAAAACACCCTTCCTGTTGGCATGAGCTATTTATTTCCCTCCTGGTTTCTAGCATGATCATCAGAAACTGGTTTGGGAGGAAGTTGAATTTTGTCAGAAATCAAAACAGCATGTCTATAGCTAAGTACCAAGAGCCTCTGGATGCTGTGCCCTAGACAAGCTGTGTTTGAGGGGCACCCCTCATTACTAGGAAGTAATGACCTAATTCAGATGGCCCCATGAAGTACTAAAACATGTCTCTCTCTCTCTCTCTCTCCCTTCCAAGTTGTTATCACCGTGGTGTTCCTTACCCTGCTCTCAGTGGTGACCTTGATCTTCTTTTACCTGTACAAGAACAAAGGCAGCTATGTCACCTATGAGCCTGCAGAAGGGGAGCCCAGCGCCATCCTCCAGATGGAGACTGACTCAGCCAAGGGCAGAGAGAAGGAAGAGTACTTCATCTAACGACCCCCAGGCTGGAGGGGCCAATTCCTGGCTCCAACACTAAGACATTGCCTCTGTAGTTAGGGAACATTTGCTCTAAAGCCAGTGAGTGGCATTGATACAGGCACATCCACTCACCTCCCAGGACACAGCCCCCAATACTGGTGGCATCACTGACTCCAGGGTCCAGAGACACGGAGAAAGCTGCTCATGATGCTGGGCCTTGATAAGGACAGTGCTCGCAACTGGCCAACAAAGTGGGGCCATGCCTGAGTTGGAAGTAAGGTCACAGGCTGGTCCACTGTGTCCCCTCACTAGTTGACTAGCAGTAGCCCCCGTGGTGTAGCTATCCAGTCTTCCTGGAGGCTGGATACCACAGGGAAGGGGGTCAGGCCAGGGGGGATAGAGTCTGAGAATGTTACTGTCTTTGTTTGATCTGAGCCCCACCATTTCCCCCATCAGCCTCAAGCTTACAATGTTTTTAATCCAAATTAAACTTATTATAAAAGTCAGATTTTCATTTACAAGAACTAAATTTTTCCTTGTTTTGCTTTAGCATTCTACAGCATTTTCTTTTGCTTATTTAAGTCATCTGCATGTGTCGTCTCAATAGCAACTTGTAATGGAAGTTCTAAAGTTCTCAGAACTGTTCAGGAGCTGGGAATGAGGACAACCCAGGAGGTTTGTTCCAGACAAGCATCACCAGAAACCCAAGAGAAAATAAGTGGGTCTGCTCTTACTCCTGGCAAGGACCACAAGCTCCCAGATCCCTGTGTATATATGGCCTTCGATCCCATCAGGAAAGCTCTTTTCTTTTTTCCCCTTGAGATAGGGTTTCTCTGTGCCTCTAACTCACAGATCTGCCTGCCTCTACCTCCCGAGTACTGGATTACACTTGTGTGTAGGTCACCATCACTAGCATCATGAATCCAGAATCGTCTGTAGTGGAACTCATGAGAGTAGTCAAGCCTAGCCTGACACACCTGCACTTACTTCAAAGACATTAAAGAAACAGATCATCGGGAACATTGATTTCTGGGTGGGACGTAAAAAACCTGACACATGAAGGAAGCCATCTGAGCACATGCTAAGTAAAGAATGCTGGAGTGAGGTGTAATGCAACTTCATCACTTTATTCAAATCTTCAAAATAGTCTTTATTCTACATTTTTAGTATAAAAAATCCACAAGTTAAGTGCACCACAGTGTAGAGAGACATACAACGCTGAACTTCCATAACAGTCAATGGTACAGTCAAACATCACATGTACAGAACACAAGATTTAGATGAACTGAAATATCAGATAAAATAAAATAAAATCCAATCTCGGAAAACAAATCAAAATATTAAGGATCCCTGAAATATTAATCCTAATGAGATCTCACTGGACTCAAGTCATGTCATAGTGAGGCATTCACGTGACCCTACTAACCCACCTCAGGAAACTCCTGGGAGCCCAAGTGGCTACATGAGACACTCAGGAAGTGATAGCTAGTTTTTGATCTAAAACTCCCTTAATTAGGCTTTAAAGCCAAGTTTTTGATATGCATTTTCTTCCCTGCCTGTCATTTTTAAATTTTCCTAGGACAGTTTACACTAAAACTGTTGTTTTAAGTTCAGGTTTCTGGCACCACAGCTAGTCTGGGTTCATGATGATACAGTGATGGTTTATGAGGCGGGTCCAAAAAGTACCCTTCACCTTGCCTGGAGATATACAAAACCCGAAGAAATGGAGTTTGTGCTCGGGACACACGGGGCTTCAAAGGATCCTTATGAAAGACGAGTTAAAAATGTCAAGTGGGACAGGTGCAGGGAGACAAGGGGCTGAGTCTGACTGGCTTTCGGTCCTGCACCACTGATTCGATGGACATCGATGGGAGTGGGTGGAGGAGTAGGGACAGGTGGGGCAGAGGATGGGAAGGAAAAGGCAGACAGCTAATGCGTTTCATTTAACAAGTAAGATAAATCAAAGACTTAAGGAGATTAAAGACTAATCAGAATAATTTGGCAACTTTAATTCTTAGGAATATCAAAGTTCCCTCCAAACCTAATTTGATGTTTTATTACTAGAAGCAAAGACCAGCATGGCACAGCATCACTCCAGAGGAATTAAGGAAGAGCCTTGGGGCTGTTTCACTCACATTCATTTGAAGAATGGATACCTCCCTACCTCAGAATGCTTTAGGGAGGGACTGCTATCCTTACATGGTTCCTTATTAAATTTGAAAAGTGCCTCAAAGTTTGGACACCAGAAAGACACCCCAAAAACATGTGTCTAAACTGCAACTTCAGGTTAATATGACTAAAGCAGTTACATTGTGAGAAGTGCTGAAGGTATATGATGTCTTCCCCGGCACAGGAGTGGCGACGTTTCCTCACCAAATGGTGTAGCCACCATCTGAGCCACCCATGAAGAAGTTTCCCTTGCGCTGAGTTACAAGGACGTTGGCTCCCTGCATGACTGCAAGCTGAGCAGCGTTGGGAGGGCATCCAGGAGGTGGAGGCTAGAAGGAAAGGACAAGGTACAGTGGGCACAGGGGAAGCAGATGCTGTGTAAGAAGGTGGCAATGTGCAGGCAGTAGGGTAGGTCAACCCAAGGTCTCACTGAGTAACTCTCACTTGACTGGTTCATGTAGCCCAGGGTGACATGAAACTCAAAGGAAGTCTCCTGCCTCAGCCTTCCCACTGTTAAGATTACAGCATGTACTACCATACCGAGTAACCAGCATTTAAAGGAGCTAAGTCTACCCTAGCTAGACACAATCATGAAATTTCATTCACCCAGAGTTCTAGCTCTAAGATACAACCTGTAAATATCAGATCCCATCCTTTTCAGGGGAGAGCCACTCCCACCCCACAGGATCTCTTGAGATGTGGGGTTTTATTTACTAGGGAGGGGGAGAGCCTCCTGTACATGCTAAGCAAATGCTCTACCACTGGGCTACATCTCCAGCAACTCCAGATTTTTAACATACAACACTGTTAAAAGCCAATAATGAGACCATTGCCACCTGACTCTAGAATGTGACTCCTGAGAAGATGGCCTTTGCTAGACCCTTGTGGGCTACAAACCCCATTCGCAGTATCACTAAGCAGGAGGACCTGGAAATTACAATCCACTTACTAAGGACTGTGCATTCTACTTTCTGAATTACCTAGGTTCTTAGTACATTCCCCGCTAACAGCAAATATTAAATGCTTATGAACACGGCAAGCAGCACCCCTAGACCAGTTCACCGTGCCTGAACAACTGAAAAAGAAGCTAGCAGCTAGCAGTCTTTTTAAATTTATAGACAGGGTTTCTCTGTGTAGCCCTGGCTGTCCTGGAACTTGCTCTGTAGACCAGGCTGGCATCAAACTCGGAGATCCCTGTCTCTGCCCCTAAGTGCTAGGATCAAGGGCAGATGCCACTATCACCTGGCTAGCTATTTTAATAAGACAAGAAAACAAATCAATCTGATTAACTCTAAAACCAAAGGCTGTGCCCAATGCCCTGATTGGCCCAGCCACATTTCTGCTGGACAGCAGCAGTGCCCACCCTGACCACTACTTCCCAGGGATGGTTGGAGAATGAATTATGAAGTCATTTTAGACCCTTCAGGTATACAAGGGCTGAGCTCCTGGTTAGCCATACTCACAGGAATGTTGCCAGCAGTGGCACCAGCTCCAAATCTGGCACCTGCATCATAACCTCCTTCCACCAGCACTGCTGAGCCAGGTGGATAGATGGGACCAACTGGATAATAAGCCATGGGGATTGTGGAGCCTAAAGGCCCAACAGCCACAGACTGGGCCATAGGCAGATACAGTGAGGCGCCAGGAAATGCAGCTGACATGGTGGGGACTGTGGCAGCCCCTGGATGAACAAAGCTTGGACGATAGAGCTAAAAGAAGCAGAAGAGAAGGCAAAATATTATTTGTGTGACATTCCTATATGAAATCTGTTTAAGTATTGTTGAAATCATCTCCTGTAGCTCAGGCTAGCCTTCAAGTATGTAGGAGTAGACACGACCTTGAACTCCTGATTCTCCTGCCTTCATCTCTTGACTATGGAATTAAAAGCCTTTGACACCAAATCCAGTTCACATTGTGCTGGGGACCAAATCTAGGGCTTGGTGCATGCTGAGTAAGCACTCTACCAAACCTGCTACATCCCCAGCCCCGTGCTCAGTTTTGAAAACAGGGTTTGGTTATATAGCCCAAGACATCCTTGAATTCAGGTTCCTCCTGCCTCAGCCTATCATGTGCTGAGACTACTAGCCTATATACCACCATGCATGGCTCACGAGTCCATTCTTCTTGTGTGTGCAGATAGCACACTGATTACAGTCACTGGCACACAGTATTTTGGGTCATTTGCATCGACAGCTACTACTGTGCTCAAAGGACCCCAAACTCAGCTTAACTCAGCGTGTGTCAAATAACATAATAAGATAATATATTCAGTTCCAATGGTAATTATCAACTTAGGTTTTCGATGATTAACAGAGCATCTTCTGCTTGTGAAGTCATCAGATTTGAGGACTTAACAAGGGGGTCCAAGAGTGTTCTCAACTAGTTAAAAGTTTAGCAAACTGCAGTACCTCTGAGTATGCAGGTGGAGCATCAGTATAGGGTGGAGCCTGAGGAAGATGTAAGGTCTGGGGATATACTGGATTCCCAGGAGGTTGCACAGGGTAGGTAGGCTGTGTTGGATATTGACCTGGAATACAAAAGGGGAGGAGAGATGTCGTCTATCAAATTAGGCGGATGGCAAACTGGAAAAGTGCTCAGTGGGTAAGACAAAGAGCTGCTCTTCCAAGTCAGTTCCCAGCACCCATATCTGACACAACCTCCTTTCGACTCTAGCTTCTGCCTTTGTGGACACCGACACTCCATTCACAGACACTCACACAGACTCAGACAGAGGCAGGCACGCTTAAAATAATCAAAACAAGTTTGTAAACAGAGCTACCAATTTGGGCAGGGTGCATAGGGTAGTTAACTTAGTGGGAGCAAGCAGAAGAGTCGCAAATAGATTGCCACACGGAGCCAAGAAAATAAGGCTTGTCTCTGCGCCCTCACAATGGAAGGCGCTGTTCCCACTAGCACACCATGGAGGAATCAAGTCTAACTTGGCCATGTTCCCTCCCGAATAGAGGTCAGGTCTGAGGACCGGTTCCTGAGCTTCTGACCGCTTCTTGCGGGCTTCTACCCTGGGCTACCTCCCACGGGCTGTGCTGTAACCAGTCCAGACTCTGTGGAAGCCACGGTTCTGAGTGTTTACCTCACGAGTTCCTACTCAAGGTCGACTTGCAAAGAGTGAGTGAATGGCATCTGACCATGAGAAGCGCGGCGGGTGAGGAGGGGGTAAACGCCACCATGTTCTGACAAACATTAGCACACGCACAGGGACGGCCACAACTCCTGGCCCTGAGGAGCGAGCGCGAGAAGTCCACGGCAGGCGGGAAGGGGTCGCTGAAGGCCGGGTCCGTGCGGCGGAGCCGGCACCTCACGAGTTAAGCTCCGCTGAGGCCTGTTGTTCCGAGGCGCGGCGCCCCGCCTCTGTCGGCCCTCCATTGGCCTACCCAAATCCCTGCTCTAGCTCCCCATTCGCTCCAGCCGGTGTCTGTCACGGAAGAGCCCCCCCACCTCACACACCGGAGCCCACGGCTCCAAACTGCGCCACAGAGGTTCTGGGGCCGGGAGGGCCGAGCGGCTGCGGCGTGTGGGGGAGGGGGCGGCCACGTCAGGTGCGGCGGCACTCCGCGGCCTGCTGAGGAGAACCGCACAGACCGCCCCGAGCCCGTCCGCCCCCGGGCCCGCTCGACCCGAACCCGCCCGTCTCCCCGAAGGCCCCTGCCGCTTCCCGGCCTTGCCTTTGCTGTTCATGGTGGCTCTGAGTCCGCTTCCACTCGGCGTCGCGGACGGTTATTTTTCTCGTCCTCTTCCTGTTCGGAGTCACTTCCGTGTCACGTGACGTTCGTCCACTCTGCGTCAGTCGATGCCGGAGTGCACTGCCGCCGGAAACCCCGCCTCCTCGCAGGCCCGCCAGTCGCTACAAGGAGGGCGCTCGCGGCCCCGCCCTCCTCGGGTGTCCCGCCCTCCCTGCGCGCTCTGCCCTCACCGCTCGCTCCTCCTTCCTGCGCGGCTCCGCCCTCCCAGCGCGGCTTCTCCCTCACCGCGCGCTTTTCCCTCACCACATGCCCCGCCCTCACCACGTGCCCCGCCCTTACGCCTGTCCCGCCCTCCTTGCGCGGCCCCGCCCTCCTGCCCCTCCCCTCCTTCCCCGCTCTCACCGCGCACCCCGCCCTCACCGCATGCCCCTCCTCCTTGCGCGCGCTGTCCTCACCGCGCGCTCCTCCTTTCTGCGCAGCCCCGCCCTCCCTGCGCGGATTCGCCCTCACCGTGCGCTTTTTCCTCCCCACATGCCCCGCCCTCCCCACATGCCCCGCCCTCACCGCTTGCCCCGCCCTCACCGCTTGCCCCGCCCTCACTGCGTGTTCCGCCCTTCCTGCGCTGCCCCGCCCTCCCTGCGCGGATTCGCCCTCACCGCGCGCTCTTTCCTCCCCACATGCCCCGCCCTCCCTACATGCCCCGCCCTCCCCACGTGCCCCGCCCTCACTGCGTGTTCCGCCCTCACGCGTGCCCCTCCTCCCTGCGCAGCCCCGCCCTCACCGCGTGCCCCGCCCTAAGGATAGCGGAATTCGTGTAGGGCTTGTCTCGGGGCGGCGTCCACACTCTGAGCCGCCTCTGCTCACCAGCTCCAGGTTGTCACGACTCCACAGGGCCTGCGAATCGCGGCCCAGACCTCAGACCTTAGCCTGTCCTGCGTTCCGGTCTTTCCAGGCTCTTGTTGACGGTCCAGCGGCCGGCTCCGTGCTCTGAGATGGACCATGCCCCCGCGCCTGGTTTGCTGCCCTGAGACGTACTGTATCCCCGAGCCTTGCTCCCAGCGCTGAGATATACCGTGTGTGCCCCAGCACAAGCTGAGGGGACGCAGCCAGCGCCTGCACCCTGGCCTGGCACGTCCTAAGGGGACCTGTAGTCTCCCTACAGATGCTGTGAGTGCTTTAGCCCACACTCCGTTGTCCTGAAGAGCAGAGATGACGTCTCTTAGGACAGTGACTGCATCTTTTCTGCTTCCTCGTTCCAGGATATGTGCTGAGCAACCGTACGCGCACTCATGGATGCAGACGCGGTGTCTGCAGAAGTGTGTGCTGTGCGTGGTGAAGTAGACGGGCAGGCTTTGGCGTGAGAGGCCCTCGGGCAAACGGACTCCTGATTCGTCCAACACCGAGACCTCACGCCTTGCTTGTGTGTCAGGTGACTATTACAGTTTTCGTCCAGTTCGCACAGCAGCCTGAGAGGCAAGCCGGGCTTATTTGAGCATCCCTGTTTCCTTTTTCAACAGAACACACATCCAAGGGTGTGGGAGAGCCGGCTCAGGGGTCAAGAGCCCATCTGGTTCATCCTGGGGACCTGCGCATGCGTGTCATAGATTCACGCAGACACAAAAAGAAACATTTGAGAAGAAAAGAAAAACTGATCTAAAGGACAGGTTACAGACTCAAGTTTTGTATTCTGCCTCCCCGGTTCCAGGCTCAGGATTTCCATTTTGTTTTTCTGTCAACACACAGAGCAACTCCTGACTAGGCTGTGCTAACTAAAGGCTGTTTGGGAACTCTCTTAGGTATTTTTAAAATTCCCTTTAAGTATTTATATTGATTTGATTCGGATTAAATCATTATTATAAAACCTGTGGTATTTACATGTCCTTGTCTATCTAAAGCAAAGCACCCATAGACATAATGAAATAAAAACAATAATAGCAGCAACAGATAAATAAGAAAAATTCAGATGCTGCTATGGTGTAAACCTTTCCAGGACCACCGTCTAATGAAGAAAAGGTTAATTCGGTATCCAGGCCCTCCTAGGGCTGACTCCTGCACGTGAGAGCTGCCCTCGGGTTGGTCGGTCCTTCCTATGCTAGGTGTCTGCTATTTTGCTTAATATTCTGAACCCGAGGCCTGAGGATGCAGGAGTGCGGCCAAACGAGCCCCGCGGGAAATGAGGAGCTGCAGCTCGCTGCTTTCTCCACCAGGAGGCGCTAAGGAGCAGCTGGCTACGGTCCTGGACAGACGAACGCACCCCTGTGTTTTTTCACTTAGCAAAAAGCTTTCATACATGAATGTAGCAAATACCTAACGAATGCCCACTGTGTCAGGCTGGACCCATCCTGAGCGTTAGAGAAACAACTGTGACGAGGCGGGCAGAGTCCCCCACCATTTTGAAACTTACACCTAGAAAAAACACTGTAACCACAGTGCAGCAGTTAGAGCCAACACTTCTGCGATGCTAGGAAGCACATAGATAAGCGCCTACTATCTTCTCCTAGGTCAGAGAAGGTTTCCTGGGGGGCGGGGGGGGCGGGGAGGGGATGATGCCTGAGATGAAATTTGAGGAGTGCATAGCCACTAAAGAAGTGAAGAAGATCCCGGGAAAAAGGAAGACATCATTCATGCATGCCATAGTGCTCAAAGAGAGTGGCGTGACAATGTGGCAGTGTGGCCAGATCAAGGAAGGTAGGACTGGTGAGAGACAAAGCTGAAGAGGAAGCAGGAGCCAGGCCATGCTAACCCAGGGCAGAGCCTGTGTGGAAACAATGCCTTCCGTCAGAAGGGCCCTGATTTGCCACTGAAGAGTTTTAAGTAGGAAAGTGACATGGTCATATGTGTGTTTTTTGTTTTTAAATGTAAAACATTTTATAATTACATTTTGTGTATTCGTGTTTGTGTATGCACATGTGTTTGTGGGTGCTGCTGTACCTCAGCAGGTGATGTACAGGCCATGAAAGTCAGATAACCTGAGGACAATCCCCGGAACCCACAGCAGAAGGAGAAAGTCTCCCTCTGTCTTCCACAAGTGCTCACACGCACACACGTAAGTTAGCAATAATAAACTTAAATTTAAAAATAAGTTTTAAGAAAGAGGCTAGGGAGCTGGCTCACTGGTAAAACACTTTCTGTACACGTAATAAAGACCTGAGTCTGAACACCCAGCAGCCGTGTAAACAGCTGAGCACAGTAGCTAGGGAGGCAGGACAGGTGGCCCTGAGAGGCAGGCGGTCCCAGGTTCAATAACAAACTCTGGATACATATAAGAATACAGCTGCAGGAACTTGGAAGGCTGAAGCAGGAGGATCTTGGTCTCAGGAGCTCAAGACCAGTCCAAACAACATAGCATTAAAAGATACATTAAAAGAGTTCATTGGAGCCGGGCAATGGTGGCGCACGCCTTTAATCCCAGCACTTGGGAGGCAGAGGCAGGTGGATTTCTGAGTTCGAGGCCAGCCTGGTCTACAGAGTGAGTTCCAGGACAGCCAAGGCTATACAGAGAAACCCTGTCTCTAAAAACCAAAAAAAAAAAAAAAAAAAAAAAAAAAAAAGAATTTACCCAGATAGGAAAAGACAAAGAATTTATTGAAATACACTGAAAGACAGGCAGAGGGCAAGTCTAGAGTGGGGTCATGTGACTGAGAGGAAGCCACCTTCTGTAACAGTCAACAGGGTCATTTGTCAGGGTTCAAATCCGTTCAGCTCTCTCTGTCTTCTTTTCTTTTTTTGGTTTTTTGAGACAGGGTTTCTCTGTATAGCCTTTGGCTGTCCTGGAACTCACTCAGTAGACCAGGCTGGCCTCGAACTCAGAAATCCACCTGCCTCTGCCTCCCAAGTGCTGGGATTAAAGGCGTGCGTCACCACCGCCCGGCTCTCTCTGTCTTCTTAAGTGGTACCTCTGCAGGGTGAGTTGTTTTTCGGAAGACTGGCCATTTGAGTTGGGCACTGTATTCTAACACTTACTTTTCTTAGGGCTGGAGAGATGGCTCGGTGATTAAGAGTAGATAATGCTCTTTCAGAGAACCCAGGTTCAATTCCCAGTTCCCACATGGCACTTCACAACCATCTGTAACTCCAGTTTCAGAGGACCCAATGACCTCTCTGGTCTTGTGGTCACTGCACATAACTGGTGCCCGGACGTTTTTACTGTCTGTGATTATCTTCATTATTTGTTGAACTGAGCTACAATATCATATTTCACATTTGGCTTTGTGATGGTTGGTTTTAATTGTCAGCTTGATGACCCAGAATCCCTTGGGAGTGAGTCTCAATAAGGATTTTTCTAGATTTAGGTTAAGCTGGGGTATGTCTTTGGGGAATTGTCTTAATGGAGGTGAGTTGGAGGCCAGCCTGGTCTACATAGAGCGAGTTCCAGGACAGACAAACTATGTAGAGAGATCATGTCTCAAACAAACTAGACATGCTGGTACACTTGCAAACCCAGCACCCAAGAGGCTGTCTCAGGAGAATCATGAGTTCAAGACCACCCTGGGTTACATAGTGAGACGATCTCCAAAGAATAAAGAAGGTCAAACTGTATATTATAAACATATACAGCTCACTATGTATTATTATATCTCAAGGTAGTATTACTAATTATTGTGGTCATGTGTGTGATGTGTACGTGAGGGCACTTGTGTCATGCATGGTACATGTATAAAGGACAACTCGGTGGAAACAGCTCTCTCCTTCTAGCTGTATATGAAGAACTCAGGTCTCTGGGCTTACAAGGTATGTAAGTGTCTTTGCCTACTGAGCCATCTTGCCAAGCCAACTAAAACGTTTTAAAAAGTAATACAGATGAGGGTTAAAAAGATGGCTCACGGTTAAGAGCACTTGCCATTTTCACAGAGGACTGAGCTTGGTTCCTAGCATCTACATGGCAACTTACAATGGCCTGGAACTGCAGGGATCTGACACCCTCTTCCAGTCTATAGGGCACAGGGTGTGTACATGGTATACATACATGCATGCATACATACATACATACCAAAAAAGAGCACATGAAATTGAAAGAAAATTATGAGGGTGAACAAGGGAGGAATCAGAGGGGAAGAAATTAAGAGTGAGTTTTATGAAAGCACTTTATACACATGTTTAAATCCTCAAGGAATTTAAAAATATCAATGGTGGTATAATGGGCACATCTCGAATCCCAGCACTTGGAAGGCAGACCCTGTGGAAGAAAAAAAGAAAATCAGTATGTCTTCTCTTCTTCTGTCCCTGCCCCTAACCCACCCTCTGTCTCTCTGCCTGCCCGCCTGCCTGCCTGCCTGCTGTTTTCTGACTCTTTTTCATGTTTCTGATCTACTTCAGGCACTTCAGGGCCAGAGACCCTTCGAGCTGTTCTGGGTGTGGCACTTGCTAGGTGTTTCTGTAGAACCGAGAAAGGAATAAAGACAGAAGCAAGAGGTTGTCTGTGAGTTTGGGGCCAGACTGGTTTACATAGAGAATTCCAGAACAGTCAGGGCCATACAGTGTTATCCTGTCTGGGGCGTAGGGGGAGGAAGCAGTAATAATCTTGAGATGAAGAGGGAAGAAGCCAAAGGTGATGCTAATGAACCCTTTTAATGCGCCCTGGACCAGATCGATTCTGAATGGAAAGTTACAACACGATACAGTAACTGCTGCTCTGGAGATGAGTAAGCTATGACATAAGGCTGCTGAAAGTGATTCTTTGTCCTCAAAAGGTTCCTGTGCTGGAAGCTTGCTCCCCAGTGTCAGGCAGGGCCTGTGGGTGGTGACTGAGATGGGGCAACCCTGGAAAGGGTTCCAAGAAGGTAATCTTGTGAGAGCCAGTTAAGTGTCCTGGGACAGGATCAGCTTTTGCAGGAGTAAGTTGTTGTAAATGAGGCCATGGCATGTTTGTCCCCTTCTGAATTAGCCTGTCCCCTTTCAGGTTGTGAAGCAGCCAGTGGACCCTGAATGAGAACACAGACACCATGCTGTTTGTGTCCTTACAACCAAAGTCATGAGCCAAAGTATCCACTCTCGGGTCCCTGTTATAGCGACACAAACAGACGCCACAGTAACTCTTCTCCTCGCTGGCCCTTTAGTCTCCACTAGTCTGATTTGAGGTCTTCTTGTGAAAGTGCACGTTTATTGAACACCCACAACTTGTCATGTTCATCCTTGTGTGATAGAGAATAAAGCAATCTCCTAGTTCTCAGACCAAAGAGGAGGCTGAGGCTGTGTGAAGCATCCAGCAGGCTCTTTGAAGGAGTCTTTTCAAAGCTGTGGCTGGCCTCTATGTAACTAACGGAACAGCTATTACCAGATAGTTGGTGGGAAATGGAGCCTTGTCTCCTAGTCTCAGCGAGACATTTTAAGAAAGGTACAGACCCTGCTATGTACAGTAACTTTAAAGCACTAACTGTACTGCCACCGGGCAGCCTACTGAGCCCTGTCTGGAGCAGGACTGTCTCTCCATTGGTTTTAGTGTATTCTGTCTGTGAAATCTCAGCTCTTGCATTAGAATGACTTAAGGCTTGTTTAAAATGAAATTAAATTGAGTGATCTACATTATATATATATATATATATATATATATATATATATATATTTATTGGTTTGCGGGTTTGAGATTTGACTATTCTTTGAAAGGTGTGTGTGTGTGTGTGTGTGTGTGTGTGTGTGTGGTATGTGTGACTATGTGTTTGTGAGTATGTGTGTACCTGTATGCGTGTTTGTTTATGAGTGTGTGTGTATGGGTGCATGTATGCATGTGTGTGTGTGTGTGAGAGAGAGAGAGAGAGAGAGAGAATACATGTGTGCATGTTTGCTGTGTCTATGAGTATGTGTACATACGAGGTGTGTTTATGTATCTGTATGTGTGCATGCTCGCACGAGTACTTGTGTGTGTGTGTTTTCTAGAGTTTCCTGAGAAGACCAGAGCTCGCTACTTTCTCTGCTCCTTGAGACTGAGGAGTTGAGACTTTTTATAACCCTCTACTAGATAACCTCACATTCCCACAAGGCTCCTAGCACCTCTTCCCTGCCACGCACCCCACAAACCCCCACTAATAAATAAAAGTTTAAAAAAAATTTTTTTAAAGAACAGGGGCTGGAGCCAGGCGTGCTGGCACATGCACATGCACATGTCCCAGAATTCAGGAGACATAGACAGGCAGATCTCTGAACTTGAGGCCACAGAGTGAGTTCCAGGACAGCCAGGACTACACAGAAACCCTGTCTTGAGAAAAAAAACACACAAACAGAACAGGTAGAGGGATGGCTGAGAGGTAAGAGTCCTTGTTGCTCTTCCAGAGGACCTGAGCTCTGTCCCCAGCACCCACATCTGGCAGCCAGCTGTAGCTCCAGTTCTAGGGGATCCGATGCCCACTTCTGGCCTCCTCAGGCAAATACACACACTATTTGTTTTATTTTGTTTTGTTTGCTAGGTATCTGGCCTGAATTCACTATATGGACTGGGCTGGTCTCAAATTCACAGAGATCCACCCTGCTCCTACCTCTTGAGTGTCAGGAGTAAAGGCATGTTCCAGGCACACCCAGCAAAGTAAAATAAGGAAAGAAAGAAAGAAAGAAAGAAAGAAAGAAAGAAAGAAAGAAAGAAAGAAAGAAAGGGAAAGAGAGAAAGAAAGAGAGAAAAATAAGAAAGACAGACAGACAGACAGGCAGACAGACCTTTTTATACTCACTAGAGGAAGAGTCTACACAGTCTGTGGAACCCACCAGGAGCTCCAGGCTGAGACCAGCCGCCAAACGAGTGGTCTGGGATAGAAGGAGACAGACTGTCAACAGAGAACTTGGGGACAGAGGTGAGGAAAATCTTAGCTCCCACTTAGCTTTCCCAATATATTAGAGAGGTGACCTTCAAGATGGAGGGAATACTATAGTCCCAGCACCCCAAAGAGAGGCTGAGGTAGGAGGACCATGACAGGGAGCCCAGCCTCAGCTAACAGTAAGATCCTATCTCAAAAAAAAAAAAAAAAAAAAAAAAAAAAAAAAAAAAAAAGTACTAAACTAAACGAAACCAGAATAAATAAATAACAAGTAAATGGTGCCGAGCCCTGGATTTTGTACACATTTTTTCATTCCAACTTACAAAAATCTCCAAAGATAAATATGATTGACGTTTTACGGTTAGGGACACCATCCATGATCTAAGGAACAGCTGAGTGCTTGGAGGATTGCTGGACATTCACAAGGCCCTGGTTCAATCCCAAGCACTAAGAAAACAGAAAAAGACTTCTATCTGTTCAGCCTTCCACACTACAAGTGACTATTGCCAGATTAGTACCCAGACCTGTGAGTCTGTCACAAATGCAGGGTTTCTCATGAGGCTAGTAGTCAAGACTGCCCTCTCAGGAATAAGAAAGATACACACAAGGAAGCCCCCCCCCATACCCCTTCCCAGCCCAACATGGTGGGGAGGGGTACGTAATCCCAAAAGCTAGGAGAGGCAGGGAGAGTTTAAGAAACCAGCCTCAGGGCTGGAGAGATGGCTCATCGGTTAAGAGCAGATCTGCTCTTCCAGAGGTCCTGAGTTCAATTCTCAGCAACCACGTGGTGGCTCACAACCATCTGAAATGGGATCCAATGCTCTCTTCTGGTGTGTCTGAAGACAGTGACAGTATACTCATATACATTAAATAAATAACATCTTTTAAAAAGCCAGCCTCATGGCTGGAATGATGGCTCAATGGTCAGAGCACTGGCAGTACTACCAGAGAACCTGGATTCAATTCCCAGCACCCACACAGCAACTTACAACAGCCCATGACTCCAGTTTCTGGGACTAGAACCCTCTCGCAGGTGATGACCAGAAGAGGGCATGGTTATCCTGGAACTAGAGTTCCAGGTGGTTCTGGACCTCCATGTGGGTGCTGGGAATTAAACCTGGGTTCTCTGAAAGAGCAGTCTGTGTGCTGAGCCATCTCTCCAGCCCCAGAAAACAGATCTGGAAGAGCACAGCTGCTGCACACTGAGTTCGAACTTTTGGGCTTCCTGTCTTAAATGGTGGAATGTGGGCAGTGATGGCGCACACCTTTGATCCCAGCACTTGGGAGGCAGAGGCAGGCAGATTTCTGAGTTCGAGGCCAGCCTGGTCTACAGAGTGAGTTGGGATCATACATACAGAGTGGAATGGCTGGGACCATAGATCAGCACCAGCAGACCCCAGTCAGGCCTGGCTTTAGTAAACTGTTCTCATTTTTTGTATTTTGTTTCCTCGTCTTAATTTTTAATTTTCGTTTTGTGTGGGTACGTGTGTGCCTTTATGCATACCACATGCATGTAGTGCTATCAGGGGCCAGAAGAGGGCACCGGATCCCTTGGAACTGGAGTTACAGGCCCTTGTAGACTGCCTGACCTGAGGGCTGGGCATTGAATCCCTGTTCCCTGCAAGAGCCGCAAGTGCTACCCGCCACTGACCGATCACTGCAGTGCATTGCTTTTTGGATTTTTCTCTAAAATTATGAGTATGTATGTGTGTGCACGTGTAAGCATGCATATAGTGGTTGGAAGTGATTCCCCCTGGAGCTGAAGTTACAGGCGGTTGTAAGCAATGCATGATCTTAATAGTGAAGACACTTCTCCAATCTCTTGTTTTTCTTTTTCTCTTTCTCTTTGTTTGCTTTTTGTTCATTTGTTTTCTTGCTTTTCTTCTTCCTTTCTTTCTTCCTTCTCTTCTTCTTCTTCTTCTTCTTCTTCTTCTTCTTCTTCTTCTTCTTCTTCTTTTTTTTTTTTTTTCGAGACAGGATTCTCTGTGTAGCCTTGGCTGTCCTGGAACTCACTCTGTAGACTAGGCTGGCCTCCCTCAGAGATCTACCTGCTTCTGCCTCCCAAGTGCTAGATCTGAAGGCCTGTGCCAGCACTTCTCTACCCTTGGTTTTTCTTTTAACAAATACTCTTTGTATGTTTGTTTTGAGACAGTCTCACTGTGTAGCCCTGGCTGGCCTGGAACTTGCTTTGTAGACCAGGCTGGCCTTGAATTCATAGAGATCTGCCTTCCTTTCCCTGGTGAGATTCAAGGCATGTGCCGCCACACCCAATTTTCTTCCTATGTAGCCCTAGCTAGCCTAGGTGAACCAGGCTGGACCCAGTCTCGAACAGATACTTCTTCAGCAGGGGTGTCAGTTATCAGCCACAGCCCCACAAGTTTTGTTGAAACAACTCCTTTGTTGCATGAACAGTGTCCCAAGTTAGGCATCAGGAGGTTGAGGCAGGAAGACAGACACAATTTTGAGGCCAACCTGATCTACACAGAATGTTCTACATTCCCTCAACATTTCAACCAACAACTCCATGCTCTCCCAACCTGAGCCATGTAGCAAGACCCTCCTTGCCCCAGCAGAAGAGGGAGCCCTCCTGCTATGGGCCACACATCTGCGCTGTGAGCATCAGTGATGGATGCTAGGGGGTTCTGTCGGTTTACTTCCTGCTGGGTTTCTTCCCCTCATTTGCACATCCGCGTGGCACTGATATTTTTCCTTTAATATTATTTTTTTTTTTGTGGAAATGTAGAGACTTGTCAGAGAAAAGAGATGAAGGACAAAAGCCCAAATTTCTTCAACACTTCAGCCAACAACCTCATTCTCTCCCAGCCGTTGAGGGGAACTTCTCATGAATAATGCATGACAAAGTGATGAATATGCAAGCGGTCCATTATGCCTGTGAGGGTTGGTAAATAATTTATGAGCTAAAATGTTCCTCACCTTGTTACTGTGCAAAAAACTTTTTTAAAATCCACAACATATTTACCCTTTGAACTGTAGGGAGCAGGCTCTGTCAGAGACAGTGACAACCACCCAGCAATGCAGTCTTATGTCACTACTAACGTCAGGTAGAAGAAAACAGTGCGGATGCTTTTCAGAGAGGGTTTAAGAGTGGAGCTTTGCCTATAGTCCTTGCTGGATGAATGTTTCCTAAAATTCTGGCTCTTCACCCTAAGGTCACCTCATGCTGTCAGCAGCACCCAGTTCCTCTGTGGCCTCCTCACAGGACTTCAGGCTGAATCTTCTCCCTTGATGTATGAAAATTGGCCTAGACCGCCTTGGCAATGGTGTTGCCCTGCTTTTCACAGCTGAGAAGTTGTCCCCTAGAGACCGACATGAGCCACTGCTGTGGCAGCCCTGGCCTCACACCTGTGTTCCCAGCCCCCCACCCCCACCCCTCAGGAGCAGCCATGAATGTCTTTAACCAGTGCTGAGAAGGAGAAGACAAAGTTGTCCATGCAGCCAAAGGCAGGGTTTGGAGTACATTCGTGGATCCTGGTAGAACTTGGTTGTTCTATGACATAGAAGGTGGGAACCCAAGGTTTACCTGCCAAGATTGCTGCAGCTTTCTGGCACTGTGACAAAGAATGTTCTCACAGTCCACTGTGTCTTTCACAGGTTGAGTGTTTGGAGGGGATGAGCAGAAAGAGGAAGAAAGGCCTTATTATTTATCTTTTGGATAAACCATATACACATTCGAGAAACAGAGGTGCTGTGGAAAGGACTGGGTGGGTAAAGGTGCTTGCTTCAACAGATCACCAGACACCTCTCCCTCCCTTTCTTTCTCCATCTCCCTCCCTCCTTCCTTCTCTCTGTCTCTCTCCCCACCCCCTCAGAATAAATGCAATAAACAAAAAGAAACAAATAAGTGGCTTATAAACTACAAATTATATTACAAAGTTATTGGGACAGTGATGCAATCAAAGCAAAATCCTTTTATAACAATGGGGTATTGAGATTGAAGAAGGATTCTTGGAAGGAATAAATGTTCAGAAGACTTTGCAAGACAAAGAAATAAGGTCCAATTAATTAGAAAGAATCCAGGGTGTGGGCTCCTCCTACCTCCTCTTGGGCAATTTCCCCTTCACTTTCCTGCAGCCCAGCTTGCTGTCACAGGTGCTTATTTCTCTAGCCTCATTCATATGCTGAAACCCAAACCCACATGTGGTGGTATTTGGAGACAAGACCTTTGGGAGGTAAGTAGATCATGGAACACCCCAGGAAGTTTCCCAATCCCCTGTTACCACGTGGCCACATGGTCTGTGATGCAGGCAGTACGGTGACCTCAGTCTCCCTAAGACATCCCCACCTCTAGAAATTCAACGCTGACACGGTAGTAATTAAGCTTCTGAAGGAAATTTATTTCTATTTGTGTATTTGTATGTCAAGCATGTGCTAGTGCCCACTAGAAAAAGGTGTCAGGTGAAGTTACAGGTGGTGGTGAGCCGCCCTCTGCGGGTGCTGGGATCTGAACTCTGGAAGGCCAGCAGCACTCTTACCCACTAAGCCATCTCTCCAGCCTCCCCCTCCCTCGAATCTATTTGTTTAAAGCAGAATCTACTCTATAGCCCAGGTTGGCCTGGGAACTCACTATGTGACCAGTATGTCTCAAACTCCCGAGTGCTGGGACTATAGGCACCTGTCCTCAGCTTAATGCGTAGCTGGGGATTGACCTCAGGGCTTTGTTCATATTACGTAAGCATTTTACCAACTGAGCTACATCCCCAGTCTTTTCTTTTTCTGAGGAGTGTGTGTCTGTGTGTGTGCTTGTGTGTGTGTGATGTATGTGCATGTCTGTGTGCATGTGGTGTGTGCGTGTACATGAATGTGCATAAAGGGTGTGTGTGGTGTATGTGTTGTGTGTGCCTATGTGTGTGAATGTGTGTGCACCCAAGTATGCGTGGGTGTGCATGTGTGTGAGCATGCACGTGGAGAATGTGTGGGATGTATGTCTGTGTGGGGTGTGTCTGAGGCTGTGTGTGAGAGAGAGAGAGACAGAGAGAGAGAGAGAGAGAGAGAGAGAGAGAGAGAGAGAGAGAGTCTGTTCAGGCTGCTTCCTAATTCACAGGCTCACTCGGTTTGCAGCTTCTCCGGCAGCTGGTCCTACAGGTGGGATGGTGCCAGGTTCTGCCTCCTTTTGTAAAACTAAACTGCATTATTTGCTGAGAGTGCTCATGGAAAAGCTCGGATAAAAACCCTAAGCTTTCTGCTTCTTGACCCATTAGTTAGTCTCACCCGCAGTGCCTCCTCGCCGGCCCCAGGAAAACAGCCCAACTCTGCAACACCAAGATGCAGGCAGTCTGGAGTGTACCTGTTGGTCAGAACCAGCGTGCGCTGCTCCCTCTCCTCCCCTCAGTGTGCGCTTCCACTGGAGAGGTTTAAGGGCCTGTCTGGGCAGGCTCTGCTCTTCGTCCGTTTTCTCCTAATGCTGCTTCTGCACGGCCTACCGAGGTCATCCTAGACCACGGAAACATGGGTGTGCGGTGAGGGTGAAGAGGGAAACAGACTGGGTCGACTGTTGGGAATCCGCTTGGCCGGATTGATAACGCTTTTCTGCTGTCTCCTCTCATTCTTTCTCGCTCCACTGGTCTTCCTTCTTTTGTTCATTACCTCCCAAACCTTCGTTCCCCTGGCCCCCTAATCGGCCCCTAAGCCTTCCTCTACCTTCAAAAGCCAGTGGATAAAACAAACCCTCCCCACCATCACGGCCCCTAAAACAGTGGCTTGTTTTTCTCCATTACGTCAAACTTTGCCTTTCTTTTCACACCTTCTTGTGCTTGACTGGCTCGCAGGTTGCGGGTAGGACCCCGCCCCTCCTAAAGGATGTGAAGGGAACTGAGCAGAGCGCCCGGGCCCCTGGTCCCTCTGGGATCGGCATCAGGAACACAGCTGCTCCGCAGGCCCTCAGCCTGAGTGACGTCCGAGTTCCCGCTCCTTTTCCAGCCTGGAGGATAGACATGAACTTGAGGTTGGCCGTTGAGAAGGGCAGTTGACCACCAGAGAGTCATGGTTGTCACTGCCCAATCCTCGGCTGAAGGGAAGGTGACACAGGATCCCTGATCGAGACTCCAGTCCTGCTCTCGGAAGGGTCTCAATCAAGCGGCCCCACAGGCCCTGGGTTCCTATCCTGGGCAGGGCCCGGGGTTCCTCCCCACCCCCACGCGCCGCTCGCCGCTCCCCAGACCCCCCTCCTTTTCCTGGCCGCCGCCCCCGGCGGCTGGCGCGGGAGGTGCAGCATGCGGCAAAGCGCTTTGCATAAATTATGCTCATGACGCAGCAGCTAAAAAAATCCAAGTAGCAGAAGGAGGGAAAGGGGGGGAGGGAGGAGGGGGCGAGGAGGGGACTGCACCTGGCCGCCCCCGCCCCCGGCGTCCCGGCCCGCGCGTGGCCCGCAACCCACGGCCGCTCCGCTCTGCCTGCCCCGGCGGGGGGCCCAGGGGGCGGCGGGTCCCGAGTGGCTCCGGGCCGAGCGAGCCGGGCCGAGCCGCTCCGGCTTCTTTGTCTGCGGGCGGCCGCCCCGGCCGCGGCCCCGTGGCCCGGGCTGGGGGATGAGTGTCTAGTCCGTGGCCGCGGGCAGCCGGGGAGCGGGAGGCTGGGCTTCGGGCTCCGGTGAGTAGCGGGGTCCGGGGCGGGGAGGGCTTTGCACGGAGGGGGAGGGGGCCGGGCAGGGGAGGTTTCGAATTTGGTTAATATGCAATGCCCGTAATTAGCATAATTTATATATTTATGATAAAGAGAGAAAAAGGCGCGGGGCCGGGGCGGCGGGCTGCGGCCCGGGAGGCTGGAGCTCTGGGAGTCGACGGCCGTGCTCTGCCCACCTGGGGCCGCAGATCCCGGGCCGCGCCCTGGTCCCCGGTCCCCGCGGACACTCGTGAAGGGGCGGCCGCTGGGTGGACGCCCTGCCCTGGAGAGGGGCGGGGTGTCGGGGAGAGGCGCGCAGAGCCCTGGATCCCAGGACGCTTGGGTTCCCTGGCGACCTGTCACCACCACTCCAGAGAAAGGGCTGGTGGGACTCTGGGTGCAGAGACCCCGCTGCTGCTGGAAGGATGGGGGAATGATGGGAGGGTCGCCGTCGATCAGAGCGTGAGCACTTCATAAATATTTAATGACAGTATTAGTATTAATAATGTTATAAAACGGGCCCAGTATCTCTTCCCGGGACATTTGCACCTGGCAAGGCTGAGGGATCTCCGGAGTGACTTCTCAGCCACTTGAGCGCTAAGATCGCCTCCTCGGCTTGGATGGGAAGCCCAAAACCTTTACATAGTAGTCACTGCGGCTGAGCACGAGAAAATGAAAGCCTGTCCAGAAGCTTCACTAGGCCAAAGACAGGAAGCTCCTAGCAGACACAGAGAAACTGCAGCCTGTTTGCTCTTTCGAATTCCTTGCTCACAAAATAGAAGGCTGGTCCCCAGTTGCATGCATATATACCGTCACTTTGTAATCTGCGGCAGCCAACCCTCGAACGGGCATACTGGGTGTGTATTCCATTTTGATTGAGGTTGGTGCTCAGGATGATATTTCTGTGACCAGGGAACCTCTTCCCATATGCAAAGCAGAACCACATTCATTTCTTCTATTTAAAAAAAAAAAAATCAGCGAGCGCCGTACTCAGACAAAGCCCCACCTGTCTTGGAATGAGCAAGCCTCACAAACACGAAAACAAATCAGGTAATGCCAGAGAGAAGACTCGCTGGTTTTCTCTTTTCTCCCTGGAGGCAGTAAGTAAAGTAAGGCTGTGGTGTAGAGCTGAAACCTCAGCAACCGGGGATGAAGCGGCAGGGGAATCAAAGACTAAAGCTACGTGAGACTGTGCCTTAAAAACTAAAGACAAACAAAACAAAATCCCAAGCCAAACACCGACTTCAATAAATGTAAAACAAAAAGGGGTCCGGGATTGATGGCTCAGCAGGTGAAGGCCTTTTGCTGCCAAGCTTGCCACTTTAAGTTCGATCCTTGACCCGAGCGTGGAGAAGTAGAGAACTAACTCCTGCAAGTTGTCTGGTCTTCACACACTGTGTGAGTGCACCCTGGCACTCGGGTGCCCGCACAGACACACATACACACACTAAGTAATAAATGTCAGGAGGAACGAGGGGGAAGAGGAGGAGGAGGAGGAGGAGGAGGAAGAGGAGGAGGAGGAGGAGGAGGAGGAGGAGGAGGAGGAAGGAGAAGAAGAAGAAGCAACAAAGGGAAGAAAGAAGCCAAGCAGTGGTGCCACACACCTTTAATCTCAGCACTTGGGAAGCAGAGGCAGGTGGATCTCTAAGTTCGAGGCCAGCCTGGTCTATGCAGATAGCCCCCCTGCTCCCAAAAACAAACAGAAAAACAAAACAAGCAAACAAAAAAAAGAAGGGAAGAAAAGAATCTGGAAATAGAGCTCAGAATAGTGAGCATTACATCCATCTGTTCATCAGTTAAATCACACACACACACACACACACACACACCCCCTGATGACCGGGTAAGGACAAGATAAACGTCACAGATTAGAAGAAATCAATGCTGTGTGGTACTTCATGGTACAGCACTTGCCCAGCATGCATAAGGGCGAATTCAAACCCCAGAAGTGAACATTTTTAAATTAATAAAAGAAAAGAAAGAAATGTGTCTTCTAAGGGTTCTCTGCTTCAAGAAAAGAAAAAAAAAAGTCCGTTTAAAAAAAAAAAAAGCCAGGCAATGAAAGGTGCAGGCCTTTCATCCCAGTACTGGAGAGGCAGGGGCAGGTGTATCTCTGGGAGTTCAAGGCCAGCCTGGTCTACTTAGTGAGTTCCAGGACAGCCAAGACTATGCAGAGAGACCCTGTCTCTGAGAGAGGAGCGGGAAGAAGAAAAACAAAACTGGTATAAACTCATATTTCCCTCCAAGACTTATAACATTAGTGCTTGGATAGGGATTCAGTGAGAGAGCACATGCTTCCCTGCACAGGGCCATAAATAAACAAATAAAAATATAATAGTAATCTTTTACATTTCATAATATTTTATGATTTAAAACATCATCTAGGCATGCTTTACTTCAGTTAAAATAATAATAGCCATAATAGGCTGGGGATATAACTTCATTGGGATAATGCCTGCCCATCCATTCCCAGGGCCCCATCAGGCCTGGGAGGCAGGAAGACAAGAAGTTTGAAGTAATTTCGGAGGCATAGGGAGTTCCAGCTCAGGCTGGAATACATTGCAACCTTGTCTCAACAAACAAGTCAACCAAAACAATAGTAACAGAACAAAAAAAGAAAAAGAAAAGGAAGTCAATATTTTTAAAAAAGATTTATTTACTTTTTGAGTAAACCACAGAAGGGCATCAGATCCTGTCACAGATGGTTGTGAGCTACCATGTGGTTGCTGAAAATTGAACTCAGGACCTCTGGAAGAGCAGTCAGTGCTCTTAACTACTGAGGCATCTCTCCAGCCCTAAAATGATTTTTTTTTTTTTTTTTTTTTTTTGGTTTTTCGAGACAGGGTTTCTCTGTATAGCCCTGGCTGGGCTGTCCTGGAACACTCACTCTGTAGACCAGGCTGGCCTTGAACTCAGAAATCCACCTGCCTCTGCCTCCCAAGTGTTGGGGTTAAAGGCGTGCGCCACCACCACACGCCGGAAAACAAAATTCTTACAAGAGAAAAAAATAAGAGAAAAGTAAGTTAGGGGCATAGAACAGTGCTGTGGGTTTCCTCAACTGTGACAGAGTGACAATAAGCCCCATTCCCCCAGAGTAGGGCTGAGTAATATGTCGGCATCCCATAAAACACTCATCCCATAGCAAGTACCAAACTGAATGTCAGTTAGTGTTCTTCACAAATGTCTAACCTGTTGGCCTTCCCCCCCATTTTTTTTTTTTTGTTTTTTTTTTTTTTTGTTTTTTTTGTTTTTTTTGTTGTTTTTTTTGTTTTGTTTTGTTTTGTTTTGTTTTTTGTTTTTTTCGAGACAGGGTTTCTCTGTGTAGCCCTGGCTGTCCTGGAACACTCACTCTGTAGACCAGGCTGGCCTTGAACTCAGAAATCCGCCTGTCTCTGCCTCCCAAGTGCTGGGATTAAAAGCGTGCACCACCACCGCCCGGCATGGCCTTTCCCCCTTTTTCTTTTCCTTTCTTTCCTTCCTCTCTTGTTCTTCCCTCCTCCCCTCCTTCCTTCCTCCCTTCCTCTCTCCCTCCCTTCCTTCCTTTTAATGGCTCCCACCAGCCAGCCTGTCTTCACATGGGGTTCTCCCACTCTTGCTTGCTGTACCCAGTAGGCCATCCACCACTGAGAACATACTCCCTCCTGTGTACAGGCCAACACGGTCTTTGAACCACTGCCGCAGAGATGCTGGTTCTGTGGAACCCACCCTGGAACCTGGGGCTCCAGAGGATGTGGGGGAGAAGAAGTCTAGGCAGTGGGAGTTTTAGGAATAGCTCCCCAGATCACCTCTGGGTGTGATTCTGTCTCTCCTCCTCTTCAGGAAACCTGCCTGGGGAAACACTGATACCCACAACATTCCCCACGCCTTTGCCTGGGGCTCTGGGTGTTTATTAGTTTCACCATGGGTTTTGCTGGGTTGCTGTCACCCATTGGACAGGGAGTGGGAGTGGGGGAACCCTCTAGGGATCCATATCTGGCCCTCTCTTTCCCTAGCCATCCAAAATATGGGTCAAGTGTTCTCCCGGGATGTTAAGATAAGAGTCTTCCTCCGGTCCACCCTCCACAGGGCAGGGTTTCTCTGTGCAGACTGTCTAGAACTAGCTCTGTAGACCAGGCTGGCCTTGAATTTACAGAGATCCACCCTCCTCTGCCTCCTGAGTACTAGGATTAAAGGTGTGCACCACCATTGCCTGGCTAGAGTGGAAGTCTTTAACTTTCTTAGACTCCTGCTTTTCCCCTTCCCTGTGCTCTTAGGAGAGCCTGGCCTCTGCTCTCCTGACATTCTGTTTCTGACTTCTCTAGATAGTCTGAACATTGCACTGTGTCACATCAGCCTGTGCTTTTCTACTCCTCCTACCCAGGATGCACTAGGTGTGGGCTGGCGCCCACCCCACCCTACTGTGACCATGGATCCTGGAGCTGGATCTGACTCCTCTCTGACTGTCAATGAACAGGTATCTTCTGGGGTGAGAAGTGGGGCTGGTGTGGCCAAGGAAGACAGACATAATGGGCCTTATTTGTCCCTTATTAAAGTTTACAGTCGGGACTGGAGAGATGGTTCAGTGGTTAAGAGCATTGAGTGCTCTTCCAGAGGTCCTGAGTTCAATTCCCAGCAACTGCATGGTGGCTCACAACCATCTGTAATGGGATTCGATGCCCTCTTCTGGTGTGTCTGAGGACAGCTGCAGTGTACTCATATATAGTAAATGAATGAATGAATGAATGAATGAATAAAATAATTTTTTTAAAAAGTTTATGGTCACTCCAGTCCACCTGTCCAGAGCAAGCATCAGCTAGGGCCTCAGGGGTTTTTGTTTTTTGAGACAGGGTTTCTCTGTATAGCTCTGGCTGTCCTGGAACTCACTCTGTAGACCAGGCTGGCTTTGAACTCAGAAATCTGCCTGCCTCTGCCTCCCAAGTGTTGGGATTAAAGGCGTGCGCCACCACTGTCCGGCTGCGTTTGGTATTTTTAAGTTGCAACAGGGTTAGGATCTGATGTCTTCTTTTGGCCTCTGAGAGCACTCACTATATGTATGTGGTATATGTACAGACATACATGCATGCAGGCAAAACACCCATACCCATAAAATAAAGAGTAAGATCTAAAAAAATATATTAAAATACACAAATACCGATAAGTGAACATGTGATTTAGATTTTTTTTATGCTTCTGTATATTTTCTATGTTTTCTGAAATGGCGTTTGTTTATTCCTTGAAAGAAAACAGACCAGCATCCTCGAAATGTAAACAGAGTGAAGTCCCTCACAGGTCAAGGTCTGCCTAAGGAACATGCTTTGGTTCATTCTTCTCAGTGACTCTCCCTGATGCTTTTCCCAGCTCAGTCTCTGGCTGCAGCCAGTTCTCAGAGAGCACTGTGGGTGTAGTTCCAGGCACAGCTCACAGGAAAGGAAGGTTGACACAAACCTTTTTCACCTGTGGAATTCACCTGGGAGTCTTCAGGGCCTGGACGGCACATTTAAACGATGGTGTAAAGATCTCAGTGCGGCATGTTTGGCAGGGCTGCCTCATGGATGGCGCCCTGGCCTTTCGAGAATGCCTGTGAGAGGCAGTCCAAAGGGTCAGGAACAGGTCAGGGTGAGGCAGGAGAAACTGCATTTTGGTAATTGACTTCTTGACTCTTCTTTGGGGAAATTAGCTTGCAGGGAAATTCTGGTACCCTGAGTTTAAAGGCTGCTCAACGGCTGGAGAGCTGGCCCAGTGGGTAAAGCCATTTGGGGCATAAGACAACCAGAGCCTCAGCTCCTCAGAGCCCACATAAAACTCTGGATGTGGTGATGAGTGTCTGTAATCTTGGCCTTCCTGCTATGAGCTGAGAGAACATCTGGAAGTTGAAGGGCATATACAGCCTGGCAGGAGGGAGACCCGCCTCAGCAAGGCGGAAGGAGAGAAGGAGCTCCTGACAGTTGCCTTTGAACTCCATACAAGTGTGTGTGCGTGCGCATGCACAAACGCACACACACACACACAATGAAGAATACAACTTAAGGTGCTCAGTGCTACAGAGCATCCATCCACTTCCCACACTCCCTCTGGGGAGCCTCCAGGTGGCCTCTAGGGACCTTAGGACAGATTTGTGCTGGGTCCCCATCTTGTGAGTAGTACTGAAATCTCGGCTGCTGAGAGGATGCTCTCACAAGCTGGCTGGATGAACAACCCTTTTGCACTTCCTGAGCTAAGTACAAGACAGGGGACAAACAGAAACACCTTCTGGTGGGTTGGCTCTGTGCAGCTTCACTCTGCCTCTGGGCTACTTTCTTCTAACAGCTCTCTCCTGGAAATCAGGGACAATAGCCTGGCCCGGTTCTGGCTGTCACTGAGCAGCCATTCTCTGGATAGGACCTTTACTCTCCAAGTCCTCCACCCTTCTAGTCATCCCTTTCCCCTCACTGTCCCCATCCTCTGCTTGCAGGTCATTGTGATGTCAGGCCACGAGACCATCAGAGTATTGGAAGTCGGAGTGGATGCTCAGCTCCCGGCCGAGGAGGAGAGCAAAGGACTGGAAAGTATGGCAGCTGGTGGCTCCCAGAGTGGAGGCCCTGCTGAAGCCAGTGGACCTGCTGGTGAAGCTGGGTCATGTGACCCAGGCCATTCTGCAGAGGCAGCTGGTATGAGGCTACTGTTTTGATCTGCTACTGGGCACAGGTGGCATTAGGGTCTTGTCATTCTGCCATGTGGCCTCTGGCCACAGTCTGTAACTCTGGCCAGTTTCTAGGAATACCCTGCCCCCATTGTATCTGGGATTGTGTCTCCTTTCGGTCTCACCCAGGTCTGAGTAGAGATAGCTCAGGGCAAAGGCTGGTACAAGTTCAGCCTACAGAGGATCTTAGGTCCACAGCAGACAGAACCCCGTTTTCAGCAAGCCTCTGGCTGTGTTTAATCGTGGTTACTTGCATGAGCATGAGTGAAGGATTAGTTTCTAGGTTTCGGACAACTTACCAGTGGCTATTCCACCAAAGGAAGCGACTGCCCAGTATTTACAGGGCCATAGTTCCTTAGGGAGGATCGAGGCCCCACAAACACCTTGCCCATGAATGACTTACTGGTGACAGGCCTCATCTTGTGAAGATCTTGTGCAGGTAACAATAGCTTTCTTAGTCCCTATGTGCCACAGCTGTGTCATGACCAGAAAACAGTTTCACAGCCCTGCCCGTCTCTGGCTTTTACATTCTTCCAATTTCCTCTTTTGAGTCATTCCCTAAGCCTTCAAGAAGTGCTACAGATATGCCTCTTTTGAGACATTCCCTAAGCCTTCCATCACTCACTCTCTACACTTTGACAGTTGTGAGTCTCTGAATTAGCTGCCACCCACTGTCAAAAGATGTCTTTCAGTTGGAGAATGAGGTCACTGATGTCGTGACTGACAGCTGGTCCTTCTGTCCCTTGTCCCTCTCTAGACTAAACATCACATGGAGGTTTTTGGGAGTCCAGTGACATCACTAGTCTGTCTTCTGAGGGGGGAAATAGCATTTCTAAGGGAAAGTGCCTCAAAGAGGGGACAGGACAGACAAGGACTCTGCCCCTGCCACGCTGGAGCCATGTGGAATGAGCTTCTTTTCAGAATAGAATTCAGGGAGTTTTTTGGGTTTGTCCACAGTACCCCCTTTGCCCATTTGCCTGTCTTCTTCATTTCTGGTGTCAGAATTCTCTCGTTATCCAAACCTGCTCTCAGAAACTGACCTGAATCAGCTGCCTCCAAAGCCTTCCTCCAGGTCAGGGAGCTTGAGCCGTGGGCAGTCAGTGAGGGAAGTATTTGAGGTACCATCTAAGCAGCTGTGCGTGGAGACCCTGCGGGACCTTTCTGTAGCTGCAATATTAAGAAGGGACTGTGCTGATCAAAACAAGTCCAAACTGGAAACACTCATGGTGAACAGAATTTAGCAGCTCACATCATTCTGGTCCTTGTGACACTCTTGTGTGTTCATTCTTGGGGTACTGGAGGGTAGGCTCTGGAGGATGAGGCATACCCATGTTCTTTCATGTGCCTATTCTTTTTTTTTTTTTTTTTAAATTAGTTTTTTCCTTAGCTTTATTTCTGTGTATGGGTGTTTTGCCTGCAGGTATGCATGTGTGTCTTATGTATGCTTGAAACCTTCAGAAGTCAGAAGAGACTATCAGAGCTCTTGGAACAGGAGTTATAGATGCTGTGAGCATCATGTGGGTCCCTTCCAAGTGCAGCCAGTTCTCGTCACTGCTCAGCCGTCTCGCCATCCCTTGCTGTGCCTATATCTGTACTGACATAGTCTCACACATTTACTTCTGATTTTGGCCACTCTCAAAAAAATTTTTTTATTCTCATCAACAGTACTTATTTGAATATGTTTGTAGTGTTTTGTTTGTAGTGTAGTCCACTAAAATTCTTTTGAAGAAAAGTTACTTGTTGAAGCTGAGTACTGTGGCACATGACTCTAATGCCATCACAGAGGACACTGAAGCAGAAGGTCGAACTGAGTCTGAGATCACCTTGGGCTAGATAATGAGTTCCAGGATACCAGGGGATAGAGTGACAGGGCCTGTCTCAGAAAAAAAAAAAAATGCCTGGAAATTATTACATGGAAATTAAAAAAAAACAAAACCCTTTTTATCAATAAGAAGAGATGAGGTGTCGGGCAGTGGTAACACACGCCTTTAATCCCAGCACTTGGGAGGCAGAGGCAGGAAGATTTCTGAGTTCAAGGCCAGCCTGGTCTACAGAGTGAGTTCCAGGACAGCCAGGGCTACACAGAGAAACCCTGTCTCGAAAAAACAAACAAACAAAAAAAAGAGATGAGGTGGGCTTGGTGGTGCACACCTTTAATCCTAGCACTCAGGAGGTAGAGGCAGAAGGAGCTCTGGGTTTGAGACCAGCCTGATCTACAGAGTGAGTTCCAGGACAGCCAGGGCTATATAGAAGACCCTGTCAAAAGAAAGGAAAGAAAGAAAAAAGAAAGAGGGAAAGGAAGGAAGGAGGGAAGGAAGTGACAAATAGAGACAGACAGAGAAGAGAGAAGAGAAGGAAGAAGAAGAGAAAGAGGAGGAAGAAGAGGAAAAAGAGAAGGAGGAGGAAGAGGAGAAACAATTAGCTTTAACGGGTTGCCCATCTGTTCAGAAAGGCCAGAGTGGTGTGTATGAGGTTCTGGGTTAGTCTCCTCCACCACACATAACTGGGTTCAAACACCACTGCAATCCCAGCCAGTGGGAGGTGGAGGCAACCAGGGGTTTGAGCAAATCAAAGGAACAGGACAATGATAAAAATGGGGCCAGGTGTGTGTCTCAGTCTTGGAATCCCTGCCCTTGGACAGGTGTGTGGCCCACACCTGGAATCCCTGCCCTTGGAGCACTAGGCAGGGCTGAGGTAAGAGGGCTGCTGAGGATTCAGTGTTGTTTTTAAACAAAATCTCAGTCCTTTGATTTTACCAATGGAAACTCAGGCACCAGATGAGATGCTGTGGTGAAAGCCTGTTAGCTTAGAGAGGCAGAGAAAGCCCCCAGCTGACCTTCCACTGCTGACATCCCAAAAGGAAAAGGAAGTTCTCCCTCTCCTCGCTAGCTAAAAAACTCTCAAACTGATTGTCCCCCTTTTCTGCTTCCTTTCTGTGTCTCTTTATCCATCCTCCTGACATCCTCTCACTCTCTATGGTTTTTTTCCTAAGTTTACTCCCTGTCAACTGGTTGCTTGCTCAGCCTCTTGACCTATGGTTGACTCCTGTTTACAATAAACAGAAAGCTATGGCTGAGCCACACTGCAGTATTTTCCAAATAACACAATCTCATAGTGTGATCAAACATCCTGCAACCATTCGAGGCTAGTCTAAGTTCAAAACCAGCCTGGGCTACAGAGAGAGGACACACCCCCACCCCCAATCCTCATCAAAACAGGAGGAAACCAAAGCTAGCTAATCTGCTAATCAACTCAGTAGAGAAACAAGTGTCCTGCTGGTGCTTCCGGGACCTTTCTGTAAAGCGGTCTGCAAGACCCCACTCATCTTCTACTTTGTTGGTTTTGTTTTATGGAGATAGTGTCTCGTGAAGTCCAGCAGTGGGCTTACAGGTGTGCACTGTCAATTTCAGCATGCCACCAAGCATGGTTTTGTCTTCCTAGGTAGTATATAGTCCTGTCTGTCCCTGAACTCCTTTTGAATTCTCTATTCTCTTGCCTGGGCCTTCTGTATACTGTGACTAGAGATGTGACACATTCTGTGTCTATGGTCCTAGTTTGGCACAAAAACCTCTTAAAACAAGTGTCCCACTTCTCCAGATGGTGAGCTTCTATCCTTTTTGGGGGCTTCTTTCCACAGGATGATTTATTATTTATGTGTGTATGCACACACAGAACACAAGCGTGCCATGTACACACATGGAGGCCAGAGAACATACATGGTTGTTCTCTCCTGCTTCCATGTAGTTCTGGGAACTATATTCAGGTTGTCCAGTTTGTCAGCAAGAACTCTTACCTGCTGGGCCATTTTGCCAACCCCACCTTCCTATGTTCTTATATTTCATTACATTTTGACCAACAAAATTCTTTTCATTTTCCCTATATTTAGAACATCCTGACCTTCTCTGGCTTTCCCCAGCAGTTACCAATGTGTCTCCCTCCATAGAGAAGAGAAACCTGGTTCGTGGCTTCCTAGTTTGTAAGGCCCACGTCTGTGTGTGCCTTCAGTTCTTTCAACTTTCTGAGTCTTATTATCTTAAGTTCTGGGAACTTAGGCTTAGGTCAAGTTGATTTAAAAACAAAATCCCGCAAACACAAAAAAGCAAGAGCTGGGGCTAGACATGGTGATGCATACCTTTGATCCCAGCACTCGGAGGCAAAGGAAGGAGGGTCTCTGTGAGTTCGAGGTCAGCCTGGTCTACAGAGTAAGTGTCAGGGCAGCCAGGGCTACACAGAGAACCCTTGTCTCAAAACAGAACAACAAACAAACAAAACCCTGAGTCATCTGGGTCATCTCATGTAGGGCAGTGCAGTCTGCTGAGCATGTTCTACAAAGGAGCTTTGAAGTAGGGAGGGAGGTAAGAGGGAGAGTGACTGATTGGCTGATGACTACTGGTATGTCCAACATCCATCACCTAACAACTAGATTCTACTATTTATTTATTTGTTTGTTTTTAGTTTATCTAGCTATGTATTTGCCTATATTTTTTTAAAGATTTATTTACTTTATGCATATGAGTATACCACCATCGCTGTCTTCAGACACACCAGAAAAGGGCATCGGATCAGATCCCATTACAGATGGGTTGTGAGCCACCATGTCGTTGCTGGGAATTGAACTCAGGACCTCTGGAAGAGCAGTCAGTGCTCTTAACTACTGAGCCATCTCTCCAGCCCGTCTATTTAACTATTTGTGTATCTATCACCTATGTACTTATCTATTTATCTATCTACATCTATTTATTTATCTATCATCTATCAATCTGTTTGTCTATTTATATGTCTATTTGTCTGTAATTTGTCTGCCCATCATCTGTCTGTTCATCATCCGTCTGTCTGTCTGTCTGTCTGTCCTGCCATGCTGGGGATTGAACCAGGCAAGCAATCTACCATCACACTGTTCCCCCAGCCTTAGATTTCTGTTATTGTCTGACTTATAAAATTATAGGTTTTTGTCTCGCTGTTCTGTGGCCGAGATGTGGTTTCCTGGTAGGGCACCCCAAGTTCCTGAATTGGCCAAGCGAGAGTAGGTGAAAGGTTGCGGTTCACAGACCTTTCTTTTGGAAGCTTGTGGAAACTGCCCATCTTGACTTCAGGCTTCTCAGCATAGCGGAGAAAAGCTGAGTGGCCTGGGAAGCTCCTGTGACCCTGCACTGTGACAGTGACATGCCCAGTTTTCAGGGGGTTTGCATTTGTAGGACCCACCCCTTCCCCAAGCTTCTGAAAACATGGCTTGAGTATGGGACACAGAAGTTTGGTTGTGGGGCTGGAGAGATGGCTCAGCGGTTAAGAGCACCGGCTGCTCTTCCAAAGGTCCTGAGTTCAATTCCCAACAACCACAACCAACGGTGGCCCATAACCATCTGCAATGGGATCTAATGCACTCTTCTGGTGTGTCTGACAGCTATATAAAAATGTATATACTCATAAAAAATAAATTAAAAAAAAAGAAGGTTGGTTACTGGCTGAACTCAGGATAGCTGCCTTTTTCTGTCAGCTCCAACTTTTCCTCCCTGACGTGCATTTGCTTCAGGCTCTGTGACTGCTATGTACAGACCACAATGTCCTACAGAGCCAGGCAGTGATGAGCTGGGAGCCAGCTTTGCAGAGACCGACATTTCCTTCCACTCTTATGCTTATAGATGGAAAGAGGGTACCTACCTTGTGGGTCTGGCCAGGGCTACCCAGCTCCTAGTCACTACGAGCAACACTTGGGAGGCTGCCAGGGGTCAGGGAAGGTTACCAGCTCATCCTAGGCTACATGCAGAAGAACAGCATGGCCACCCCTCCACTCACAACAGGCTCACTCTTGTTCTTCTCTCTCTCCATCCCGTGTGAAGTGAAGTCGCTGCCCGGAATCCCTCCGAGTCCTGCCCCAGCTGTTGCCACCTTCAGCCAAGCCCCAAGCCAGCCTCAGGCATCACAGACCCTGACGCCGCTGGCTGTGCAAGCTGCCCCCCAGGTAAGGACCACACCAGGGAGCTGGACGGAGGGCAGAGGGCAGGAGCAAGCACAGAGCTGCATGAGGTCGGCATGGGGTCGGGAGCTGCATGAGGCTGTGGCCTGAGCGAGGGCCTGTCCTACTAGGTACCTCTAGGTTACCCCTGCCCCACTCAGGCCCATAAGAGAAGAGGGTTAGCATTTGCTGAGCAGTTTCCTTGGGTCCTGACAGGACGGGCGTTAGTTCTTTCACGGGAGGATGTGTGCTTATGGGATGATGTAATGAGGGAGCGCCCTTGTCAGCCTCTCCTGCACACGGGTTAATGCCTTGAAGAGTTCATGAATGAATAGCCTGTCTTCATTTAAGTTATAAAACTGCCCAGCCAATAAAAAGCTGCCTGTAGAATCCTGCAGGCCAGCAGGGCCCACTTGACCTCTGTTCCACGCACTGATCTCTTCTGGTCAAGGGTGGCCTCCGCTAGAGCTTCTTAGAGGTCTCTGTGGATCCTTGACCACTTGGCTGCAGCCTCTGGTCCCTGGTCCCTGACCACAAAACAGTGGACATACCAGTCAGCTCTGAAAAAAAACACATACACGTGACATTAAACAGACTGAGGAGGTTGTACATATACACATATATACACACACACACATATACACATGTTCATATATATATCATATATGTATATCTATGCCTGGGGATCCTGCTCTGACCTGGAGGCAGGCCTGGGCCTTTTCCCGGTCAAGAGCTCTGTACACAGTATATACATATGTACGTGTGTATATATGTATGCTTATAGATGTATATATTAGCAATCAATGAAAAAAGAGAGAGCACGAGAGCAAGGAGGGATGTGTTAGAGACTTTGGGAGGGGGAGCAGGAGAAAAGGATGTGATTATATTATAATCTTAAAAAATAAAAGAAGTAATTTAAAAAAAAGCAGACACTGGACATGCCAGCATGGGCCCAGGGAAGGGCTGGGAGGCACCAGACGGTGTGGGGAGGAGGTCAGTGCACCCTGCTCTGTCCTGGGGGAAGGCCCGGGCGTTTTCCTGGCCTTTGCCCCAGTGCCCTCAGATGCTCGCTTGTGCTCAGCTGGGTCCGAGAGACCCCTTGTTTGCGCTCTCTGTGGATGTTGATTTTTTTTTATTTTTTTTCTTTTCTTTTTGAAATCTCGTTTGCTCTTGCAGGTCTTGACTCAGGAAAGCTTAGCCACAGTTCTGACAGGAGTTATGGTCCCAGCAGGGGCTGTTACTCAACCTCTTCTTATCCCCATCGGTATTACAGGTCAAGTGGCTGGGCAGCAGGGGCTGGCCGTGTGGACAATCCCTACAGCAACTGTGGCTGCCCTCCCAGGACTGACCGCGGCCTCTCCCACGGGGGGAACTTTCAAGCCACCTTTAGCTGGTCTCCAAGGTAACGGCAACTCTCCCCCGGATTGCACCAGGCCCCCACCACACCCTATGCTGAAAGCCCTGCGCGGGTGTTTACCATGTTGGACTCAGAAACCCGCGGCTCACCCGGGGCAACAACCCTGGATTCTGGATCCAGTGTCATAGGCACCCAGCCACAGAGCCGCAGCGCTGCCTCCGATCTCTAGGCCAGGATACCAGGCTGGCCAGCAGGCCTGCCTTTCTTCAGCCAGCTGCCTGAGACTGTCCCCTCCCCCGCAACAGCATCTACCCCATGACCAGCAAGAAAGACTGCAAGAAGATTCAACCTCTGGTTCTCGAACCTACACGTCTACTGACCCAAGGGAGGGGGGGAGTGAGAGATGTTGCATGTGCCAGCCCTTCAAGAATCGAGGGAATTGCAGCTGCCCCATGCCCTCTGCCTCCAGTGGGGGCATTTTCGTCCCAGATCCTTTGGGACTGGAACTGTGCCGTGTCGTGGCTAGGCGCTTCAGCACCTGTGTCTCTCTGCCTTGCTCCGTAGCAGCTGCCGTGCTGAACACCGCCCTCCCGACACCCGTACAAGCCGCCCCACCAGTCCAGGCCTCCTCGCCAGCCCAGCCCCGGCCACCAGCTCAGCCCCAGCCGCTGTTCCAGACCCAACCGCTGCTACAGACCACGCCTGCCATACTCCCACAACCCACCGCTGCCACCGTTGCTGCCCCCACCCCCAAGCCAGTGGATGCCACCCCGCAGATCACCGTCCAGCCTGCAGGCTTCGCATTTAGCCCAGGGATCGTAAGCTGCTGCCCTCACCCAGGGCTGACAAGGGATGGACCAAAGCTTGGGCCAAGGGTGGAACGTTCCCCACAGTGGAGGACCAGCTCCTTGAACACAGCCCTTCCTGACACATCTGCAAAGATGGGCTCCCACTGAGGTCTTCTCCTTACGCCTGTCTGCCTGTCCTACCCAGACTAAAGCAAGCAACTGCTGGGGAGATAGGCCAAACCAGAGCCACTGGACTAGCCTTGGGGTGGGATATACAGGGGCTGCAGACTTGTAAACTGCCCGAGGTTCACAGCTTCATGCTGGCATTTATCTGGTGTGGCTCTTGACATGGAATTAGAGAATTCAGGCGTGACTAGGAGCACATTTGTCCCTCTAGTCTGGCCATCTACCCTCTCAGACCTAGTTGGAAAGATTAGTAGGAGTCACTGCTCTGTGATAGTACTCCCCTTCCCTCTAACTGTGCTCCCCTTCCCTGTGACTGTGCTCCCCTTCCCTGTGACTGTGCTCCCCTTCCCTGTGACTGTGCTCCCCTTCCCTGTGACTGTGCTCCCCTTCCCTGTGACTGTGCTCCCTTTCCCTGTGACTGTGCTCCCTTCCCTGTGACTGTCCTCCCCTTCCCTATGACTGTGCTCCCCTTCCCTGTGACTGTGCTCCCCTTCCCTATGACTGTGCTCTCCTTCCCTGTGACTGTGCTCCCCTTCCCTGTGACTGTGCTCCCTTCCCTGTGACTGTGCTCTCCTTCCCTGTGACTGTGCTCCCTTCCCTGTGACTGTGCTCTCCTTCCCTGTGACTGTGCTCCCTTCCCTGTGACTGTGCTCCCTTTCCCTGTGACTGTGCTCCCTTCCCTGTGACTGTGCTCCCCTTCCCTGTGACTGTGCTCCCCTTCCCTGCTGTCCCCCTGTACTTGTCTCCCAACTCTCGATAGCCAGTGGACTAGAGCCTGCAGCCCACAATCACTGCCCCATATCCTTAGCCCTCTTCCCTCTCTCTACTCTTTCTTGCCTCTTGGCCTCTGAGCAAGGCTTTTCCTCCACCCACAGATCAGTGCAGCCTCCCTCGGGGGACAGACGCAGATCCTGGGCTCCCTCACTACAGCTCCAGTTATTACCAACACCATCCCCAGCATGCCCGGGATCAGCAGTCAGATCCTCACGAATGCTCAGGGCCAGGCAAGTGGTCAAGCCTGGGACCAAGGGCTGGGTTGTGGGGCAGCCGACGAGGAAGGGGCTAGGACTTGACCTAAAGATCATGGCATAGAAACTCAAGTAGGGCATCAGGCTGCTGCTGGTAGCCTCTGGTGGCAGCTCCCCACTGATGTGAAGTTCAGGTTGGGGTAGAGCCAGCCCTCCACCCTGGCAGTGCTAGTTCTAATTGGGGGATTTGATTCACAGAGCGCCCACATGTGAGCGGGCTCATGCTAGACTCTCTCTCATGTATTAACTCACTTTGTTTTGAGGACAAATCTACCAGGGGATCTTTTGTTTTATGGGACAGAAGGGTGGAATTCAGAAATATTAAACCACATAGCTAAAATGGCAGAGCAGCAAAGAGCTGATACACAAAAAACGCCTTTGCCTGCTCCGCCACAGCTCAGAGACAGAGCAAAGAAAGGAAGACCTTGGGTTGAGTCCTTTACTCTATTGGGGAAACAGAGGCCAGAGACTTAAGCAGTTTCTCCAAGTCAGCCTCTCTGCCTGCAGCCATAGGGATTTGGATTGGTGGCCCTGGATGCTCCCTTCATATTCGGGGCCCGTGCCTTATTTTCTCCCAGGTTATTGGAGCACTTCCGTGGGTAGTGAACTCAGCTAGCGTGGCCACACCAGCACCAGCACAGAGCCTGCAGGTCCAAGCTGTGACTCCCCAGCTCCTGTTGAATGCCCAGGGCCAGGTGATCGCAACCCTAGCCAGCAGTCCCCTGCCTCAACCTGTGGCTGTCAGGAAGCCAAACACACCGGAGTCCCCTGCTAAGAGTGAGGTACCAGGACTGGGGGTGTGGGTGGGCACAGGAAGGAGATCCTGTCTGTCATTGCTACCTCTCAAAATTGAGGAATGCTCCCGCTTCCCTGAAGAAGGCTTTTAGGCGTGCACACATGTCCTGCCCAAGGAATCAGCACCCATTCTCAGCCCACCACACCACATACATGTATCTGTGCCCACAGAGGTCAGAGAAGGTGGGTCGTAAGAGAGCAAAGCAGATTGGGCTCAGACCATCCTCGGGGTGAACAAAATGCTAGAAAAGTCCTGGGTAGTGAGTTCTGTACCCCACCACCACACACCAGGCACTGGGGCTTTGGCTCTTTGTCGGCTTTCATTCTAGAAGAGATTTTGGGTACTCGTTATATCCCGAGTGATGAGGATGCAAAGACAGCTGAGATGAGTTTACTAGCCTTAGGTAGTACTTAGTTTCTAGCCTTAGGTAGATCACAAGTCAGCATCTGAAAGACCACAGGGGAGTTATGTATAAAGGGGCTGCAGTACCCCACAAATGATGTTGTGACAGACCGGAGGGCTGGATGTAACATGTGCTGTCTCTGGGAAGTGGGGCAAGCATGGCGTGCCAGAGCATGGTCCTCTGATTTGTGTGTCGGGATGTCCGGCAAATCCCGGCTCTTGCTGGGATTCTCCAATAGATCTAAGCGAGACCCAAGGATGTGCTGAACTCCTGGGTGACATTTAGGCCTGTGATTGCCTAATATGTTGTTTCCAAGAAGCTTTCAAATAACCTTAGCCTCGTCTTTAAGATAGGGGCTATAGGGGGCTGGTAAGATGGCTTAGCGGTTAAGAGCATTGACTGCTCTTCCAGAGGTCATGAGTTCAAATCCCAGCAACCACATGGTGGCTCACAACCATCTGTAATAAAGTCTGATCCCCTCTTATGGGGTGTCTGAAGACAGCTACAGTGTACTTACTACTACTAATAATAATAATAATAAAACTTTAAAAAGGGGGGTTATAGAAATTTCTACTAAAGTAGTGTGAGTCTGTAATCTCAGCCTGGGCTATACAGGGAGTTCAGGTCCAGCCTGGGTTATGGAATCCTGACTAAAAATAACAACAAAACCCCTAAGTTAGAAGTTTATGAATCTTACATCACGGAGTTGACACGTGGGTATGCAATTAGTGTGTGCTGGCAGTTCTGACTTGTTTAGGGGAGCCGCTGCTGGGGTTTCCGTGGCTGGTAGGTGTGCACCTTGAAGACCTTTGCTTGGTAGCGTGAAGGATGAGCTGTCGTGAGGCGTGGACTCTTGTATCTGGTTAGGTCAGCAGCTTGTTTTCCTTTTCCCCTCTGTTGTCTGGGGTCTCGTACATGCCTAGGGCAGCATCACTGTGCTGCTCTCTAAGCCTTGAAAGATCTGGGGAAAGACTAAGGCCAGTAGCCTGGGGAATAAGGAGCGGGTTTGAGAGCTAGCAGAAAGCAGAATCCAGGGAACAGAAAATCCAGGAAAAACCGGCATTTCCAAAAAAGCTTACAGGGTTTTGTTTTATTTCATTTCGAGACAGGGTTTCTCTGTGTAGCTCTGGCTGTCCTGGGACTTGCCGTGTGTAGAGCAGGCTGGTCTACAGCTCATAGAAATCTGCCTACCTCTGCCTCCTGAGTGCTGGGATTAAAGGCATGGTATCACTCCCAGCTGGTTTTGTTTTTAAAAGCATATTAATCATGCTAATTTCAGATATGTGTAGTTTTTCCTGACCGTAAATAAGATGTATAACTTTAATGAACATTATGTTATGGGGTCGTATAAAAAGTAAAAGCCGGGCTGGGTGGATGGGTCAGTGGCGCAGCTGCTTGTGTGTGTGAGAGATGACTGGAGTTCGGATCCCCAGCACCCAGGTAAATGTTGGGTGCATGTGGTAGCTCATCTGTAATTCCAGCACCTGAAAGGCAGAGGCAGAGGATCCCAGAAGCAGGCTGCTAGCCAAGTCAGCCAGCCACATCAGTGAGCTCTGGGCTCAGCTGAGAAGACTCTGTTTCCGTGAATAACGTGGAAACCTCTCGGTGTCGGGCTCAGGGCTCCACCCTTGCATGCACACATGTGTATTGACACATGCACATGTGTGCACACACAGCACAGACACGTGAGAGAAAAAACAGGAATCATGACAGGTGTGGTGATACATACCTGTAATCCCAACATTTGGGAGGTACAGGCAGGAGAATAAACAAGGTTATAAATTTAACCGGGCGGTGGTGGCGCACGCCTTTAATCCCAGCACTTGGGAGGCAGAGGCAGGCGGATTTCTGAGTTCGAGGCCAGCCTGGTCTACAGAGTGAGTTCCAGGACAGCCAAGGCTACACAGAGAAACCCTGTCTCGAAAAAACAAAAAACAAAAAGAAAAAAAAAAAAAAAAAAAAGAAAAAAAAAAAAAAAAAAAGTTTATAAATTTAAGGTTAGCCTTAGACACAGAGAGATCTAAGCCCATTTATTGTGGATGTTAATAAGCAGTTTACAGTTTTGCTTTTCAATGACCACAGGTGGGAGTGCCTGGGCAGGTAAGAATTTCACGTCCATTTCTGCCCTGATGCTGCTTCACCCAGGACAGCTGACCCCCCCAAATTAGGCAGGGGTGATGGGGCTTGTGTCTTTTCTCGTAGGTGCAGCCGATCCAGCCGACACAAGCCGTGCCGCAGCCTGCCGTCCTCCTCAGCAGCCCTGCCTCTACACTTAAGCCGGCAGCCTCAGCGCCCATCCCAATCACCTGCTCAGAGACCCCTACTGTCAGTCAGCTGGTATCAAGTAAGTGATTTAGAAGAGAAAGGTGGGTCTGGGGTACCTGATACCTATGTAGTCCTAGCTACTCGGGAGGCTGAGACAAGAGCAGTCTTTGAGCCCTGAAGTTGAAGGACAGCCTAGTGAGATTTTGCCCCAAACATATCCATAAGATTTCTGGTGTCCAAAAAGTAAAGGTAAGGTAGAGGCCCAAAGTGGAAAGACGAGAATGTTTAAGTTTTCTTTTACATTAGTTTATTTGTTTGGGAGCCAGGGGTGGGGCATGAGTATCTACCGTGTGCGTGGCGGTTCCTGGGGATTAAACTCAGGTCCTCAGGCTCAGTGGCAAGCGTCCTTACCCACAGAGCCTCTACCAAGACATGACTTTCATATCCCCTTTCCTGTTGAGTTTCACAGTGGAAGTGGAGGCTACTTAGCTGTCTGTCCCATTACACTGTGCCACTGGCTGGCTCAGTGTGGCCTCTCACCTAGTTCTGAGGAATAGAGAGGGCAGACGTGTGTCTGGCTGGGATCAGAGCAAGGAGCCTGGGAGAGGGTCAGCAGTTAGACCAGAGCATCCTGGGAGAGGGTCAGCAGTTAGACCAGAGCATCCTGGGAGAGGGTCAGCAGTTAGATCTAAGGGAATCTGAAAACAGTTGGTTTCAGTGGGTTGTTCCAGGGCCCGTGCCTTCTAGTTGTGTTTATCCAGGAGACACCGTGATGGGGTCTTTTGGTAAATGGCATAGATCCCTTTGATGTACCAGTATACTGTCATCTTCATGTACTTTTCCCTGCTCCCTCCCTCTGGCCTAGAGCCTCACACTCCAAGTCTGGACGAGGATGGGATCAACTTAGAAGAGATCCGGGAATTTGCCAAGAATTTTAAGATCCGGCGGCTCTCCCTGGGTCTGACACAGACCCAGGTGGGCCAGGCTTTGACGGCGACAGAAGGACCAGCCTACAGCCAATCAGCCATCTGCAGGTAAGCAGGCTTTAGGATAAAGCCAGGGCCTGCTTCACATCGTCAATGGCTCTCCTGGGAATCCAGGAATCCAGCCCCGTTCCATGTTCCCCATGTTTTAGGCTGCTTCCTTTCACGTAAGGAAGACTGTCCAGGGGAGGGCACAGACAGAGTAGCCAAAGACTGACCCAGGACTTCTGAAGTCCAGGCCCAATCCCGAGTGTTTAGATGTTCTTCTGAGAGAGCCCAAGCCCACTGAAGAATCTTAGCAGGAAAGGGTATCACTTTTTTTTTTTTTTTTTTTTTTTTTTCCAGGCAGGGTTTCTCTGTATAGCCCTGGCTGTCCTGGAACTCACTCTGTAGACCAGGCTGGCCTTGAACTCAGAAATCCGCCTGCCTCTGCCTCCCAAGTGCTGGGATTAAAGGCGTGTGCCACACCGCCCAGCCAGTCTCACTTATTAAGTTGGTCTGTCTTAGCCCCTCAGTTAGTCAGAATCCCGGTGTGCTCCTGGCTGCCTTGCCTCCCATGCCTGCCAGGTCAGCTCAGCCCAAAGGAGCAGCGGGTCTTTATTGTTGTTGTTGCTGCTGCCATGGGAGCATAGAGAGAGGAGAGTGGTCCTCATCTCTGAGGGGCCTTTAAGGTGACTCTTCAAAGAACTTCCAGTCATTTGGGGGTGAGCGGTCCTGTCCAGTCAGCACATGCCCTAGTGGAGGCTGTGGCGTAGTCTCATTCTTGAGGCCTGGGATGTTTAAAGTCTGAGGAATCTAGGCTGTGAGGGGCCAAGAGGATGGGGACACAGTAGCATGAGAGCAGCCCTGGGAGTACTGCCTTTCCCTCGTGTGAGATGCACTTGAGAGACAGCTACGTGCCTCTGCCCCTTCCTCAGGTTTGAGAAGTTAGACATCACACCCAAGAGTGCCCAGAAGCTGAAGCCAGTTTTGGAAAAGTGGTTGAACGAGGCAGAGCTGCGGAACCAGGAAGGCCAGCAGAATCTGATGGAGTTTGTGGGTGGCGAGCCCTCCAAGAAGCGCAAGCGGCGCACTTCCTTCACGCCGCAAGCCATAGAGGCTCTCAACGCCTACTTTGAGAAAAACCCTCTGCCCACCGGCCAGGAGATCACGGAGATCGCTAAGGAGCTGAACTACGACCGCGAGGTGGTGCGGGTCTGGTTCTGTAACCGACGCCAGACTCTCAAGAACACCAGCAAGCTGAACGTCTTTCAGATCCCTTAGGGCTTACTGTCAGCACTTTGTATTCTTCCCTCAGCAACCAGCTGAAGTCACTGCAGTGGCAGTGCCGTGTCCAGCTGTGCTTGCCCTAGGTCGTGAGACTCCACCTGTGCATGCATGTCAATGCCTGCCTCTTCTGCCCACATATGTCACACCCTGGGGTAGGCCTGAGGGGCTGCATGAGAGCCTAGGCTCTGGGCTGGGCATGTGGAAGGAGGGGGTTTGTGGGGTCCTTAGAAAGGCACTTTGCCAAGGTGGTTTCTGAAGGGTGGATTGTGGTTGGGAACCAGAAAGGCTCTGTCTTTGGATCAGGGCTGTAGCAACTCTTGGGGTCAACTGTGTAGTAGCTCTTGTTTTTGGTGGCACCCTTTACCCTTCCTCTCAATCCTCTGTGGCTGTGCCCGTGTGACAACTCACCAGGTGGAACTGCAGCCTCGCACTGCCTCCCTTATTCTGTATATGGGCACACTGAACCTCTTAAAGGATCAAGGAGATGGAATCCAGAGAAGTGGGGTGTGCTGCTCAGACCCACTGTCTGCCTTGATCTTGAGGTTTCCAAGGTGACATCGAGGGGTCGGATGCCTGAGGTCAGGAGCTCCGAGGTCCCTCCCGGGGTCCAGCTGGTGGTGGGATTGTGTTAAGTCAGAATGTTTTCTTTCCCAAACCAAGTTGGAAGGAAGCAAGAGTGAACTCTCCCATCCTGGAGAGTCTTAGATCTGTGGCAGGTCTGGAATTTCTAAGGTAAATAAGGCCATCTACCCAGATTTTAATCTGATCTTTGTTTACAGCTGTCTTCTAACACAGGAGTGTGGTAAAGAGCTTGGGAAATTTTCCGCTGCCCACTAATGTAGGCAGCAGCAGGGGCACAGATTCCAACTTTCTCCCTCTCTTGTGCCCATACCTATCTCAGTCCAGGACTGAGATGTCTTCAAAGGAGCCAATTGAATGACAAGCCAGACAGAGAGGGGCTGTCATGGGGAGGAAGACAGTATCCAGAGGGATGATGGTCCCTGGAGGTCTCTTGTTGAGGCTGACTTAACTCTAGTTTTGTTTGTAACTTTAAGTCTTGGAGGTCTCCAAAGACTTCACTTGTTCAGTTTGTTCAGTTGTAGACCAAGTCTGTGTGTGGTGCTCCCCTGAGCCAGCAGTGCCCAGGTCAGGGCTTCCCTCGGTAGGTGATGGCCATCTGGGGCCTGGCATCATATGCAAACCACTAAGCCAGCTTCCAGCCACAGAGAGGCAGGCCAGACTTTTCGCTTCAGTGCACTGGCTGGGGAATGTTGCTCAGCGGGAGACAACTTAGCGTGTACAAGGCTCCAGAGTCAGTTTGTAGCACTGAGGGAAACACTAGTATTTGATTTCAAGAAGTCAGGAAAGAGCTAAGACTTTCCTTGGATAACCCTTGACAAGCTGCAGGTGTCAACCATCTCGATACTTTTGGGCTTGGTTCATTGGGTTTTGTTTTGTTTTGAGATAGGATCGCACTTAGCACAGGCTAACCTCAAACTTGTAGTTGAAGACGACCTGATCCTTCTGTCTCCACCTCCCAAGTGCTGGGATTGCAGTCACGTGCTGCTGTGCCTGGCTCTTCTCCACTCCATAAGGTTACTTACACTGGATGATGTCCACATCACATGATCTACCCTGAGGAAATGACTCTCAAACAAGAACATGATGCCGTCTCCATTGGTCCCAGTGCAGAAAGGCACTAGGGCCCAGCTTCCTCTCATGTAGTTTCCTTTCCTGATGACTGCTAGTCCCTCTTGGGTTCTGTGGTGCAGAGGACCTCCTAGTAGCTATGACACTGAGAGGAGGACAGTTGTGTACTGATCACACACACACACACACACACACACCCCCCACTGCATTCCAAGTCTGTCAGGTATAAGGAGACAAGTAGGCAGCTTTCCTGACCCTGCCTCCCAAGAAAGAATGTTCCCAGAGCGCTTCTAGGTCATGTGATTATCAACCTGCTGCCATGAGAGGGGAAGTCAGGAGGGGTCCTGTAAGAGAGCTTTCAGTAGGGACGCTTAGTCCCGAATCTTCTCAAGGTGATGCACCTGAGAAAATTATATGCAGCTGTTCTTGCTGGAAACCTGCACTCAGGAGCTCACACACAGCTCAGCCATGCTGTGGACATGGGAGAGGATTCCATCTGTTCTGTGCATGACAGGGAAAGAAAATATGAACCACTGGTCTAAATTAAGCCTGGCCACGCATTCTCACCCCATCCTTTGTCTAAATCTGTCTTCCCAAGGCTGGGCTAGAATGAACCATTTTCTCCCGTGTTGGAAAGACACATCGGTCTTTCAGAAGAACAGTACCAGAGCCCAGATGTTTACAGGCTGGATTTCTCAAGTAAGGGGTGCAAGTGTATAAAGTGGACACAAAGTGGGGTTCGCTTTGGCCTTTGAATTTTGCCCCTGCTCTCTAACCTGAGCCACTGACCTACAGTCTTTGTTATTTTGGGGAGCATTAGACTCTTAAAGTGTTAATAGCAGTTTTATCTTGAAAGCACCTTCTTGGACTTAAGCCCGCACTTGATGGCTTTTTTGCCCTGGAAAGGGGAGAATGGGAGGAAGTAGTTCAACCGTATGATTGGTTTGAAGTGATGGGAAACCAAGACTCTCTATGGCCCTGCTGATTGGCTGAGTCAGCTACGCCCTTCGACCCTGCACTAACTATGGCACTTCATCCAAGCAAAGTCCACAGAAGAAACTGGTTACATGAACCGTGAACGCACGTGAGTTTGGAATGAGGACACCTGATGTGTTTGTGTTCTTGAAAATCCAGTCACCTTCCTTTGCCCAGGACTCCTTTCCTGCCTGGTGGGCCACATCCTGAAGTCCCAACATTCTCGGGGTACGGAGGGCACCGCCCACTGAAAGCCGAAGAGGAAGATGGGGGAGTACTGCCGTAGCGTGTGAATAAACAGTATTTTTTCTTTCGTATTTCTCTGCCTACCTTGTTGCTTCCAAATATGAGAGAGCCAGTGTCAGAGGCCAGGGATGCGTCATGGCTGCCTTTGCTGTTGGCTTGCCTAGCAGGCGGCTTCAGCTCAGCGCCTGGATTGCCACTCCAGTAGATCCCTCTTGATTCCCCCAGCCCGACTCTCCTATGGGGCTGAGGGTGTGAAGGGTTAAGGGGCCATGCCCTTTCCCTCATAAACTGCCTTTTGGGTACTTAGGGTCCCAGAATCTCCTGCTAAGCCTACATTTGCGCCCCTCTTCTGCATCCCAGTGGCAGGTTATGTTGTTGGTAGGGATACTGCCTGTTTATAGTCTTAGGCTGTAACAAAATTCCTCTTCTTGAGAAGCTTTTAATAAGAGAAAGTTCCTGCTTGTAGTTTTGGACCCTCTTGGAGTTACCTGGAGGAGCCACTGAGTGCTTCTTCCGGATAGACCAAAGTCTTCAATGGAATGTCATGTGGCGGCGGGACACACCCTCTTTCAGGAATCTCTTTAAAGAGCTCTCTACCCTCAAGACCTAATAACGTTAATAGCTTGATTTATAGAGCTCTTTATTAAAATGTGGCTGTGTTCTTTACTTACTTGTATTCTTTCCCCAGCCTGCAAATATTTGGGACAGGCTACCTCTGAGTTTAAACTTAGGAGATTACAGCTGCTAGGAGGATTTCCCTGTCCACCTCCTGGGAGCTGTACCCATGTTGTCTCCCTCCCTGGAAGTGCTCCCACTCCTCATCAGCCTGGTGTGAACTGAACTGCATAATGAACTATATAATCTTATGCATCTGAACTGTTTAATCTTAAACTGGCAAGACTAAGCTACCCCATCCACGCCACGTGGGTTCTAGATCATTCTAGATCCACTTCTGTGACTGAGCCTGAGGGGTTAATAGATGTCAAAGATTCTGACCCAAGGCTTGGGATGAGAGGAGTTTTGTAGTATTCCCAAAACAGTGGAGCACCAACACTTATGCTAGCTTAGATCTCAAACCCTGATTAGCTAGCCCCTCAAGCAGTGGGGACCTGCCAGGCACAACTTAGGTGACTGGTAATTGTCAGATGGGAAAGTAAATATGCTTCCTCCGTTTGCCTTCAAGGAAATACTGAGAGCTAAGATCGAGACGGGGCTTCTGGGGAGAGCAGGAGCAGGAGTCTTAGCTCTGCAGCTTTGAACTGTGAATGTGGGAATGAAGGGAGCCTGCCCAGAGACAGACAACTTGCACCAGCAGAGTCCCGGGAGCACCGGCTCAGACCAGCTGAGAGTGTTTTTTGGCAGTTGGCCTGAAAGATTTTAGACTTTAGAGGAAAGGGGGGTAGGTTTGTGGAAGGCTGCAGGTCCTTTGCCCTGGTTTGAAAGGGGATTTTTTTTTTAATGGGCTGGCAAGGCAGCTGGTTTGGGAACTAGAGAAGAGAAGGAACTTGCAGGGCAGTGAGATTTTTCTGAATCTTTCAGGTACCAGGCAGGCCCTGAGAGAAGTTTACTAGGTCTGAGAGGCTGCTTCTGGGGCCTGTGGAAAGCTGAGGCTAAGAGTGAAGACTTAGCTGTCAGTCCTTTAAAAGCCTCCTGGGTTTTCTTTATGTGCCCGGAGGGAAATACCCAGGGGTTCACCGAAGGACCCAGAAGTGTTGATTGACCATAATAATTGAGTCAGAAGGGAAGCCTGGAGGGTGGATGGAAAGGTTGTGCTCCAAGAGTCCTTTTTTTTTTTTTTTTTTTTTTTTTTTTTTTTGGTTTTTCGAGACAGGGTTTCTCTGTGTAGCCCTGTCTGTCCTGGAACTCACTCGGTAGACCAGGCTAGCCTCGAACTCAGAAATCCGCCTGCCTCTGCCTCCCAAGTGCTGGGATCAAAGGCGTGCGCCACCACCGCCCGGCGCTCCAAGAGTCCTTAAACCTCTGAGGTGACTGATTTGTCTCCAGGTGCAGACAAAGCAGGTCTTTCCTTAGATAACAGCTAAATTTCCCCGCCATTCATTCATTCATTCATTCACTGAATTTTGCTGAGCTTTATTCCAGCTTGGCAACATTTATCACCTTGGCTGATCCTCACAATAAACCCGTGAAGTAAGAACTGTCACAGTCTTCACTTCATATTCATTTCAGGAAAAATGAGTGCATTCAAAGTCACCTGGTCCCCAAGTGGCAGAATCCAGATTTGAACCTAGGTGGGCTCTCTCGAGCTTCCTGTGCCTAACAGACGCCCCTGGATAGACCTCGACGCTTTCATTTAAGACAGTTCAGAACGTAATCTAGGGAAACGAACCGTTCACAGTACATTTCTTTTGTGGGAAGAGGTTTGAGATAAAGGCTCACCTATGAGACTTGAAATTACTGCCAACTTCACCATAGAATACGGTATTTGGACCTCTTGTTAGTTGTGTTTATTATGCTTAACAGAAACTATGTTTTTATAGGTTGAATTAATGAGTACAAAAATTTGGCCAGAAGGTAGCTATTGCTGAATTTCTGGGATCCCTGTTTTCCTGGGATCCCTGTTTTCAATCCTGGAACTCCAATTTCATTGGTAGTTTCTGTGGGAAGGGAGAGGGAGAGGAGTCTGTCAAGCTGAGGTGGCCTGTGTCTTAGGGCAGGCTGTGTCCCATTTGGATGGGCAAGTGTTGAGGAGCACCTGGGCCGGTGCCGAGGAGCACCTGGGCTGTGCCGAGGAGCACCTGGGCTGTGCCGAGGAGCACCTGGGCTGTGCCGAGGAGCACCTGGGCTGTGCCGAGGAGCACCTGGGCTCTGCCGAGGAGCACCTGGGCCGGTGCTGAGGAGCACCTGGGCTGTGCTGAGGAGCACCTGGGCCGGTGCTGAGGAGCAACTCTTGCCATTCTGTTTGTTTTAGGATGTATGAATAGGAGTACCTTTGTGAAATCTTAATTGTGTTTCAAAATTTAAATCGAGGCTCAGACATTTCTTGGAAATGTCTATTTTTCTCTAAATATTTTTCAGAGGATGAAGTCCCATGATGTCCCTGAATATGGTAGAGCTATCTCTTCTAAAGTGCTGGTGTTAATCCTGGTCCATACAAGTCCTCTCTTGTGGATGTGTGCCCGTGTCTCTCTGTGTGTGTACATTAGAGTAGGTGCCTATGGAGACCAAGAGGCTGTCAGACTCCATGGACCTGAAGTTACTGAGTTACTGGTAATTATGAGCTGACTAACATAGATGCTGGGAACCGAACTCAGGACCTCTGGAAGAGCAGCAGCCAGTGTTCTTAACCATTGAACCATCTCTCCAGCCCCTGTTATATTTTTTTATGTATTTTATGTGCTTGATTGTTTTGCCTGTGTGTATGTATGTATGAACATCACATGTATGCCTGGTGTACTCAGAGATCAGAAGAGATCAGACCTCCTGGAACTACCGTTACAGACAGTAGTAAGTCACCATGTGGGTACTTAGAGCCCAACCTGAGTTCTGTGTAAGAGCAGCCAGTGCTCCTAACTGCTAAGCCATCTCTACAGACCCTAATTTTCTTTTTAAAAAAATTAAGTTTTACATTTACTGGGCCTGAAGAGATGGTTCAGCAGTTAAGAGCAATGGCTGCTCTTGCAGAGAACTGTGAATTTCAGTTCCCAGAGGCTCACAAACCCTGTGACTCCAGTTCCAGGGTTCCTGATACCATCTTCTGACTTCTGTGGGCACCGAGCATGCACGTGATGCACAGGCACATATGCAAGCAAAACACTCATGCATATAAAATATGTCTTTTTTTTCTCGAAGATTTATTTATTTTATATATGCGAGTACACTGTTGCTGTCTTCAGACACACCAGAAGAGAGCATCAGATCCCATTACAGACGGTTGTGAGCCACTATGTGGTTGCTGGGAATTGAACTCAGGACCTCTGAAAGAGCAGTCAGGGCTCTTAACCACTGAGGCATCTCTCCAGCCCAAAATATGTCTTGTTAAAAACTAAATATATCTTGTGTGAATCTGTATGTGCATGCTATGGTGAATATGTGGAGGTGGGCTGGTGGGAGTTGGTTCTCTCCTTATGAGTTCCCAGGTAGAAATCATGTTGGCAGTTGTGGCAGTTAGCTTCTGTCTATTTTCAGCCACACTGGAAGCCTAAATTGCCCATTCCAATGTTAGCATCTGGTCCACATCATTGGCTGTGCTGGGGTTTTAGTTGTAATGTGACAGACATAGCCTGGAATCACCTGGAAGAAGGTTTAGTACAGGATTATCTACACCAGGTATCTGGGGGGCAGCTGTGGGGAATGATTTTCTTACAGATGTGTGTACCTTCCCCCCCACCATGAGCAAGCCTGAAGAGACCTTGGTTACCACAACAAGGTCAAGTGACGGGATCTAGGTGGAGTTACCCACCTTGGCTGCCGGGAACACAGAAGCAGAACTGCCCCTGGGCTTGCCTTGAGACATCTCTGACCGTGACCTGGAACTACTATGGATTATCCCACCCATCTGGAACCAGGAGGGGTTGTGGGTTGGGTCTTCCCCTTTAAATTGAGAGCCGAACATTAAAGCTTTGGGCCTTGATCAGAGAACTTTGTCTTGGCCTCATCTCTTCTCGCCCTCCAGCCCCTTTCATTCCCAGCCCCCCTTTCAGGTGAACCCAGTTGACTTGTGGCCGCGGGCGGCTACAGAGTGGCGCGCACAACGTGGGACTTGAAAACGGGGGACCCAGCTGAGGAAAGCTGTCTTAGGTGGAGCTCCACGGTAAACAGGACTAAGAAGGTATCCCACACACTTAGGAAGTAGCAAACAGTATTGAAGCTAGAGCTAGTTAAATTTTGAAGGCCGTGTTTGCAGGAAGTGTGTTTTGGGGGATAGGTCTAGGTCAGATAGGTGTTTACCCGACGCCTATTCTGCCTAGGGGGTGACATCGAATTATGGGCCAGGAGAATTCTAAAAGGGCATTTGCCTGCAACCTTCGAGAGCTGCTTCAGATGGGAGGAGCTGGGTTGTCAGATAGTGTGTTGGAAGATTTTTTGGCAGAGGTAGATTCATGCTGCCCATGGTTCCCTCGAGAAGGAACGTTGAACAAAAAGACCTGGGAGAGGTTTTGAAAACCACCAGGGCAGATTATAACACCCTCTGTCTTTGGAAACTGGTAAAAGACGCAATTGATAATAAAACAGATAAAGAGACCTCGCAGGCGTTAGCTATTGCCAAGGCACAGCTTGAAGAGTTCCAAGAACGCCCATCAGAAAGCCCTTGTACAAAAAGGGGCACTCTCAACCCTAAATCAGGGAAATGTAGACCTAGTACACCTTCTCCAGCTCAGATAAAAGAATTCGGAAACTCTGGTAATAAATCAGAGCTAGAGAAAGGAACTGATTTGAAAATAGGGGGTTCCAAATGCCACGAGGAATGGCCCCCTCCCTATGCACCTTCTGCTCCACCTACGGTCCTTGATGCAGCAGAAGCTGCCCAGATGGACATGAAGGCATATAAATTAGAGATGGAAATTAAACTGCAGAGATTGACTAACGAGCTACAGGAGTTAAAGTGTCAGTCAGGTGCAAAAAGGAGCAATGATTCTGGGATACCTCAATTGCCATTAGAAAGAGCTGTGAGTCAGGCCCGCAGGGATGGGCAGGATACATCTGACTTGTTAGCGTTTCCTGTAGTGGAAGTAGTTGATCAACAGAACCAAAGAACTAGACAATATCAGGCATTGGAGTTTAAAGTGATAAAAGAGTTGAAAACTTCGGTTTCTCAATATGGGCCTACGGCGCCCTTCACACAAGCTTTATTGGATATTGTGGTAGAATCAAATTTAACACCCCAAGATTGGAAAACTTTGTGTAAGGCTACTTTGTCAGGAGGAGATTACTTGCTTTGGAGCTCAGAATGGCGTGAGGCTAGTAAGAAAACTGCCGCGATGAATGCTCAGGTGGGTAATCCTAGCTGGGACTTGAACATGCTTTTAGGAGAAGGTCAATATGAAGGGAATGCTAATCAGGTCGAGCTGCCTCCAGGTGTGTACGCACAGATTGCAATGGCTGCTCGCCGTGCTTGGAATCAGTTACCTACTAAAGGGGATGTTAATGGGAGTTTATCCAGCATCAAGCAGGGTCCTGATGAATTATTCCAGGACTTCGTGGACAGGCTGCAAAAGACAGCTGGTAGAATTTTTGGAGATCCTCAGTCAGGAATTCCTTTTGTTACACAGCTGGCCTATGAGAAAGCTAATGCAGCTTGCCGCGCGGCTATCAGACCTTACAAGGCAAAGACAGATTTACATGGATACATTCGTCTTTGTGCTGAAATTGGGCCTTCTTACAATCAGGGTCTGGCCATGGCTGCTGCTTTTCAGGGGACCACTATACATGCAATGCTTGCACAGAACTGTAAAGGTAGATGTTATAAATGTGGAGATACAGGTCATTTTAAAGGTGACTGTCCCAGGAGAAAGGGCGTGGACTATCAACCAGGTCACCTGTCAGAAATTTGTCCTCGGTGCAAGAAGGGTTGTCATTGGGCTAACAAATGTAATGCTAAAACAGATAATCAGGGCCCTCCCTTGTCGGGAAACGAGTGGTGGGGCCAGCCCTAGGCCCCCAGGAATCCACAGCCAACAGCTTATGGGGCCATTAAGCTGTTGCTAAGTCAGGGAAATCTATTTCAGAACTTATTAGAGCAACCCCAGGAAGTGCAGGATTAGACCTTAGTTCACTGGTGTCAGTGCGGCATGGGTAGTGGAACTAAGGTCTAATGATTTTCAAAAGCTGTTAGGTGATATCAATTGGCTTCGTCCCTACTTAAAGCTTACAACAGGAGAATTGAAACCTTTATTTGATATTCTCAAGGGGAGTGCTGATCCTACCTCCCCTTGATCCTTAAACCCAGAAGGATTGTTGGCCTTACAAGTAGAAAGAGCCATTGAGGAACAATTTGTTACTTACATAGATTATTCCTCACCTTTACATTTGTTAATTTTTAATACAACTTACACACCTACAGGATTGTTGTGGCAAAAGGCTCCCCTCATGTGGATACATTCAAAGATATCCCCTAAACGTAACATCCTACCGTATTATGAGGCAGTAGCCCATATGATTGTACTTGGAAGGAAACAGGCAGTGACTTATTTTGGCAAAGAGCCAGACACCATTATTCAGCCTTTTAGTGCAGATCAAAATACTTGGTTAAAGCAACATAGTACAGATTGGTTGCTTGCTCAAATAGGATTTAATGGCATTATAGACAATCATTATCCTCCAGATAAATTGATACAGTTTTTAAATGTACATGAGGTTATATTTCCTAACATGACTTCTTTGCAGCCTTTACATAATGCTCTTTTAATATTTACTGATGGATCCTCTAAAGGACGAGCAGGGTATCTTTTAAATAATCAACAGGTAGTCATAGAGACACCTGGACTCTCTGCTCAACTAGCAGAACTGACAGCAGATCTAAATGTTTTTCAGTCGGTAAGTGATGCTTTTAACCTCTTTACTGATAGCCTATATGTAGCTCAGTCTGTCCCTTTGTTAGAAACTTGTGGAGTATTGCAGTTCAATACTCGAGCCGGATCTTTGTTTTCTCGACTACAAAACCTCATTCTTACCAGAAAAAATCCCTTTTATATTGGCCATATAAGAGCTCATTCTGGTCTTCCTGGGCCTTTAGCTGCTGGCAATAATTGTGTTGACAGAGCTTTAATAGGAGAAGCATTAATTTTGGATCCTGTTGCTCTGGCTAAGCGAGATCATGAAAAGTTTCATCTCTCTAGTCACACTTTAAGGCTCCGACATAAGATTACTAAGGAGCAAGCTAGAATGATTGTAAAACAGTGTCCTAACTGTCTTACCTTATCCCCGGCTCCCCATTTAGGCGTTAATCCAAGAGGCCTTAAGCCCAATCATATTTGGCAAATGGATGTAACCCATTATGCAGAATTTGGAAAATTGAAATATATACATGTCTGTATTGACACTTGCTCAGGATTCCTTTTTGCTTCTCTACATACAGGAGAAGCCTCTAGAAATGTAATTGATCATTGCCTACAAGCGTTTAATTCTATGGGATTGCCTAAAGGTCTCAAAACAGACAATGGGCCAGCTTATACTGGTAACAACTTTACATCCTTTTGTAAAGAATTTGGTATTGAACATAAAACTGGAATTCCTTATAACCCAATGGGACAGGGAATCGTTGAACGTGCACATCGCACTCTAAAAAGCTGGCTTATTAAAACTAAAGGGGGAGAGTTGTACCCTCCAAGGTCACCAAAAGCACATCTTGCTTTTGTGTTATTTGTTTTAAATTTTCTGCAAACTGATGTTAAAGGTCAGTCTGCGGCAGATCGCCACTGGCATCCAGTCACTTCCAGGTCATTTGCCAGGGTCAAATGGAGAGACCCCCTAACTAATTCTTGGAATGGTCCTGACCCTGTCTTAATTTGGGGTCGTGGATCAGTCTGTATTTTTTCAGAAAAAGAAAATGGAGCCCGATGGCTGCCTGAAAGATTGATCCGACAAGTGGACACAGATCTATGATTCTGATAATGAAGAATCTGATGACAAAATTTAGTCAGACACATTATCATGTGTTAGCCATGGAGGACCCAAGACTCTAGATAAGGTTGTTACTCTATCCAGGGTGTTCCCAAGTCTCATCTCCACCCAACCTAAAAGAGGGGACTTCTGCCCCTAGACCAAGCAGAGAGGGGCCACCCAGAACCCCCTCTGTCTGGCAATCTGAATTCTTGCTAAGGCTGCGAGGCTAAGCACTGCAAGGGAATATAAATAAAGGTTAAAAATATGTTTCTGGGTTCCCTGGGGGACAAGCCTGACTGCATAGGGGTTGATGTCAAAAGTATCCCCTCTCCAGGAAAAAGACATCGGGACGCGTATGGCCCTCAGGCCTTACTGGACAACGACAGGAGGACTGGAGCCATTACAAGGTTCCCTTTAATTACTGGATGTCAGGCCTCTATCCCCGCCTTGGTAAGATTAGAATTGCCACGGTCCTTCTATACTTGGAGAAGAGAGGAGACTTCAGGGACAGCCCTGCTTAACACTGAAGGCCTAAAATTCAGCAATAGGCCTGGCTTATTTGCCTGCTCAAAGTCTTAGGTCTCCATGGAAAAACACTGAAACAGAGGGCTATAAATTATTGTAAACAGACAGCTTTTGTTGAAATCTACCAGCCTGAGTAGTCATAGACTTTGTATCTGATCCCTGTCAACCAGCAGTTGGATGAGATACTAAAACAGTTCCACCTTCAACCTTATTTCCTACTCGGCTTGGATAATCATATTGCTGTTAACGTTTGAACCTTGTGTCTCAAGCAGATAAGTTGCCTTCACACAAAGATCTCTCCCAACAAGCCCGGCTACTCGGTACCTCAGATGGGATGAGGTCGTGTACCCCACACAGCTGCTTCTACTGGACCTGTTCCTCCTGACCTATCCTCAGATGGGCTCCATAAACCCTGGACCGCAGGACATAGCCAACTCTCCTACATCCCCCATACCCATTCTTCTAGGTTCCCCCTAGAGACACGTCGCCCCAATGTCAGCAGGAAGTAGCCAGATATCACCACGACGACCCTATTCCTGTTTCACCTCTCTCTTTTTAAGTTAAGTGGTGGCGCACGCCTTTAATCCCAGCATTTGGGAGGCAGAGACAGGCAGATTTCTGAGTTCGAGGCCAGCCTGGTCTACAGAGTGAGTTCTAGGACAGCCAGAGCTACACAGAGAAACCCTGTCTCGAAAAACCAAAAAAACTGCTGAACTAGAGGTTTTGAAGCCCCTTTGCCAGGAAAAACCAGCCCCTATCTGTCCTGGCTGGTTTTGAGTGTCAACTTGACACAAGCTGGAGTTATCACAGAGAAAGGAGTCTCTCTTGAGGAAATTCATCCATGAGATCCAGTTGTAAGGCATTTTCTCTATTAGTGATCTAGGTTTGTAGCCGCCTGCAGCCACGAAACAACTGTGTTCACCTGAAAGGGGGACAGGAATGAAAGGGGGACAGAGGGTGAGAAGAGATGAAGCCAAGACAAAGTTCTCTGATTAAGGCTCAAAGCTTTAAAGTTCAGCTCTCAATTTAAAGGGAAAGGCCCAACCCAAACCCTTTCTGGTTTAAGTCAGATGGGTGGGACAATCTGATAATCCATTCTTTGTCACAGCCAGAGATATCTCAAGGCAAGCCCAGGGGCAGTTCTTCTAAATTCCTTGCAGCCAAAGTGCAAGGAATTTTAGAAGAAGGATCTCCACCCAGATCCTATCATTTGGTCTGTTGTGGTAAATAAGGTCTCTCAGGCCTGCTCAAGGTTGGGAGAAGGGCACAAAGGGTGGGAGGGCCCACTATGGGTGGTGCCATCCCTGGGCTGGTAGTCTTGGGTTCTATAAGAAAGCAAGCTGAGCAAGCCAGGAGAAGCAAGCCAGTAAGTAACATTCCTCCATGGCCTCTGCATCAGCTCCTGCTTCCTGCCCTGTGTGAGTTCCTGTCCTGACTTCCTTTGGTGATGAACAGCAATGTGGAAATGTGAGCTGAATTAACCCTTTCCTCCCCAACTTGCTTCTTGGTCATGATGTTTTGTGTAGGAATAGAAACCCTAAGACGCCATCATGTACACTTTTCCCCAGTAGCCCTCTAAGAGACAGGGTCACAAGGGTACAGAGGTCCACCCAGAAGGTGGGTTGGTCATCTGACGTCATGTTAAAGAGAATTGTTTCCGTTACCTGTCTTTCTCAGTTCCAATGTTCTGGTCTACAGAGGGCATAGGGTCATACCCCAGGGAGGAGGAAGAAAAAAACACACCACCTCCATTTATCTCTAGGGCTCGGGGTTCTTAGATGACCAGTCCATTGGTGGGCATCCTCTGTGACCTATATTTAGCTGGGAGTGATGAATCCAATGGATGAGATGGCTCATTTGACATCAGTTGGGGTAGTGAGGATAACTGGATAGGGTCCCTTCCAGACAGGTCCCAGGGTCCAGACCTGGTTTCTTTTTATCCAAACTAAGTGGAACTGGTGTGTATGTGGGGCGGGGGGCCGGGGTGTTGGAGGTGGGAGATGGCAAGATTTCCTTTATGGTTCAGATTGTGGCTTGACAAGTTTCTTGTAAAGCCCACAAGGAGTTGGGAATCTAGTGATGAAGCATTTCTGCCCAGGGACACCCCAGTGTTTGGGGAAAATGGAGGCAACCTTCGTTTTACTCATTCCTTCTACCTGTCACAGCCCTGTGACCTGTGTGCACGATGCGGTTTCCAATCGATAGTTAACACCTTTGCCAAACTCTGAAATACTTTTGCCATGAAGGCCAGGCCCTTGTTGAACACCAAAGCTAGGGCAGTCCAAACCTGGGGCTAACTTCTGAAGAAACTTCTTTATAACTATTGGGGCATTCTCTGTGTGGGTGGGGTAGGCTTCCACGCACCCTGAGAAGGTGTCCACAAATACAACAGGTACTTGTAACCCCAAACCGTCAGCCTGATTTCAGAGAAACCCAATTTTCACTGATGCTCATTTCCTTGAGCCCTGATCCCTTGAGGGACTTTCCTCCTTTGGGGGTTAACCTGTACACAGATGGCATATCTGAAAGTGGGATCTCTAATCAGTCTCCCCAAATTTGGAACATAATACCTGTGTCTGAGTAGTTCAATGGTTTTTGTGGTCTCTAGGTGAGAGACCTGGAGATCATAACCAGTTATCTTCCCAGACTCATGGGAAGAATAGGTCTGCCATCTAACAGTGTCCACCATCCTTGTTCATCCTGTGTGGCCAGTTCTGGTTCTGTGCAGTCAATCTCACCTGGGGTATATCTAAAACGGTCCAGTGAACTATATTCTACCAAGGCTTGGGGAGGCTCACCTGCCAAGTGGCTCTCTAGAGCCACTTCCTAAGCAGCCAAATTGGTCAGCAGCTGTGTTACTTCTGGCTTCTAAGGAAATCTCCGGTTTCCTAGGTGTCCTGTGCAATCGACAATAGCCACCCTTTTAGGTAACCAGATAGCCCTCAGTAGGGCTAAGATCTCTTTTTCTCAAGTTTTATTTCTTTTCCTGCTGAGGTTAGCCATCACCTCTCCTTGTGTAGAGCTCCATGAATACAAGCCATAATGACAACATAGCGGCTATCAGTGAACACGGTAGTAGTCTTGTCTTTCCCTAAGCAGAGTCTTTGAGTCGATGCCAAAAGTTCAGATCACTGAGCTGAGGTTCCCCTATTTAAAGATCATGCCCAGATAGTCTTATCTTGGCTCACCACTGCTGCTCTGGGTGTACTTGATCTTGCCTTGGATGAAACTACTACTGTCTATGAACAATACCTCGTCTGATGTTGCCAATAGGACATCAATCAGATCATGCCTGAAGGACTGCATCAAGACAGCCAACTCAGGGCCGTCATGCCAGGGTTCCACGGGCTCATTGTCAACCAGGAGACTGACAGAGCTGAGGACTGATGTCTTAAGGAAACAAATTTGGGGTTGATCCAGAAGTAGAGCTTGGTGTTGTGTCACCTGGGGATTAGACATCCATTTCTTGGGTGCTCACTGCCCAGAGGCCTTTGACAGACTGTAGGGCTATTAGAAATAGTTCTTTCTCTAAAGTCAACTGTCAACTTCTTTTGCCAGCAGGAAAGTGGCAGCTACAACCCTTATACATGCAGGGGTCTGTGCCTGTAACTGAGTTAAATCTCTTAGCTATGCTACTGGCCTTTCTAGGGTCTCTGGGTTTGTGTGAAGACCCCTTTGGCAATGCCTCTGACCTCATTCATCTATGACTGGAAAAGCTTAATAGTTCCTGGAAGGGCCAGGGCTGGGGCAAACACAAGGCCTCTTATCAATACCTTGAAGGCCCTCTGCTCAGTCCTGGTCCATTCCAAGGGCTGTGTGGCATATGTGCTAGTATAGAGTGGCCTAGCTATCTCATCAAATCCATTATCAATAGCTGGCAATATCCAATCACCCATAGTTCAGAAATTTCTGGTGTTTTGTTTTAATGTGTGTGGTGGTTTGAATATGCTTGGCCCAGAGAGTGGCACTATTAGGAGGTGTGGCCTTGTTTGAGTGGGTGTAGCTTTGTTGGTAGAAGTGCATCACTGTGGGGGTCAGCTTGGAGACATTCCTCCTGGCTGCCTGGAAGCTAGTCTTCTCCTGTCTTTGGATGAAGATGTAGAACTCTTAGCTCCCCCAGCCCCATATCTGCCTGGATGCTGTCATGCTCCTGCTGTGATGAACCTGTAAGCCAGCCCCAATTAAATGTTGTCCTTTAAAAGAGTTGCCTTGGTCATGGTCTGCTCAGAGCAATGAAAAACCCTAAGACAATGTGGTAGCATGGATTTTCAGGGTGTGAAATACAGTCATGGAAAAGTGTCTTCCAGTCTTCCTCTAGGCCAGGGGTTCTCAGCCTTTAAAATGCTACAGCCCTTTACTACAGCTCCTCATGCTGTAGAGACCCCCCAACCATAAGATTATTTTGTTGCTACCTCATAGCTGCAATTTTGCTAGTTATGAGTCATAATGTAAATATCTGATATATAGGAAATATGATATGTGACCCCTGTGGAAGGGTCTTTTGACCCCAATGGTATCACAGTTCTTGGTTGAGAACTGCTAGTCTAAGCTGTAGCCTAGATCCATGATCTGAGAGATAGACTGCAGAGCCTCTTTGGCAGAGGCTCTGTATCCTAGGATTTGGGGATTCTCTAATAGCCTGTTACCTGTTTACAGTCCTCCTTAGTTGTCAAGGCTTGCAGGAAGTCATCTACATACTGTACCAGGGTACTTTGTGGATACTTTTGTCTAAATTCCAACAGGTCTAACCCTCAGGGCTTCATCAAACAATGCTGGCGAGATGTTGAGCCCTGAGTTAATCAGGATATCCACCTCCAGTTATACCAGATGGTTGGTCTATCAAAAAACAAGCGGGTTGGCTAGGGAGGCAGAAACATTCTTTAGATGCAGATGCAGATCTTCCTTTCCTGGGGCAACAGGCTTAGGGTGTGTGAGGGCTCAGTACTATGTGTGTGTGGGGTGATGCTTTCTACTAGTTTGTTGACTTCTCTCAAGTCCTGTGCCAGTTGAAAGTCTTGAGTACTGAGTTTCAGTATTGAGGAGTGTGGTAGTTCCAATATGCTTGACTCAAGTGGCCCTATTTTATTGGAGGAGGTGTGGCCTTGTTAGAGGAAGTGTGTCTTGGGAGGCAGAGGCAGGCAGATTTCTGAGTTTGAGGCCAGCCTGGTCTACAGAGTGAGTTCCAGGACAGCCAAGGCTACACAAAGAAACCCTGTCTGGAAAAACCAAAAAAAAAAAAAAAAAAAAAAAAAAAAAAAAAAAAAAGGAAGTGTGTCATTGTGGAGGTGGGCTTTGAGGTCTCATATATAAGCTCAAGTCCTCCTAGTGTGACACAGTCTCCTCCTGGCTGTCTGTGTAAGTCAGTCTCCTTCTGGTGGCCTGTGGAAGATAGTCTTCTCCTGGCTTCTTGCAGAAGAGACCCTCTCCTGCCTGCTTTTGGATCAAGATGTAGAACTCTCAGCTCCTGGTCCAGTGCCATGCCTGCCTGCATGCCTCCATTCTTCTCACCTTGATGATAATGGACTAAACCTCTGAAACTGTAAACCAGCCTCAGTTAAGTGGGGTTTTTTCCTTTATAAGAGTTGCCTTGGTCATGGTGTCTCTTCACAACAGTAAAGCTCACACTAAGACAGAGGGAAAGGTAGTTTTTCATGGGGATTGACAAGAAATGAGACTCTTTTCTTAACTGTGAGTCTGTGGTCATCCATACTTACCACTGCAATAGAAGCTCTTTGCCCTTTATCGTCAGAAGTCACCCAGATCATGGGCTTCCACGTGGTTTCTGGCTACAGCATGAACTACAGCTTTGAGGTCTGTAGTTTGACTGTTCTCCCCTGAGATCTATTTCTGTTCTGTCATTTTTCCTTCCAATTGTTTGATGGTTTGTATATGGTTGGTCCAGGGAGTGACACTATTAGGAGGTGTGGCCTTGTTGGAGTAGGTGTATCATTGTGGGTGTGGACTTTAATACCCTAGTCCTAGCTGCCAGGAAGTCAGTCTTCTACTAGCAACCTTCAGATGAAGATGTAGAACTCTCAGCTTCTCCTGCACCATGTCTGCCTGGATGCTGCCCTGTTCCCACCTTGATGGTGAAGGACTGACCCTCTGAACCTGTGAGCCAGCCCAAATGTTGTCCTTTATAAGACTTGCTTCTTGGTCATGGTGTTTTGTGCATGAATAGAAACCCCAACTAAGACAAATTCCATGAGTCTGCTTTTTGAAAGCATCTTCCTATGGACTTTCCCTTCTCTGGTGTTTTGGGGAACACTGGGGGCCCTGTGGACTCCTTTGCTGCTGCCTTGTCACCTCTCAGAGCCTCCATGGGTCACTCAGGCTCCTCAGAGTTGCTTTGCAGTTCAAACACAGCCATGATCCAGGTTTTTATCCTCAATGACATTGACTTATTCCAAGATCTGGCTCTGCAGCACTGGCTCCTCCACCAGCTGTAGCAGTTTGTAGAGGGACTAGATATTGGGACAGACTGACTTGAAGCACTGGATGTGGTCCCAGATGACAGCTGAGTTGGTCTCCGTGTGGTCTTCTGGGCATCATGGGGTGTAGGCTTAAATTTTTCAAAACCTACTTTAATAAGGGTTCTTAAATGCCTGAACCTCCCTCTAGCCCACCACCCACCAGAGGCTGTGGAAAGGGAAAGTTAACAGAGCAAAGGGTAATGTGGACCTCTTTAGAAATAGTTCTTTGGAGCTACTTGAATCTTTGTTGTCAGCAGTCCAGTCCTCTAGCAAACACTAACAGGAATTATTAGCAGCAATCCAGTCCACTCAGCAATTACCACTCACGAATCAGCAATGGCAGTTCGATCCAGAAGAAACTGCAAGGCTCTGCCAATTGGCCCCAATCAGCAGAAGCAGCAAGAAGCCACCATGATATCATGAGAAGTTCTTTGGCGAGTTACTCTCTGTGAAGATCAGCAACTCAGTGCGAGGTGAACCAGTACGTGAGTGTTGTCAGTGGAGAATAGTGAGTCAGAGCAAGGTAAACCAAGTAGGCCTCCTCCTACTGTCTGTGGGGTCATATTTATATTCCTTCTAAATATCATGTGTCCTCTCACGTGTCTGCTTAAGTGGAACATCCTTTCACCTATGTTTGCTTCAGCAAAGCATCCTTTCAACTGTCTACTCCAGAAAAACATCACATGACAAAACTGAGTCTTCAAAGAAACCAGAAATTTCCACTTCAGTGTGGTATTGTTTAACTCTTACCAGTACCAGTGTTGTAGAACTTACTAACTGAACTATGATGCATGACGGGCAGCCAGTGTGCTGCTAAGCCAGGTGGGTTCCCCTTAGGCCAAACATCAGAATACCTTATTTTGAGTTCCCATAGGTAGCTTGAGGTTTCTCTTCCTTTGTTGTGGCTGATTCCTCAACAATTCCTCAAATAAAAGGTACCCCTCAGACAGAGGACAGGTAACCAGAATGTTGGTAGGGGTTTGGACTGAATCCAGAGCTAGACTAGCCAAGTTCTACCCCAAAAAGATGGTGGCTCTGAGTTTTTCTAATAAGTCCCTTGCAGTCAATGGGTTTGATCAGTGTGGTATAACCAGAAGAGAGCAAGTCACAGTACCTTTTCCTAGATTTACAGGAGGTCATCAGGTGGTTTGGTCTGTTGCTATGTGGACCGTTGTTTTGTTTTGTTTGTTTTAGAAGTGAGGGGTCCAAGAGGTTCTCAAGACAGAGTGGGCTGCCCCAGCATCTATCAGGAAGTTAACAGGTTTGCTTCCATCCTTGTTGGAACAACAATAGGCATGTTGGTCCTTCTCCAAACCTTTTTTTCTTTCTCCTGGTTTATTTCCTCTCCTGTCTATTTTCCTTAAAGCAGTAATCACTGCACAGGAGTTTCCTTCCCTCCTGTCTTCAGCTGAATCTCAATTTAATTTATCAATTAATTTATCAATTTAATTTATCAATTTAATTTAATCTCAATATTAGAATTTTCTGAACAATTTCCAAGAGTTGGGACCCATTCATCCCCTCAAATCCCTCTCATTTCTGGAGCTTTCTCCTTATCTTTGCAGCCGGCTGCATGCCTAAGGCAGTAGCAGTGGCTCGCTGGTCTTGGGGGGGGGGGGGGGCATCTGGATCTATGGGGGTAAATCGCCTACATGCCTCAGGGAACCCTCCCAGAAACCCAGCGGGTGATCCATCAGGCCCCTGAGTTCCTTACCATGGATATAGATTGGTGGGTTCTCTGGCTGCCTCTTTTAGCTCCCCAAATAGTGCAGGTCAAAATGTCTAAAACTCTCTTATTTTTCACTGGTGTTGGGTCCCAACTGGCCAGGTATATGGGAAGGTTTGTTCTGTGTAGGCTTCACTGTCCAACATGGATGCCCTAAAAGGCCTCAGAGCCAGTTTCCTACTTTCCAGCTGGATCCTGTTTCTCTCCTCAGCTGTGAAGAAGGTGGCCTAGAGTTTCTGGCAGTCATCCCAGGTTGGCTGGTGAGCGTAAAAAACAGTTTCCAATAGACTGATAAGGGCCTGTGGCTTTTTAGAGAATGGAAGGCTTGGGGTCTCCCAATTACACAAGTCACTGGCAGAGAACAGGACATATGCTGTGAATGGGGGCAAAGGTCTCTCCTCCCCATCCCCATCTGTTTGTGTGTAACCAGAGTCTGTTGGTTGTGTTTCCCTTAGGGGAGGAGCAGAGCCTCAGATAATGACTGCCTGGCTTCTTCATATGTGAGACAACTCCTGGAGTGAAGGGCCAGGTGTACTAGATAGAGTTGGCCTCCTGGCTTCCCTCACAAGGGGCTCTCCTGGCTTCCTGTGCTCCTCCCATTGGTCTGCTTGGGATTTAAGGAGGTGGAATTTCCTCAGTCAGAGCAGGAAAAAAAAACTGCTGGTACTTTTGATTTCTATGAACATTCTGACCAGTCCAAGTGGAGGGTACCAGGCCAATGGAAAATTACCCTGCCCTAACCTGTCCTGGAACCCAGGACTTGGAAATCTTCTCCCCCAAGACTCAAGGTAAACAACCAAGCTGTACCGGGGACAAACTCTTCCACAAGCTCACTGCACAAGCTTCTAAGACCCTCTGCACAGCCCACTGCCATCACTGTTCCTGCTTAGAGACCACCACCATTCTGTGTTCTCCCAGATAAATCTCCTGTGTGAGGTTTCTTGCATTATGTGACTTTGTGGTATGCTTTAGCTCCCAACTGCCCAGATCCCTTGCACCGGAAAGCCCACTCACCGAAAGGACCCAACTCTCAGGGACAGAACACAAGTTTTCAACTGTGGGAGTGAGTAAAGAGCAAAGGTGAATACCTGCTCCCTTTTACAATATTTTATTTTTAAAAAAATTATTTTATGTGTATGGGTGTTTTGCCTAAAGTATGTTTGTGCACTGTGTGTGTGCCTGGTGCCCTCAGGAAGCAAGCCCCGATGTTGGATCCTCTGGGACTGGTGTTGTAGACGGTTGTGAGGTGTCATGTGGGTGCAGAACCCCTGTCCTCTGGAAGAGCACTCAGTGTTCTTGACCACTGAGCCATCACTCCAGCCCCCTTTAAATTTTATTATTAACTGTGTGTGTGAGTGTGCGTGTATATGTGTGTATGTGTTGGGGGGGGTATGTGAGTGCCCACAGTAGTAAAAAAAACATTGGATCACTCTTGGGCTAGAGTTACATAAGGTTTTGAGCAGTTTTTTTTTTTTTTTTTTTTTTTTTTTTTTTTTTTTTTTTGAGACAGGATTTTGTAGTGAGTGTTGGTTTCTTAACCCAGTTAAGTCACGGGAAGGTGTTCTTTTTTTTTTCTTTTTTTCTTTTTTTGTTTTTTGTTTTGAAGGTGTTCTTTTGTTCCTTTGTTTTAACCCCAGGTGTGGGACAAGAGTCTGCTTCACAGCAGGTAATTATGATTTGCCTGGTGCACTACTAGTGTGATTTTTGCCAGCTTCGGATAATTTAATTCTGAAGACTCTGGAGAGGGTACAAATGGGAGAGTTCTCAAGAGGACCTGTGGCTGCTGCCCTTTCTCCAGTGGTTTTGCTAGGTTGCTGGTTTACTATTGCTGAATTGCTAGATATTCTAATAACAGAGGTTGGACTTGCCCCAAGGAACCCAATGCTTCTAACCGACAGGAAGTAGCCTAAAGAGGTCATGCTCCCTTTCCCTCTAACCTTCTCTAGCTCCTACCTAGTGTTGTGGGGTTGGAAGGGTAGTAGATATAAGAACCCAATAAGCTAGTTAAACAAATACGCCAACAGTATGTCTTTGTGTGGCCTTGGCTGTTCTGAAACTGTAAAACCCAAATGAAAAGGACCTCACCAATCCGTGGAGAACTGCAGACGCACCCCAAATCACTCACTCACACTGGGGATCCCCTTACCTCCAAGGTTGTTTCTGGGAGTGTGGGGGTGGCTGCTGTTTCCCCGGTCAGGGAACCAAAATGTAAAACCCAAATGAAAAGGACCTCACCAATCCGTGGAGAACTGCAGACGCACCCCAAATCACTCACGAGAAACACAACTTGATGCAAATTGCAAGAGGTTTACTGGCTAGCCAGGGCTGTCTTTCCTTCAAGCCTGCGCAGGGGCAGCGGAATTCAGCAGCAGAACAAAAGAAGTTTACAGCTTTTAAGGGGGCATCTACAAACCAGGTGGGGGTGGAGTTAGGGAAGAGGGAAGGCTGAGAGTGGAGTTAGGGAAGGGGGAAGGAGGGAGAACAGGTCACTAGGTCATGGATACATTTGATCTCAAATTCCTAAGATGGATGGTGTGTCACTTTATAATTGGCTATTTCGAACCAGTTTCACACTATATATCATGAGCTCCAGTTCAAGGGGGTCAGGCTTATCTCAAACTTTTAGCATCCTGGCACCAACTGTCTCAGGGCTGCTAGTTCAAAGCCCGGCCAAGCTAATCTCGGGCCCATAGCATCCTGACACCATGAATCTTAAGGTTTGTTTAGTTAGGGCCATCTGTTCAAATGGTCAGTTAATTTCCTGGGACTGAGGCGACACAGTGTTTGACTTACAGGTTTTTATGTCTTTGCTTTTAAGAGTAGGGTTCAGGGGATCAACTTATGATTTTTCTATCTTTCAAAACTTGCTCCATAGATCAGGTTGGCCTTGAACTCAGATTCATCTGCCTCTGCCCCGCCACATGCTGGGAGTAAAGGTGTGTGCCACCACTGCCAGACTCAGTTTTCGTTCTTAACCACTTAGCCATCTCTCCAGCCTTCACCCCCTTTTCTTTTCTCTCTCTCTCTCTCTTTCTCTTTTTTTTTTTTTTTTTTTTTTTTTTTGGTTTTTCGAGACAGGGTTTCTCTGTGTGGCCCTGGCTGTCCTGGAACTCTGTAGACCAGGCTGGCCTCGAACTCAGAAATCTGCCTGCCTCTGCCTCCCAAGTGCTGGGATTAAAGGCCTGCGCCACCACCGCCCGGCTCTTTCTCTCTTTTCTTTTTCCTTCTTTGTTCTTTTCTTTTTTCTTTTCCTTTTTTTCTTTTTCTTTTTCCTTTTTTGGATATAGGGTCTTACTCTAGAGTGCAGGCTAGCCACCAGCTTCTGGCCTTGCGAGTACTCAATGATCCTCATGTCTTGTTTCTCAAGTGCTGGAATTACAGGCATATGCTACCAGGCCTGGCCTTTTACCTGTTCTTTTTTAACATGGCATCTATGTAGCCCTTGTAGACCAGGATGGCCTCAAACTCACAGATTCTCCTGTGACTGCCTTCTGGACTCTGGGATTAAAAGTGTGAGTCACCACACCAAATAATTTCCCCTATCTTTTTGGAGGTAGAAATTCAGTGGGAGAAGTAGTTATATACAAATATAAGTCAAAGTAGACTGCAAAGATATATTGTGTTGGGATACAGGAATGAAGCACACTTTCACAGGTAGGTGATGTCTTCTGGTCGAGTCATGTTCATCACTATAATTTAGCTCTGGCCAACAGAAGCTCTTAGCCTGTTTTCTGTTTGGTAAAATAAGTGACATCTACCTTTAGAATTTTTTTTAAAGATGGGAGCCAGAAAGATCTTTTGAGTTCAAGGCCGGCCTGGTAGCCTACATACCCTGGTGGTATATAGAGTTCTAAGACAGGCAAGGCTACATAAAGAACCCTGTCTCAACAAACAAGCAAACAATGGCTAGAGATGCTAGGTATACCTGGCTGCTTTGGAAATTGCTATGTAGTCTAGACTGGCCTTGAACTTGTGGAGATCCTCCTGCCTCAGCCTACTAAGTGCTAGTTTTTTAGGAGCACACCACGATGGCCTTTTAGGGTTCTAATTACAACCCTGTCTTGAGAACTTCTGTAATAATGTTCATAACACACAGGTGTTTAGCCAGTGCTTAATTTTAAAAATGGCCATAATTAGTTAATCCTCAAGAGCAAGGTGAGCAGGTACAATTTCACCTCCTGCTCCAGGGTCTCCATTATCTAGCCCTGGCTCACCTGGAAATCAGATCTGCCTACCTCTTTCTCTGTGGAATGGTGGGATAAAAGGTATGAGCCACCATGTCTGGCTATGGTTGTTTTTTTTACTTACAATTTAGTAAGTTCAATCTCTTGGCGATTACTCTTAAGTTATTAAACTATAAATAAAGATGCCAGCCCTGACTTTGCTCTGCAGATCTTTCCCCAACACTCACTCACCATTGCCTAAAACAAACAGAAACAACCAAACAAGAACAAAACAACAAAGGTGTGGTGTGCCTGTTTTTAATCCTAGCACTCAGGCTGGGGGTGTGGATCTCTCAGTTCTGGGTGAGCTAAAGCTACCTAGAGACCTGCCTCAGCAAACATCAACAAAAACCCCAACAGTTTTCCCTGTCTCCTGCGCGAATGCATTAGGGAGAGGGGTGAAGATAAGGGAAGGCAAATATGACACTTTAGGACGGAACACCCGGGAACGAAAGTTCCTCCGGGTATGGAAGCGGACTACGGAAAGATAGAACCGCTGCTCCGCCTGACAGGACCGGGAGCCTGCGACACCGGTTTACACCTAGGCACTGAGCCCGCCCACCACTCTGGGGCGGGAGCCTTCGCGTCGATAGCCTATTACCGCTGCGGAGGCAGAGCCAGTCTCCTCTTTATTGGTAGGTGGTACGGTGACGTCATGCCAGGGCTACAGAGGGCGTTCTGATTGGCGCCGGGGCGGGTTGGCGCTTGGCGGCTGCGCCGAACTTTCGCAGTCCAGGTTTCCAGGCGGTCGTGTGGGGCTAAGGGGGACGTGGGGACAACTTCGCAGAACCCTGGGTTTGTTCTGAGGGCGGGGGGGAAAGGATCGGTGACCGGAAGTTATCTGACTGACCGGAAGCGAGGCTTGAGGGAAAGTGCGGATGCCCGGAGGGAGGAGCTTTCCACGGAAGGGGGCGGAGGGGACGCTCGGAGCCCCTGGCGTGCCGCGCGTCTCCGCTGTGAGGCTGAGTGGAGGTCGCTGAGCGACCGGTGGGCTTCGGAGAGCCCGAGTCCGGCTGAGTTCTGGCGGGACCCGGTGCCTCACGCCTCCGAGAGCCGAACGGGAGGGATTGCTGTCACCGGGGCACCTGAGGAGTAGCCAGGTTGCAGCCCGTAGGTCGGGCGTGGTGTGCTGCGCGAGGAGCTGGGTTTGAGGCTGACTACTACCGTGCTGGCTCTGCCGGGTAGAGTTACTCTCTGCGCCTCTGTACAGGAGCCGGCGCCTGCTGGGGCGAAGAAGGAGCCGGGATGGCCTGGGCTCTGAAGCTGCCGCTAGCTGACGAAGTGATCGAGTCGGGGCTGGTGCAAGACTTTGATGCTAGCCTGTCGGGCATTGGCCAGGAACTGGGTGCTGGTGCTTATAGTATGAGGTGAGTGAGATACGCACCCCCCCACACCCCCGAACTTACTTTTTCAATAACAAAGGCCGGATCTTGAAAGGTGGGAGGGCGGCTGTACAGTTTAGAAAATCACCCGCCGCGTGGTGGACAGACTTTTTCCCCTTTGCTTTGGAGTAGCGAGTGGTATGGGAGAACTGCAAAAAAAGACTCTAGGAAGAGTCAACTCTGTAGGGCCCTTGCATCCGGGTGGTGTGGGAGACTTGGGCACTGACTGTATATGTATGCGTGGATATGTCTGGATTCACGTGAAGAAAGGGCAGGTGAGGGATATCTAAGGAAGTCGAGCAGTTGGGAACTGAGACTCAAGGTTGACTACTTGCTTGTTGGGAAGAGATGGGAGATCGTGGGCAAGAAGTCCACAAACAGCTGTCTCTTACAACACACTTGTTTTAAGGTTCTCTTCCGGGGTTTCTGTCTTTGGAAACTTAAGCTGAGAATGTCTAAAAAGTGACAAAGACACGTATACTAGTGCAGAACTGAAATACCAGCACCCTAGTACTCAGCAAGTTGGGAATCAGGAGTTCAAGGCCATGCTTGGCTTCATAGTAAGGCCAGCATGGGCTACATGAGATTCCGCCTTTTAAAAAATAGGCGACGGTGACTTTTCGATATTCCTAGACACCTATGCATCAGGCAAAAATATCATTTTGTTAGGGAAGATGGGTGGAGAACACTGCCCCACACTTCTGGGGCAGCTGGAGGAGTTTTCTTCCCCTCAGGAATCGTAGCTTAGGTAAAGCTGGAATTTTTTTTATTTTATCTTTTTAGAGACAGGGTTTCACTATGTAGTCCTGGTTGTTCTAGAACTCTGTAGACCAGGTTGACCTCGAACTCAGAGATCGGCCTGCCTCTGCCTCTTAAGCACTGAGATTCAAGGTGTGCACCACCACAGCCCATCCTAAAGCTGGATTTTTGACTGTGCCACAGAAAAAGAATTGAGGATAAGTTACTATGAAACAGAGTTGAAGTTTATTAAAAGGTCTTCAACATCCACAGGGACTAAGGCAAAATGAGATGTGCTCAGGAAAGAAGACACACCTGAGAGTGGGCTTCAGGCTTCTCAAAGGGATCATAACTATCTTCTTTACAGTAACTATATTTAGTGTTTTGGTGGTGCCTGAAGTTGTACTTAACAGAATTTTTAAGAAACCTTTCAACAGGATGTGGATCATGCATGGGATTACTCTGAGGTCCCAAAGGTTTCAGAGATTAAGATTTTTTTTTTAACTGTAAACAAAAATTTAGCCTTGTTTTGGGGGATTTGCAGAAAATACCAGAGAAAGTAGGAAGGCTATATTTGAAGGTAAAGTAGGCTTGGGTTTTAAACATGGATCATTACTGTTTTAACATTCTTCTCTATGTAGAAGAATCATATTTCTTTGTTGCTAGACTTTCCATGTTAATAGTCTTCACACAAAATATAGTTACTTGTGTTGGAATTTTGCCCTTCCCATTTGTGTGTGTGTGTGTGTGTGTGTGTGTGTGTGTAGTGACAACTTTCAGACTTGGTGGCCAGAGCCTTGAATCATCAACTAGTTGATTCTTTAGCCACACTCCTTTTTCCTTCCTATTTCCCCGTTGGAGACTTGTAAGGCTAAGACTCTGTTTTCTAGAACTGCTTTGGTGTTGGAGAGTGCAGACCCTACCTGTGCAGGAACCAAAACTCAACCTGTCCAACCTAAGTTGAGACAGTTTTGGAAATCTGGAATAGAGGGTATCATTCTTTGGGACATCAGACCACATAGCAATATAGCATACATGCCTGTGCACACACAAAATCTTTCAGGTTTATCTTTTATACAGTCTTTTTTTTTTTTAATAAGTTAGTCAGATATTTTGTGATGTGCTTAAGCTTGATTTTGTCCTGACTTTTCTATTTCTAGTTTGAAAAATCCTTAGGACCAAATTACAACTAAAATCTTTTTGCCAGTGATGGTGGCACATGTCTTTAATCCTAGCACTCAGGAGGGCAAAGGCAGGTGTGTCTCTGTGAGTTTGAGGACAGCCAGGGCTACACACAAGACCCTGTCTCAAAAAAAAAAAAAAAAACCTAACTAAAGAAAAACCCCTTTTTAGGTCTGGGGAGATTCCCAGTGGATCCTGCCGTACAAGCATGTACTGTACAAAGGCATCTGAGTTTGAATCCCCAGCAATACCATGGAAAAGCCAGGAATAGCTGCCTGTGCACTCCTTACTGCACAGTAGCTGCTCCGTGCACTCTACTCTACAGTAGCTGCCCCATGTACTCTTTACCTCAGGATCCCTGTGGCTCACGGCCTAGCATGCCTATCTGGAGAAATCATTCAGTGAGAAGACCCTGTCTCAAGGGTAAGACAGTGATAGAGCAGGATATCCCCATCTCTGTCTTCATGCACACATGCATATATGAGATGGTGAGATGGGCTTTCTCATCTAAACACATTTTCTCTTTAATCTTCTTTACCAAAGGTACACCATCTGTAACTTCCTATATCTCTTTTAAAAAATTATTTATGTGCATGGGCAAAGAAGAAAACTTAAATGCAGGATAAAGAAGACCAAACAATCACAAACTTGTGGGCTCTTTTGATCTAGAAAGAGGTTTTATAATTATATATCTTTTTTTTCTTTCGGTTTTTTGAGACAGGGTTTCTCTGTATAGACCAGGCTGGCCTCGAACTCAGGAAGTGCTGGGATTAAAGGCGTGCGCCACCACCACCTGGCTTAGAAAGAAGTTTTAAGGCACAACATGAAGAGCTCCAAACTCTGGAGACCCTTCCTCAAGTCTTAGGACATTGCGGCCACCCAAAAATGACAAGAAACCATACCTGGATGCAATCAGCAGAGGTTTATTAGGGGAGGAGCCGGCGGTCAAAATGACAAGCTCTTTAGCTCCAAGAGCAGGGTTTTGGCCCCGTGTGGTGGGTTAAAGGGTCTTTTATAGCATGGGGTTGGGGGAGGAAGGCATTTTTGTGCGCTTACACATGAATGGTTGCATTTTCGCACGCTTACACATGATTGGTTGTTTTACAAATTTTGAACATAGCACTGGGAAGACCAAGGGAGGGGTAACCAAGAACAGTGGAACATTTCAGAGAATCTAGCCCAAATGATCTAGAGTCACGTGAGATCACTCTGCACACTCATTCTTAAAAATGTGGTTTTTACCATGCTATTGTGTCCTATCCTGCCATTTACCAACTATTTCAGATGAACTATCTTCCAGCTATAGCCCTACCTAGGTGGCAGCATCTTTATCTGTAGTCAGGAATGCCTTCCTGCCTTGGGCGAGGCTTGGGGAATGTAATCCAGCAAGTGTCCTTCACCTGGAATGTGAAGGCCTGAAATCTTATTTTCAGTTCCGAGTTCTGTAAGGCGAAAAATCTACACATATTTCATAAAATGGCCTTTATAATTTTTCACTCTACAAACACTATAACAAACTAAATTTGGGGTCTCTTAGTTACTAGAAAACAAATGCAAAGTCCTGTTGGCTATCAAAACTGTCATTCCCTGGAATATTTAACTTTCAAACCCTATGAATATAGTTATGTTATTCCTCCCCCTACTGAGGCGCCTAATGGTGATGCCACTGGTGATGTCATCAGTTAGCAGTGTTTGAATGGCATCAGTAGTCTGTTAAGAGCCGATCCTGTAAGATATGCCCGTTAACTGAGAAAATGAGCTTATGCTAGGCATGTTTCAAGGTAAGCCTTGGCTGATTCATATGTCTTCCATTAAACTTTTAATACTATATAAGTTGTCTGGAAGTAAATTCATATCTGACTTGGTCTGTTGGGCGCCAAAAATGTTGCGGCCTGCTTCGCTCCACGCTTGGCAGCCACTGTGTCCCACCCAAGCTGCCACTCCGGTCTGCGGGTCAGGGTCTGGGGGGGGGGGGGAGAGGGGGAGGGAGGGGGAGAGGGAGAGAGAGGGAGAAAGAGGAGGATAAAGGGGAAGAGATGCGAAGAATGGAGAATGGAGACAAGACAGGTTCTGATCAAGTCCCTTTTATTGAAGGGAAATCTGGGGTATTTATACGCTTTTGCCACGTGCCTTGTAGGCGCGTGGATATCATGTGCCTTACAGGTGTGGATATGACATAAGCCTTACAGGCCTCTATATCGTGGATAGCACATGCACCTTGCGATACCACGTGCGCCTTACAGGCATGTATGGCATGGATAGCACGTGGACAGCACGTGAACTACATGCCTTGCAGGCTTGGATGCCACGTGCGCCTTACAGGCACGTATGGCGTGGATATCACGTGGACAGCACGTGAACCGCATGCCTTGCAGGCTTGGATGCCAGGTGCGCCTTGCAGCTGGGTTCAGTAAACAGCAACACAAAATATGTGGGATATCAGAGTGTGCTTCAGCTGTTGTAGGCTATTGAAAACCAAATCTCTTATCAGGGTATATGGTTCCAGATGGCTGCAAAGATGATCTAGCCGCTTTCTGCTAAAAGTCAGCTCCCAACATTGGTCAGGTTTTTTGTTGTTATCTGGGTATCTCAGGTATCCCAAGTTAGCTTCCAACTTGGGTAGCTCAGGATGACCTCAAATTTCTCATTTTGGTTTTTGGTTTTTGTTGTTGGTGGTGGTGTTTTTCAAGACAGAGTTTCTTTGTGTAGCCCTGGTTGTTCTGTAGACCAGGATGGCCTCAAGCTTAGAACTCCACTTGCCTCTGCAGACAGAGTGTTGGGACTATAGGCCTGTGTCACCACACCCAGGCTATGTGGTACTAGGGACCAAGCCCAGTGCTTTGTGAATGTTAGGCAAGCATTCTACCACCTGTATCCTAAGTTCCCGGTCAGTGTGTGTATGTGTGTGTGCTTGTGTTTTGTCTGTCTGTGTTTGTGTGCTTGTGTTTGTGTGTGCTCATGTGTATTCATGTGAGGTGTAGGAGGGGTGCTCATGCACATGTATGTGGAGGCCAGAGGTTGATGTCAGATGGTTTCATCACGGAAATTAGAAGGTGTCAGATGCCCTAGGACTGGAGTTCCAGATGATTGGGAGCCACCATGTGGGAACAGGGAATTAAACTTAGGACAACTAGTGCTCTTATGCGTGGAACCTTCTCTCCACCCAGGTGATTGTCTCTCACTGTGCATGAGCTTCTTAGGTTGGTGAAGTCCCACTTGTCAGTTGTTCTTACTTCTTAGATGTAGTCCTTGTCTACACCTTCATAATGTAGGACGCGGTTTTATTCTGGCAGTTTCAGGGTTAGGGTTCGGTCCAGTTGGAGTTAGTTTTTGTGCAGTGTGATGGATACCTGTCTAACTTCACTCTGCCTGTGAACAACGTGTTCTCCCACCTCCATGACGATGCTTTCTTTTCTCCACATATGTCTTTGGCCTTATTGGCAACATTAAGTAGCTGATGTTATGTCTGCTTATGTTTGGATCTTCAGTTCTGTTCTGTGGCACACGTGTCTGCTTTGTGTCAGTGCCATATTGGTTTTATTCCTGTGTCCCTGAAGTGAATCTTAAGATCTGGAACGGTTATCCTCCCAGCACTGTTCTGTTTGTTCAGGATTGTTTTGGCTGTCTGAGATCTTCTGAGGTCGCATATGAATTTTAGGATTTTAGGTCTTTTGCCATTTGTGTAAAGAATGAAGCAGGGATTTTGATTGGGATTGCATTGAATGTGTACACTGTCATTTTTACAATGTTGATTCCCAGTCCATAAGCATGGAATGTCCCTCCATTTTCTAGTGTCTTTATCCCTCCAGAGATTTAAAGTTTTCGCTGTCGAGATCCTGCATCTCTTGGTTAGGTTTATTTCTAGATACTTCATTTTCTTTGAATCTGTTGTGAGTAGGAATGTGTCCATGATCTCCTCCTCTGTATACTTAAACTGTTGGTGTATAGAAAAGCCATTGACTTGTGCAGGTTGATTCTTTGGACTGTTTTCTTTGTTTCTGGTTTTGTTTTTTTATTTCTGCTTGATTATTTCTTGCCATCAACTGGGTTTGTATTTGTTCTTGTTTTTCTAGCTTTTTGAATTGCATTATTAAGCCATTTATTTGTTCTCTTTCTAATTTTTTTTCTTATGGGTGTGGAGTGGGAATTGAGATGGTTTCTCTGTTGTAGCCCTGGCTGGTCTGGAACTCCCTTTGTATACCACGCTGCTGTCTCGAACTCAAGAGATCCACCTGGTGCTAGGATTAAAGACATGCACTATCGCCACCTAGCTGTAAATTATTTCTTAAACCACTATGTTTTAGGAATATTTTGTTCTTTATTAAGATAGCAGGTAAGCCTCTACAGAGTTCTTTATTCCCACAAAACGTAATAGTGGTGATGAATGAATACACAGTGGAAGATACTAAGGTATATGAGCATGTGCGCACGTGCACACACACACACAGACACACACACACACACACACAGAGAGAGAGAGAGAGAGAGAGAGAGAGAGAGAGAGAGAGAACACAGTATATTTTAACAAGTCTTATTTAAGGAATTAAAACACATAACCATCTCATAATATAGAATAACAATTCAGTTTATGTTACTTACTAAATATTGATGTGTTTGCTTTTATAAGACAAGGTTTCCCTATGTAATTCAGGCCACCCTCAATCTGTGACATACCCTAAGTCTCTCCTGAATACTCAGGTTAATGCACAAGCCTCAATGTCTGGCCTATATTATCTTTTGTTTCATTTTGGTGTTAAGTTTTTTTGAGACAAGGTCTTAGGTAGCCTAAGCTAGCTTCCAAAGGCTGGCTTTGAGCTGGTCCTTCTGTGTCTACAGAGAGTGGGACTGTAGTGTAAGTAACGCCCAGTTTATCTTTTAAAAAAACAAGTTAATGCTATAACCATATTGCCAATAAAATATATTTTCCCTCTCTAAACAGTTTTAAAGAGTTTGAACATTATGGCAGGTATCTTTCTCTCTTACTCATTTGTTTTGCCTATTAATAGTTTTTCTTCTATAAAAACGATCTTGACAGAAAATGTAGAAGAAAAATAGGAATGGAGAGGTCCTATCTGCTTCATATTAATTAGTAATTATATCAAAGGTGAGTCTGTGCCATAGGTCTCAGAACATTGTGGGGTTCAGCTTCAGCTCATTCTGAGATGTGTGTGTGCATGCATGTGATAGTATGTGTGGTGTGTACGTGCATGCATATATGATATGTGTATGGTATGTGCGGTATTGGGTGTGTATGTGCATGCTTGTTAGTATATGTGGTATCTGGTGTATATGTGTATGCATGTGTAAATGTGGTTTCTGTATGTGGTATGTGTGGTATCTGGTGTGTATGTGCATTCATGTGTGAGTGTGGTGTGTGTGTATGTGCATGCATGTGTGAGTGTAGTGGCTATTCCTGGTTGTCAACTTGACTATATCTGGAATGAACTACAATCCAGAATTGGAAGGCTCACTTGTGATCCAGATCTTGAGGCTGGGAGATACAAGTTTCTGACCTGGATCTTGGCCTGGAGATCTTGAGGCATAGTGGCTAGGAATCCCAGATCAAGGCAAGGAGATCTCTGAGTTCAAGGTCATCTGGGACAAAGCAAGTCCCAGATCCAGATGTGGTACACACTTTTAATCTGGGCCACACCTTCTGCTGGAGACCTACATAAGGATACTGGAAGAAGGAAGATTCTCTCTGCCTGCTTGTCTTATGAGGAGTAACTACAGACTGTAAGTCATCAACAAATTCCTTTATATAGAGACTACCCATAAGTTCTGTGACTCTAGAGAACCCTGAGTAATACAGTGGGTATGTATGTAGTGTGTATGTATGTAAATATATATTTTGTATTCTTTTTCAGTACTGTTACTTTAAGAAAAGTTTCCTTTTTTATACTTGTAGTATAAAAAAGGCTCTGTCTGGTTTTAAGCGCCTCTGATTTCTCTGTCTCAGATAATGTGGACCTGCGGGATTTCTTTCTGAGAAATGGGCAGCTAAGTGAATCGGGTTGACGTTCATGCATGGCAACTTACTGTCCTGTGTTCTGACTTCCTTGAGGGCTGCCTGTTGTAAGCCTTGTTCCAGATGTCTTCACATCTGGTTCTCAAACCTAGGCTCTTTCTAGAAGAGAACATCTTAACAGCTGGTAGGCCTGAGGGAAAAGGTTAAAGCATAGTTAAGAATTAGAGCTGTGCGGTGGCGCACGCCTTTAATCCCAGCACTTGGGAGGCAGAGGCAGGAGGATTTCTGAGTTCAAGGCCAGCCTGGTCTACAGAGTGAGTTCCAGGACAGCTAGGGCTACACAGAGAAACCCTGTCTTGAAAAACCAAAAAAAAAAAAAAAAAAAAAAAAAAAAGAATTAGAGACCAGGGGGAAAGGGGATAGGATAGGGGGGTTTCTGAAGGGGAGACCTGGAAAGGGGAAAACAATTGAAATGTAAAGAAAATATCCAATAAAAAATATATACATACATATATATGTATGTATGTGTGTGTGTATATATATATTTATATATATAATATACAAGAAAAGAAAACACAAGAAGAAAAAAAAAAAAAAAAAAAAGAATAGAGACCAACCATTGCCTTAGATCAAGAGGGGAATGTGCTCATCTGCAGAGCGTGCAGAAGCTTTCATATTGTGGTATATATACATATATATGGTGTGTATATATATATGTATATATGTATATATATATGTATACTGTATATATATGTATATACATATATACATATACATACACATACACACACACACACATATGTGTGTGTGTGTGTGTATGGTGGTATATATACTGTCACCCCTGTGCTTCCACATGTGTGTCCACAGAGTGTGCAGCACCCTCCTTGGTGTGCTGGTGTATATACCGTCACCCCTGTGTTTCTCTCATACCCTGGACTTCACAGCCCTGTTTTTTATGACAGAGTTTCTTGTATCCCAGCATGGCCATGAGCTTACTGTGTAGGTGAGGCTCATCTGTTTGTCCATTTGTGTGGAGTGTCTGTGTTTGGTGGCAAGTGCTTTTATCCATATATATCGCTAGGTCTGATCCTCCTGCCTTTACCTCCCAAGTGTAGGATTAAAGGGCCCATCTGCCATGCCTGGTTTATGCTGGGATACAGATCATGAGCTGGATCTTGTGCCTGCTAGGCAAGCACTGTACCAACTAATCTACGTCTCCAGCACTGTTTGTCCTTTATATTTGGTCAGAGACATGCCAAATTGGCCGGGCATGGTGGTGAATGAACACCTTTAATCCCAGCATAGGCAGGTGGTTCAAAGTCAGCCTGGTCTACAAAGTGAGTTTAGGACATCTGGGGCTGTGTAGAGAGACTCTGTCTTAAAAACAAACCAAAGAAATCCTAACACCCCCCCCAAAAAAACAATTCCTCCTAAAGAATCCTCAGATCCCTCAATGAATGAAGCAATTTGATACAATGGAATGCTTCCTGACACATTGGAGAAACCACTGAGTCTTCAGAATGGGTTTCCTAACTTGTAGTCAGCTTCCCCTTGAGAAAGAGTAGGCTTTCTCTGTGCATCAGCTCACATTAATTATACATAACAATAGGTTTCCAATGACGTGCTCCTCCTGATAACTTTTATCCTGCGACACTCTGCTCCCACTGATCCTTTCTCTTTCCAACTCATCCTTCTACTTTTCTGTCATGTCTGTGAGTGTGTGACAAGGACTGGGTGTCCTCATTAGGGTTACTGTTGCTGTTAGGGTGATGGAACACCATGACCAAAGCAACTTGAGGAAGAAAGGGTTTATTTAGCCTACACTAATCAGGGCAGGAACCTGGGGGCAGGAGCTAATGCAGAGGCCATGGAGGGGTGCTGCTTACTGGCTTGCTCCTCATGGCTTGTTGAGTGTTCTTTTTTATAGAATTCAGGACCACCAGCCCAGGGATGGCACCAACGACAATGGGCCAGACCCTCCCCCACTAATTAAGAAAATGTATGACTCTAGCTTGTGTCAAATTGACTGGCTTTATACTTTTAAATTGGTTCTTTTTGAATGTATTTTCGTTAAGAATAAACAGGGCCCTAGCATATATTTACTGAGGGTCTTTAAGTCTCCAGCTCTGGGATTGTGGAACTGAATGGTTTTTTGCTCCAACAGTAAAGAAATGCAGAATAGCAAATGATAGTGATAATAATAATAATTACTACTACTATTATTGTTGTTATTATTATTATTATTATTATTATTATTATTATTATACTAAATTGTGAAATATCTGAGGGACTGGTAGGATGGCCCAGTAGGTAAAGGCACTTGCTGTTAAATCTGATGACCCAAGTTCCATTCCTGGAAACCTCCTGATGTATGGAGAGACCAGAATCCAGAAAGCTGTCCTCCAACCCTTATATGTTCAGTGTGTGTAAATGTAACTTAAGGAAAGAAACCTCCTATGAATGTAGACATATCTGGTGTATATACTGCTTAGAATCATTTTAGAATCTCTACCTTAAATGACAGATCTGTGCTTAGTCATGGAGGGCTAAGTGGAATGCCGCTCACATGTTGAGCCTGAGATCTGGATCTTAGCCTCCCTAGACACTGAGATTTGAGGAGGAGAGTACTAGCCTACATTAGGAGAGTTGAACTGTTGCTATGTCAAAATCCAGTTTACCTTGATTCCTGGTAATCGTCACTAATCTTTCAAAGAAGCCAGCAGAGATGATGTTTGAGGATGATGTCACAGTGAAGTCTCCCAACACCCAACACTGTTTCTGAATTTGTCTTGTTTTCTACAGCGTTTGTTGAAGCTGGTCTTAACTTTCTTTTATAGAAATAGTGTCTGGTTTGAAATTGTCTCCAGGAACAAGAGTATTTATCCCTGACTGGCACGCCATAGGAAGGGTAGATTGTCTTGTTTCTCAGATAGCCCAAAGTGGCTTTGAACTCAAGATCCTTCAGCCTCCTTGGTGCTGGAATGACAGGTGTGTGCCATCACACTGGGCCTTTTCCACTCTGTATGAGTGTGTGTCTGCAAGCATGCATGTACCATGTGTGTGCGTGGTACCTGTGGAGGCCAGAAGAGGGTGTTAGATCCCCTGAACTGGAGTTACAGATGGTTGTCAGCCACACTGTGAGGTACTAAGCAGTGAGCACTTTTTTTTTTTCCTGAGACAGGGTTTCTCTGTGTAGCCCTGGCTGTCCTGGAACTCACTCTGTAGACCAGGCTGGCTTGCCTCTGCCTCCCAAGTGCTGGGATTAAAGGCATGCACCACCACTGCCTGGCAGTGAATACTTTTAACTTCTGAGTTTTCTCTCCAACCTCACTTTCTACTCTTAACTGTACCCATTTGGACAGAATACACACAATTATGGGCCTGAGGACAAGGAGAGCACCTTCCATGTCTCCCGGTGTAGTGACAGAGGGCTCTGGTCCCAGCACTTGGAGATGGGGACAACAGGATCTCTAGTTTAGGGCCAACTTCAGCTGTGAAAGAGATCCTGTCTTTACACACATAGCAGACTTAGTGTCCTGAGAGTGGCACGTGTCGTGTACCATCAAAGCCCACATATGTAAATCTGTTGTTTTTTTCCCCATGGTTCTGTATATCAAGTCAGACCCTCACTGGTGCTATGCTCTGGGAAGCTAATCTCTCCGACTGTTTCTTTTCCACCTAAGCCAGGCATGGCTATGTCCCCCCCGACTCCAGCTCTGTGTGAGGGTTGGAGACAGGATTGCTGGGGCCTGCTAGCCACCAGCCTAGCTCTGGTACAATGTGAAGTCCTATCTCAAGGGAATATGGTCGAGAGTGATAAAGCTGGATCTCTGACCTTCTTCTTGGGCTTTTTTTGCAGGGGAAGTACTCTCCTCTCAGTGTGTGTGTGTGTGTGTGCGCGCGCGTACACACACAGTATGAAGGGAAAAACTCCACAGAGAAAAGGTGCGTGCATTTTGAGCTGGGCATAGTGGCGCACATTGGCCGTCCCAGCTGTCTGGATTGAAGGTAGGAGATGCAGACTGGAAGAGCTCTAGGTGAAGGCCAGCACTGGTTCCTAATAAACAGGCTTAAAAACTAACGCAAAGGGGAGTGGCGTGGGTTCAGAGCACCTGCTACTCCTCCAGAGGACCCAGGTTAGGTTCTTATCTCTCACACTGGGCTTCTGACTTTCTGGTGTCTGAGAGCCTCAGGCACACACCTGTTGCACACACTTACGGGATAAATAAGTATCTCTTTAAATGCAAGTGAACAAAAATTCCTCAGTACTGTTCCCTTTATCCAAAGGTTCTTTTGTTTTGTTGCTTTGGGGTGGAGTTTGTTTTTGTTTTGTTTTTGGGTTCAGGGTCTCACTGCATAGCCCTGGCTGGCTTAGAGCTCACAGAGATCCGCCGCCTGCCTCTGCAGAGCTCTGCCTCTCTGTGCTGGCATTCAGCTTGTGTGCGCCACCACACCTGGCTATGATTTTTTCTCACAGAAAGCTTCAGATGCATAACAAAGTAAACATGTAAGGTATTGAGCTCCATGTGTTCAGCACCTTGTCTTAAGGGTCCTTAACATCAAGCTCATCATTTATACCTCTACTAATTTCCCTTTGTACTCTCATTTTTTAAAGAAAGATAAACATTTTATGTGTATGGATGTTTGCCTGCATGCATGTATGTGTATCACGAGTTGTGCCTTGTACCTGTAGAGGTCAATAGAGGGCATTAGGTTTCCTGGAACTGGGGTTACAGAGAGTTGTAAATCACCAAGTAGGTGCTGTCAATCAAACCCTGATCCTCTTTAAGAGCAACAGGTGCTCTTAACTGCTAGATCATCTCCAGCCTTTTTCATTGCTTCTTTTTCCTTCCTTCCCCCCTTTGTCTATTTTATACATGTATACAATATAGTTTGGTCACAGTCATCTCCATTTCCCCCTCTACATCTTCCCCTAACATAGTTCCCTTTGGTATCTCATCCCTCCCCAACCCCAATGTTTAGTTAGTTCTCTGTCCCTGCATATGCACATGGGTGTGGGATCATGCACTGAAGCATGGGCAACTTATCTGTGGCCACGCCCCCAAATAAAAGGTCCTGCCCTCTTTGAGAGCTGTCACTACTGTTCTCACCTCAGTTAGCCATGGACCTTGTGAACTGCTCCTGCACCATGCCGGAGCATTGACTGGCTTGATCGCACGTTGTTCTTACACTAACCACAGCTGCTGAGTTCCTGCGTGCAGCAGCCATGTCATGTCCAGAAGACAGCATTTCAGAGCACTTCTTCGCATCTCCTACATGCTTTCTGTAGCAGAAGGGGATTCGTATACTTTCCCCATTTAGTAAGTACAGTCACTTACTCTCAGCACTTGGACCAGTTCTGAGTTTCTTTATTGACTGTTGCGTGTTGTACAAAGCTTTTCTGATGAAGGTTGACAGCACCCCAAATCTGTGAATATAACTATAGTGTTTAGCAAGTAGTCTGACTGCACGGCCGCTTAGCAGAACAGCAGTAGAAGGTTCTGCAAGGACATGTGGTCTCCTCACTCAGGCTTCTGCCCACCAGATTGACCGTATAGGTGTGCGTCCCCTCCTGAGGAGCAGACTTCAGCATAAAGAAACCAGTACGTTGTTCTGGGATTGACATCTGCTCGACTTTGGTTAGGACTATTTGCTGGGTAGTGTCACATGGCAAAAACATGTATGAGCTTGATGAAAAAGTACATTTTTGTTCTTGTATTTTTTACAAATGGGAATCTTGATATGTTTTCCTACACTGGCCCTGAACTTACGGGCTCAAGCAGTCTTCTTGCCTCTGCCTCCTTCAGACAGGTTAGGGGCTTCATACGACTATGTCTAGTGAGAAAAATGCACTCAAAGTGTAAAGTTAGAACTGTCCCTTGTAACAACCAGGCCATCAGGAACTGTTCTCCACTGTTCTTTTTTTTTTTTTTTTTTGAAACAGGGTTTCTCTGTGTAGCCCTGGCTGTCCTGGAACTCACTCTGTAGACCAGGCTGGACTCGAACTCAGAAATCCACCTGCCTCTGCCTCCCAAGTGCTTGGATTAAAGGCGTGCGCCACCACTGCCCGGCCACTGTTCCTTTCTGAGTGTGGAGCCCCCTTCATCTTGTATCTGACTCACTTTTCAAAAATTCTCCTGTCTGAGTTTCCAGTAAGGACCAAACACAGCTTTTGGGTAGATGCCCCATTGCTGATCCACTGCCCTGTTTCCTAGATCAACATTTTGGGGTTCTGTGTATTATTTTCATTCTCTCTCTGTGAGTCCTGTAACAAACAGTCTTTGACACATAAGTGGTTTTAACAGAGACTATTTGTCATTAATTACTTTCTTTGTGAGGAGGGATGTCCCAGATAATCTGCACTGATGACTTAGATGAAGCTTTACTAGGTGAATAGTTCTTACGGCTTTTCAAAGACTTTTATAGTTAATTTTTCATTAGTGAATCTGCTTTTGCACCATTATCAGACATTAATAGAAGTCATTTGTTTTATTTTAGTGATGTCCTTGCATTGCCCATTTTTAAGCAAGAAGAGTCAAGTTTGCCTCCTGATAGTGAAAATGAGATCCTGCCTTTTCAGTACGTGCTCTGTGCTGCTACCTCTCCAGCCGTGAAGCTCCACGATGAGACCCTGACGTACCTCAATCAAGGTCAGACACGCTCTCACTTGCTAGTGCCATTACAGGCTGCTGATCTGTGTGACGTGCATGCCTGTATGTCAGAGGTAGATAAGCAGTGTGACCCATCAGCTAGACCCTCAGGAGACGTTCCATCTGTGTTCCCGACTCCTTGGTCTGCCACCCATTTCTAGCCTATGTTCCTTGGTTCTCCTGGTTGGTGTCTCCTGTCTGCAGCTCACCAGTCACAGGGGCCTGGACAAGCTGCTCGACTTCTGGGTCACTTTCCTTATCTGTAAAGTGAATTGACAATAACTTAGAAAGTTGTGTCTATTACATGTGATAGGATATGAAAGTGCTCAGCACAGTGCCCAGCTCTGGCTGGTGATAGTATTGTCACCTTATACATTTTGTACTGTATTCTTTCTTCCTGAGTCTAGATAAGTGAGTTGGGATAGGTATAACTTGTAATTATTTCTCTTCTAGGACAGTCTTATGAAATCCGAATGCTAGACAACAGAAAACTGGGAGAGCTTCCAGAAATCAATGGCAAGCTGGTGAAGGTAAAGCAGGCATAGTGTTTTGTAGACTTTAGGAGGGGAGTGGTTTTGGTTTTGGTTTGGTTTGGTTTGGTTTTATTTTTATTTATTTTTTATTTTATTTTATTATTATTATTTTTTTGTTTGTTTTTTGTTTTTCGAGACAGGGTTTCTCTGTGTAGCCCTGGCTGTCCTGGAACTCACTCTGTAGACCAGGCTGGCCTCGAACTCAGAAATCCTCCTGCCTCTGCCTCCCAAGTACTGGGACCACTGCCCCGGCTTTTTTGTTTGTTTGTTTGTTTTGTTTTTTGTTTTATTTTTTTTATTTTTGTTTTTTTCTTGACAAAGTCTTATTAAGCTGGCCTTGAACTCTGTATCCTGCCTCAGTTTAGTAGAGTGTAATGCTGGGATTTCAGAAATGCACCATCATGCATGGCTGTGATTTCTTTTTTTCTGTTTTATGTTTTTTTTGGATCCTTAGAGGCAGAGATTAATGATATATTTTTCTGCCACCATTGCCTGGCAAAGAGACAAACTAATGATCTTTGGGTTCAGTGGAAACCTCGCTGTCCTCCTGGATGTAAATTAATGACGTGGCTGTGCTTGTGTGCACATGCCAAGGCCTGAGTGTGGCAGTCAGAGGACATCTTGAGGGAGTCACTTTTCCTACCAAGTGGGTCGTGTGTGCACGCGCGCGCGTGTTGCTGGGGATCAAAGCCATAGCCTGGTACATGTTGGGCAGGTGCTTTACCACTAGGGTTACATGTAACCCTAGCTGTTAAGTTTCTGGTTCTTTGGATACCTGCTCTTGTAACCAAAGCCAGAAACTATTGTTGATATCTGTCCTTCTGTTTTATTACATCCTGAGTGTAGAAGAGTCAGCAGCAGCTTTTCTGGGGTCTCCTGGGGACACGTGTCTGCTCAGACCTGTGTGGTCTGGTCTGAAGATTTAGGTAGTGTTTCTAGCAGGACAAAAAGAATATTGACTTTGCTAAATTGCATGTACCATCCAGGTCTACCTATCCAGTGAAAGAGACCTCACACTCTTTGTCTATGAAATGAAAAATAACTAGAACAAAACCAAAAACCTCAGCAGCTACTGCTGATGGATAGAGAGGATTTTGTTTCTGTTCTTTGTTGACAGTAAGGATTTGGAGAACTCAAAGAACACTGGGTACAGGGGTTTTAACAGCAGCTGTAAAGGTGGTGGGGAGATGGGCAGCTACCTCACAAAGTGAGAGGAGCGTAAGGACAGTGGCTGGAAGTAGCCTGTGACCCCGGTGTTTATAGGTTGTGCATAGAATTGGCACGTGTGAACATGAAGGGTTACACTGGATTACACGGTGTGCATAGAGTGCCTCTCAAGGCTGGCAGGACGGCTCAACAGGGAAGTGCTGTCTCCAAGAGCACCTTGCGACCCACATGGTGTAAAGAGAAAATCTCTGTGGTGTGCGTGCATTCCTTCCAATAAAGAAGGACATGCAATAAGGCTTACAAAAACAAAAAGTAACCAGACAAATGCCAGGTGGTGGTGGTTCACGCCTTTAATCCTAGTACTGGGGAAGCAGAGGCAGGCAGATCTGTGAATTCGAGGACAGCCAGGACTACACAGAGAAACCTTGTCTCAAAAAAATTAAAGGAAAAAAAGGCACAGAAAATAGTAGATTGTGTCTAGAAAGCAACTATCATTGACTCTGCTAGTTTTAGTTGTCTGGAATGGTTGTCTAGCCATGCGCGGCCTGACACTGTCCTTTCTTTAGAGTATATTCCGTGTCGTGTTCCACGACAGGAGGCTGCAGTACACTGAACACCAGCAGCTGGAGGGCTGGAGGTGGAACCGGCCTGGAGACAGGATTCTTGACATAGGTGAGTCAAGAGAAGCCGGCACCCAGAAAGCACCTTGCCTGTGAGTCCACAGCTGGTTCCCTAATTGGTGTCCCATTTGATTCGTGAGCTTCAGAGGCTGAGTTAGCAGAGACATTGAAGTGGTTGTCCTGAGGTGTAAGAAAACCACCTGTAACAATGCTAAGATTGAAGTAGGATATGAACAGTAAGCTCCAAAGCAGTTCACAAAAAGATTTTGTTTGAACTGTGATAATATAAAATATGTGTTTGTGTATATAGTATAAAACCCATTTTTTTTCCATCTTAAATGACAGTTGAATAATATTAAGTCATTTACTTTGTCTACTCTAAGTAGTGGCTTCATTCCACTTCCCAGCCTCCATTAACCACTCTCCTGCTCTTGTCACTGTCTGCTTGAGGGACTTCATTCAGTGTTTGTCCCGTGACTGGCATCTGTGAGTTAGCATAATGTCTTCTGAGATTCGTTCATGTTGTAGCATATGTCAAAATTTCTTTCCTTCTAAGGCAGAACAGTATTTGGTGCACACCACATTCTGCCTGTTGGGGGATGGGCTAGCTTTGACCATTAGGCTCTTCGGAGCAATGTTCCTGTGAATGTGGATGTGATAGTATTTGTTTGAGTCTCTGCTTTGGTTTCTTACTTGTCCAAAGCAAGATCTCATTCTGTGGCCCAGGCTGGCTGAACTCATGGTGATCTCTTGAGTGCAGCCTGTTGACATGAACCATCACACATGATGCAAGTGCTGGGCCTTGTGCAGTTCCACTGTTAATTTTCAAGAGAGAAACACCTGTAGTCCTTTTCACAGCAGCCTTCACGTTCTCTCCTTATTTGACAGTGTTTGTTCCTTTCTTTGCTGTGGTGCTGGGTGTAGAACCCAGGGTCTTGCATATTAGTCAGGCTCTACAGCTGACTTACAATGGCTTCTACTTTTTTAAGGGTTTATTTTATTATTACTACTATTATTTTTCAAACAGTCTTACTCTGTAGCCCTAACTGGCCTAGAACTTGCCAAGTAGACCAGGCTAGCCTTGAGTTTAGAATAATCTGTCTGACAAGTGCTGGGATTAAAAGTGTGTTCAACCATGCCTAGCTGATTTATTATTTTAATTTAAATTTTTATTATTGTTTTATGTATTTGTTTATTTTATTTTTCTAAGACACAGTCTTACTATGCAGCTCTGGCTGTCCTAGAATCACTTCGTGGAGCAGGCTGGCCTCAATTCACAGAGATCTGTCTTCCTCTGCCTCCTGGGTGCTGACATTAAAAGCGTACACCACCAGACCCAACTTAACTGGGTTTTGTTTTGTTTTATTTTATTTTATGCATATAGGTCTTTTGTCTGCATATATGTCTATGCAAAATATATCTGGTGCCCTGGAGGGCCAGAAGAGGTTTTTGGGTCCCTTGGATTTAGAATTGCAGACTGTTGTAAGCTGCCGTGTAGGTGTTGGGAATTGAAGTAGGGGGCCTTTCTCCTTCCACTCTGGGTTTAGGGATTGAACTCAATAGTCAGGCTTGGTAGTGAGTCCCTTCCTTTCCTGGTTATGCCCTGTGGCCACATAGGACCCACGATAGCAGCCTGACTGGTGTTGAATCCAGTCCTTAGGTTTCTGCCTTGCAAGTGCTGGGACTGCACGCATGTGCCTACATTCCCAGGGTGAGGTTTTCTGCTGCTCGCGGTCTGCAGTTGAGGTATTTATCTCCTTTTTGCTTTACTAAATATTGTTTTCCCTAAGTGATAGGATCTTGGCAAATACAGCATGTGACATGTTCTACAGGTGGTTACTGTTTTCTGTTGACACTAATTTTGCCTGAGAAAACACTGGTTATCACACAGAAATCTAAGGTCTTTATGATATTGACCTTAGGATAACTCCAATACAACCCACAGGCAGCCAGGGCCTCCTTAGTGTGTTCTTGCTTGAATTACTGATGCCAGACAGTAGTGTACTTATGTCACAGGTACATCCATAACACTGCCCAGGCTTATATTCCTAGTTTTTGTTATTATTGTTTGGTTTTGGTTTTCTCTGTATAGCCTTGGCTGTCCTGGAACTGGCTCTATAGACCAGGTTGGCCTAAAACTTAGAGAGATACACTGCTTCTGCCTCCTGAGCGCTGGAATTAAAGGTGTGTGTCAATTTCACCCTCCCTGTATCCCCAGTTTTAATGTTAATAATTGAAAACAGAAAGTGGTATTTGAGTTATGTCATGTGCAGTATAAAACTAGTTTGTGTGTTCCTTTTCAGTATATTTTTTTATTGTGCCACACACATGTTTTCTCTGATTCAATTCCTCCTCTGACCATGATGTCATATTTCCTTTACACAGACACAGTCCTTGTGATGGGCTTTCTGGTAGTAATGCTGAGCAGAACTGGTATAGAAATAGAAGGATTGTGAGTTTGAGGATAGTTTAGGCAATATAGTTAGACCTTGTCTCAAAAAATTTATAATTTTGGTATTATAGCTAGTATATAGACTTAACCCATCACAATCAGTTGCTTTCTTACTTAAAACCATGGTAGCCATGATCATGGTGGCACATGTCTGTAGTCCCAGCTACTCAAGAAGCTAAGGCATTAGGAGAATTACTTGAGCCCAGACATTGCTTTGAGACCCCCATCTTAAAAACAAACAAGGATCCCTGAGGATTGTTGAGTGCTTCCCATTGTATTTCTCAGATATCCCAATGTCTGTGGGTGTAATTGATCCCAGGGCCAATCCTACCCAGCTAAACACAGTGGAGTTCCTGTGGGACCCTGCAAAGAGGACATCTGTGTTTATTCAGGTAAGGCCCTGCAGTTATCACAGCAGTCAGAAAGCTGTAGAGTGCTTCCTTAGCATGCAGGCCTGGATCTGAGCCTTTGTACCCCATAAACCTGGTGTGGTGGTACATACCACAAATCTCAGCACTTGGGGAGTAGGGGCAGAGAGATCAGAGTTACATGGTGCATTCAAGGCAGTCTGAGTTATGTGAGCTGGTTCCTAAAACAAGGAATAAGTATCAGTAAAAAGGAATAAGGTAGATTAAACTTAAAATTGTTTTTGTGCAGGAGGACATGGTAGTGCATGCCTTTAATTCCAGCACTAAGAGATATCTATGAATTCAGGACCAGCCTGGTCTACCTATAGAGCTCCAGGATAGCCAGGGCTACATAGAGAGACCTACATCTCAAAACAAAAAGCAAAGTGTGTGTGTGTGTGTGTGTGTGTGTGTGTGTGTGTGTGTGTGTGTGTTTGTTTCAGAGTCCTCCTGCACAAGTCTACACACTAAACACACTTTCTGTACTGAGCTGTGCCTCTTATTTTTCAGGATTCTAGCCTCTCAAGTTCAGGCTTCTCAATATGAGGAGTTTTGAATTGTTCTTCTAATTTTCCACAGTTTATTTACTTAAATCTCTAAAATGTTTACTGTTGACTGCATATACCAGTCTTTGATCCTAGATAATTTGCCTAACAATTTTAACATGTAAATTGTTCTATTTTTTCCATTGTTAGCCACAAAGTTATTTTGAACATGCATAGACTTAAAGTTTGATTTGTATATGTGATTATGTCCTTTAGACAAACTAACTCCTCAGAATTCTTTATTCCTCCTTTTTGTTGTTGTTGTTTCTTGAGACAGGGTTTCTCTGAGTAGCCCAGTTTCCCGGAACTCAGACCAGCCTACCTCTGCCTCCTGAATGCTGGGATTGAAGGCATAGGCTACCACTGCCCTGTTTATTTGCAATCATTTCAACCAATATTTCATTAGATGTTACCTTTGAAGTTGCCACTATGTTAATACTTTGTATACATGATTTTAAGACTTTGAATAATGTTCCCTTGGAATAGGAACAGTCTTTGAAATATTTATTTTTAGATGATGTGTATGTGTGTTAGAGTATAGGCTTGTACACATGAGTGCAGGTGTCCACGGAGGCCAGAGGCATCTAATCCCAGTGGTTGTGAGCCATCTGCTGTGGGTCCTGGGAACTGAACTTGAATCCTCTGAAAGAACAGTCAGTGCTCTTAACTGCTGAGCGGTCTCTCCAGACCGCAGGAATGGTGTTTGGGGCTTAGAGTGAGTCCAAGCTAGTGGAGGTGGTCAGCTAGACGGAGTTGACTGACCCTCTGGCCTTAGACTTTGGCAGTGACCCAGCAAATCTCCTGTTACACCTCAACTTTCGTATTTGCTGTGTTCTAAGCCTTACTGTGCCTCCTTTTCAAAACTAGAGGAGTTTTCTCAGAGGAGTTAATGCCTTAGATTCTTCATAGCAACCTTTTCCGTGAGACAGGGTCTTTGATAGTTACTAGTTGCTTACATTTGTGAATTGCTATTAGGTCTCCAATTTCCTCCATTAGAGTGTAAGAGATGGAAAGAATTTGAAAGATGTTATAAATGCCTAGAAAAGGTTTTGCCTCTGGTCTGGTTAGTGGCACTGACGCTTGCTGTCACTTCCTTCCAGGTGCACTGCATCAGCACTGAGTTCACTATGAGGAAGCATGGCGGGGAGAAGGGGGTGCCATTCCGAGTGCAGATCGATACCTTCAAGGAGAATGAGAACGGAGAGTACACGGAGCACTTGCACTCAGCCAGCTGCCAGATCAAAGTCTTCAAGGTGTCCTGGGCTGTGTGCTGGCCTTAAACCATTTCTGTGTGTTTGTTTGCATCTCTGTGTAGCCCTGGAACTCACTGTGTAGAACAGGCTAGCCTTGAACTCGGAGATGTACCTGCCTCTGCTGGGATTTAAAGGCATGAGCCACCACCGCCATCTACAAGCTCTTTCTCAGTCATCCTGTTTTTAACATGAGGTGACATGGTAGTGAATCAACTTGTCTGTTTTAATTAAAACTACAAACTGCTTGAGTCAGAGTCAGTAAGACAACCTCTGAAGTACAACTTCATGTTGTAGGGTCTGAAAATTCAAAACAACCCAAGCAGTCACAAGAATTAGGCAGCAAACACTGACTAGTCAGGGCCAACAGCACAGACTCATTCAAAAAACTGCATTTTTGAACGTCCATTTTAGTATTTAAGCAGATGACAAAAAACTAATTCTGCTCAGACCACTACTGATCAGTCAGGGCTGCAGAAGAGACTCGAGCTGAACTGTGACCCCAAATCAGAATGCCTGAAATCCACAAGCATCTGGTGACTTGCCTAGCATTCATGTCTCAACTTGACAACCAGGATGTCTGTCAGTTACCATGTACGGAGAGGTCTTGGGAGCTTAAAACTTTATTTGACCCCTATTTAGAATGGAAATTTTATTCAAAATGGCTTCAGTTTGGTTCCTTCTTACAAATGTAGTTTACCTGGAGTTTGGTGTGTGGGGTAACAAGAACTTGTAAAGTGAATACCAGGCTAAACTGGATTCTTGATATATATTGCAGAAATCATGCAAAATTGTCTGATTAGGTACATTAATAGTTTGTGTTTCTGTTTATTTATTGTTTTTGTTGTTTGGGGGCAGTTGTGAGGCCGTGGCTTAAAAGTAGCCCAGAGCTGCCTCAGACTTACTGAGCAGCCAAGAATGGCCTTGCGCTCCTGATACTTCTGCTTAAGGCGTCTAAGTCCTGGGATTGTCGGCACGAGTCACCACACCTGAGTGTCATGGCTCATGTCTGTGGCTCGGGTCTGTAATCTTAGCACTGGAGACACCGAAGCAAGATCGCTGCAAGGCCCATACCAGTGTGAGCACACCTCAAGTGAGATGAACTGGGGCACACAGCTTTGTTTCAAATGGAAAAGGAAGCTGGGAAGGAGGAAGGGAAGGCGGGGCTCGGGACACTACACCGTATCTCCCTTATTGCTCTTACCGAGTCCCTAACCTCCTTCCAGAGGTCAGCGTTGTCACAGTTTGCTGCATGTGCCCTAGTTCCCTTTGGTTCTTTGAACATGCATCTATAGGCATACATATATTCTCCTTTCTTTGAAACATAAGTGGGTGTATACTCTACAGGTTGTTTTGAGATCCAGAGCGATCTGCCTGCTTCTGGTTCTGGAACACTGGAATCAAAGGTTGAATTTAAAGCAATGTATTTTTCATTTCAGCCTAAAGGTGCAGACAGAAAACAAAAAATAGATAGAGAGAAAATGGAGAAACGGACGCCTCATGAAAAAGAGAAATATCAACCTTCTTATGAGACAACCATACTCACAGAGGTAAAAGGATTTTTCAGTTCATATTTGTATTCTCAGTCATTTATTCATACATTCATTCTGTGGTGCTCAAGGGCAGACTTAGGGCCTTGTGCGTGTTAGACGAGCCTGCTATCGCTGGCCATTCCAGCTTGGTCTGAGCTTGGTTCTGAGCATGTTTTCCTGACTGCAGACAGTAAGCTTGAGTGGCGTGAGAGCGGAGCACTTGACAGAAGCAGTGCTTTCTTGTTGTCTGAGTCTTCCTTTCTTTTCAGTGTTCTCCATGGCCTGAGATCACCTATGTCAACAACTCCCCGTCCCCCGGGTTCAACAGCTCCCATAGCAGTTTCTCTCTCGGGGAAGGGTAAGTCGGGGAAAGCAGGTGGGTTATATTTGTACTAAATATAGGTACTTTTATTACATTTTCATCAGCAAGGTCTTTCCAAAGTAATGCTTCCAATTGGTCAGTCTTTGACCAATGTTTGTGCTGACTGAGGTTTGGACTCTGCTGAAAAAAATGGAGTTTTTATATAAAAACTTTCCCCTTCAGACAGTATCAGGTAGCATCCACCGGTGTCAGGTCCCAGCTCCTGTGGGAGATCTTTAGTGATGAGAGTGGTAGTCTGGGGTCCTGATCCACCGTATTTTGTATGCCGTGTGGTTTTTCATGTTTCATGCTTACCCAGAGAATGGAGACTGGGAACTGGAAGCAGGCTGCACAAGCAGTCAGGGTTTGTTGTTTTTCTTGGTAGGAATACTTGTAGAATATGTAGCAAATGTGCAGCTTGATCTTCAAGTGGGTCCCAAACAACTGGAGCGGGGCTATCCCTACAGCTGCTGCCTGTCTGTGAGATATGTTCTAGCAGGGCTGTCTTGTCTGGCCTCAGTGAGAGAGGAAGCACCTAGCCCCACAGAGACTTGATGTACCAAGGTGGGGGATATTCAGGGGGACCTCCACTCTCTCAGAGAAGAAGGGGGGAAAGGCTGCGGGGGCATGAGCAGGATGTAAAGTGAGATGGGTAGGATTAAATAACAACACTGTAGAGCTCTGAGGTGTGTTCAAGACAGGGTCTTGCTGTGTGTTGCTGTCTAGCATTGAGTTACTGTATAGCAGGGCAGCTCTGAGTTCCCAGCAGTCCTGCAGGCTCCCTAGAGCTGGGAGTTTGTATGTTTGGATAAGGGGTTTTAGTTGTGTTTCTAAATGGCCTTGAACTCCTGGAGCCAGATAGTCTTCCTGCCTCAGGCTCTCAGCTGACTACTGCACTGTATCAGCTGACTACTGCACTGTATCAGCTGACTACTGCACTGTATCAGCTGACTACTGCACTGTATCTGCCCAAAGAAGAGGATTTCTTATTCCTACGGTGATGGAATTGATTTTAAATGTCTGCAGTTAAGGCTTGTGTTTTTCTTTTCTTTTTTTTTTTTTTTTTTTCTCAACTTTTTCTCTCAAAGAAAATAAACATAACTGGTTAGTAGTGCAGGCTTTTAATCCCAGAACTCGAGAAGGAAGCAAAGGCGGGCTGAACTCGAGTTCAAGGCCAGCCTTGTCTACAGATGGAATTCCAAGACAACTAAGGCTACACGAGAATGGTGTCGCCGGGAAACTGAACAGAGGGGGGTGGGAAGGCAGAAAACTAGCTGGGTGTGGTGGTGCAAGCCTTTAATCCCAGAACTTGGGATGCAGAGGCAGGAGGATCTCTGAGTTTGAGGCCATCCAGGGCTCTGTTATTCGGGGAAACCCTAGCTTTAGAATCCAACCAAAAACAAACAAAAAAACAAAAACAAACAAAAAAAACAAAATAAAAGAAGTTTTAAGAAAAATGGAAAATGTGGAGATAAATGTTGAATCGCATATTAGCACTAGTTTTCAATCGACTTTGAGAGTAATGGTTAGAGAGCTAGAACTATGGTTCCTTGGGTAAGATCATGATAACCAGTGTTTGCATGCCAGTAGCCATAAAATACAGCGAACATCTCACAAGCTACTGTAACTCGGGCTCCAAGGCATCCAATGCTCTCTTCTGGCCTCCACATTTAGGTATATATATGCTGACACATATCATTGAATACTCTCTCTCTCAGACAGACAGACAGACAGACAGACAGACAAGCTAAGTAAGTAAATCTGAAATAAATTGGGCTGGCAGGATAGCCAGAGGGTAAAGTGCTGGTCTCTTAAGTTTGGTTCCCCAGAGCCCATGTAAGGGTGGAAGGAGACTTGTCCACACCTGCACACACCTGTGAATTTACGTACAACAATAATAAATCAATTTTAAAACATACACATGGGCTGGAGAGATGGCTCAGCAGCTCAGAGCAGTGGCTGCTCTTCTGAATGACCCAGTTCAGTTCTCAGCACCAGATGGCAGCTCACAAAATAGTAGTTTTTCAGAACTGTGTGGCGCAGGGGTATTGCAGTTGCTAGCACATGCTAGAAAAGAACTGGGTTCAGTTCCCGGGACAGCAAAATAGGAGCTTTTTGTTGTTTGTTTGTCTTTGGTTTTTTGAGACAAGATCCTGTTATGTAGCCATGACTGTCCTGGAACTGACTGTATAGACCAGGCGGGCTTCGAACTCAAGAGACCCACCTGCCTCTGCCTCCCAAAGTGCTGATAAGAAAGGTGTGGGCCACTGTGCTCGGCCCGATATATGATCATAGTCTATATGCATAACTACTGATGTTTAATATAAGAGTGATATATACTAGGACTTTTTATATTCCAGTACTTTTTTTCTTTTTGAACTTAGAGCCTTATGCATCCTAGGCAAATGCTTTATGCTAAACTATATTTCTATCCCCTGCAGGTATTTATTATGCCATAATTTATTCTATTGGTTTCTATTTACTGAAATTTTGATATTTTTTCCTAGTTTCCCCAGTCATAAAAAATGTTTCAAATGATATAGTTTCTTTCCTTCCCTGAAGTTTCTAAGTTAATTAGCACACAGCTTAAGTATTGGGTCAAAGAAGAGTGTTCTCAGACACAAGTAGAGATTCTCTGAGCTCTCCTACTTGAGAGTTGTTGTGACAGTGAATCATGAAGTGATGTACACAGAGTGCCATGGACTCACCTTTCATCTTCACTGTCTCTCCTTAGAAACGGCTCGCCCAACCACCAGCCAGAGCCACCTCCTCCAGTCACGGACGTAAGTCTAAAGCCAATGTCGGTTATTTGTAGTGTGTAGACTGTTGTGGTGACTGAGTCTGTCACATGCTGTCTACTCACTTCACAAATGCTTCCTGACTTTCACCTCTGACCTGAGATGGACTAGGGACTAGAAACAGCAGGACCGTGAGGTGTTTGGTTTCTTGTTTATTGGCTTCACTATGCAGCTTCGGCTGGCTTAGGATGAACTGAGGAGTTACCCACCCCCACCTTGCCAGTACTGGGTTCCAGGCATAGGCAGCTTCAGCTGGCTGCTTCTCCTCTGTCTTTCTGAGGCTCTCATCTTGTTGTCCCAGCTTATGTAGTGTGGTTTCTCACATACCTGCCACTACCCGATCCTATTTCTTTTCCCCCGAATAGAAATAACGTTCAGTCAGATAGTGAAGTATCTCTTGTGGTTGGAGAAGACCCTGTGTGATAGAAACAGTTCGAAGTCACTAGCCAGTGTGACTGTAGGGTGTGGAAGGAAGTGTTTGGTTGTGTGTTTTCTAATGAGGTAGCAGATGAGACTATTCAGATACCAAAGAGTGCATTCTTCTTTCAGAACCTCTTGCCAACAACCACGCCCCAGGAAGCCCAACAGTGGCTGCACCGAAACCGGTTTTCCACATTCACGAGGCTTTTCACCAACTTCTCAGGTTAGATTACCTTTTCCTTCGGCCTTCTCCAGCATGGGGTGTTCATGTCATCTCAGGTCCTCTTGGTGTCCCATATGGGATATATCCAGGAGTTCTCAGTTTTTTCTGATAAAAGGAATTTCATAAAACACTTGAGACTTTTTAGCCAGCTGTAATGGTACTGTGAGTCCTTAAAACAAAGCAGCTTTTAGTTGGAACTCAGTTAAACTTGAAAGTGTTTATTCTGTATAGCACTCTTAAAATGTGGTGTCTCACACCCAAAATCCCAGCACTCAGGAGGCAGAGGCAGTCAGATCTCTATGAGTTCAGGTCCAACCTGGTCTGTAGTGAGTTCCAGGATGGCCTAACCCTGGAAACAGACAGACATCTTTCATCTGGTACTTTATCAAGAAACAAATAGACTGACACCCCCCCCCCAATACCACTGTACATATTGTTTGCACAATCTGCTTTTGTGCAGCCTTCTGTGAACATCTGTGTGGGAACACATAGTTGATAAGATGTTCTGAGTTGACTCTTTCATCATCTGTGTAACAGAAAAGTCCAGTCAGAAGGAGACACACTAGATGAGCACACACAGAAGTGTGTATGGTAAGACTAGAGCGGGCTGTTGTGAGCCTGTCGGATTGTGGAAATGTATTTCAGACAGGGCTGGAACTGGCCTGCTTAGTACAGTCAGGCTGAAAGCCTATGGCTAGGTGGACATATAGGTAACTGATGAGAATCAGACAGAGGTGAGGCAGAGGCCAGGCCACAAAGGCATTACCTGCTGTTGACATAACAGACTGTAGACTGTGACGTGAGTGACCTGCAGCTCATGAGGTGATGACTGTAACATCCTGAGGTGACTTGGGGTGTTTTTGCCATATCACTAACCTGTGTCTCTCTGTCTATCCCAGGGGCAGATTTGCTAAAACTAACTAGAGATGACGTGATCCAGATCTGTGGCCCTGCAGACGGAATCAGACTCTTCAATGCACTGAAAGGCCGGTGTGTGCTTACTGTCAGATGCCAATGAGAACGGATTTTAAATGAGTTTACATTTGGGAGTTTGTCACAGTACTCTGCACAAATAAGTGTGTCTTGTCAAGACATTAAAAGAGAAATTTTAACCACTGGGTAAAGACATAATGGTGACGAAAAGTACTAACTCTCAGAAGTTGTTCTTTGACCTCTACATGTACACTGATATGTGCCCCTCCTACATACACAGACACACACAGACACGCACACAGATACAGACGCACAGACACACACAGACATGCACATAGCGCATGCATATCAGAGATGGAATTCAAGTGGCGAGAGCCTTTACCAGCTGAGCTATCTTGCCTACTATGTAGTAATATTTGTAAATAAACAGCATATCTAGAACCTGACCCTCATATAAAAGTTACTCTTGCATCTTGGATATTTCTGTTACTTCAAAGCCCACAACCTCAGATGACTGTAGGAGCTACATGGCCATGTAAAGGATCAACGAAGTCTAGAGTTCAGTGAAGTCTTGGGAAAACGAGGACCCTGAATTACAGGTCTAAGCGAGCAGCAGTGTTCTCATACCCTCTCCCCTTCCTCTTTAAGTGCTTAGAATGGAACCCAGGGCCTTGAGTTTGCCAGGCCAACAGTCTGCTACTCGGCCCCGCCCCGGCTCCGCCCCAGCCCCACATATGACTTTGTGAAAAGCCTGAGTTAGAAGCTTAATGGCACCTCCTGTTGTATTGAATCATCTTAAACAGTAAAGCCACCGCTGAGAGATAAGGAAACACGTAAATTGCTTTTGGCCCAAGCATTAATAGATTTCACTTGTGTAAAGCTGATGGTCCTTCTCTTCTCCACATAGGATGGTGCGTCCAAGGCTAACCATTTATGTCTGTCAGGAGTCGCTGCAGTTGAGGGAGCAGCAGCAGCAGCAGCAGCCACAGCCGCAGCCACAACAGAAGCAGGAGGATGGAGATTCAAATGGTACTTTCTTCGGTAGGTTGTCCTGGGCAAAGCAGGAAGGAAGGAGAAGAGGTGACTCTTGGCAGGTGTGAGAGTGCAGGCAGCACAGCGGTGTTAGCAGGTGTGAGAGTGCAGGCAGCACAGCGGCGTTAGCAGGTGTGAGAGTGCAGGCAGCACAGCGGTGTTAGCAGGTGTGAGAGTGCAGGCAGCACAGCGGTGTTAGCAGGTGTGAGAGTGCAGGCAGCACAGCGGTGTTAGCAGGTGTGAGAGTGCAGGCAGCACAGCGGCGTTAGCTGGAGTTCTGCTGGTGTCAGTTGAGCTCTGATCCGCACATGTTATTCACAGTGCTTTCTCTATGCTCAACTTACTAAAACCAGTAATGTCCACAGTGCTGTAGATTTTCATGTCCTCTCCAGCGTTTAGAAGGGGGAGTGACCAAGCCTGTGGAGTTCATAGGGAGAAAGGCTGAAGCAGAGCCTGCAGCCAGGTGCTGTGATCGGAGTCTCTAGAGATGAGCTGAGCCTGCACTGCGGACACCTTCGCACTGACTGCTGTGCTTTCTTTTGCAGTGTACCACGCTATCTATCTAGAAGAGCTGACAGCTGTTGAGTTAACAGAGAAAATCGCTCAGCTTTTCAGTATTTCTCCTCAGCAGATCAGCCAGCTTTACAAGCAGGGGCCGACCGGGATCCATGTGCTCATCAGCGACGAGGTTGGTCCTCCGTCCATTGCGTGAGCCCCATGGCTGGTTAGCACCTGTGGCAGAGTGAGCGGCACTGCCAGGCTGGGCTCTGTGTCTGCACAGAGGTTTGCCTGTTGTAAACATCCTTTAACAGCTGGGTCAGTGCTCTTGCTGTTTTGACCTGACTGACCCTGAACTTTTGGGTTCACATGATCGTCCTGCCTCAGCACCCTGCCTGGGTAGGGCAGCCGGGACTGTTGACATGAACCACTATGTCTGGCTTAGATTTTGTTGCTTGCTTACTGACTTAATAGTTTTTAAAATTTAATATAAAGTTGGAGTGGTAATGCACCCCTGTATTTCTAGCACAGAGTTTAGGCAAGATCATGAATTCAGGTTCATCTCTGGGTATGTTGTAAGTTCAAGGTCCACATAGCCTATGTGAGATGGTGTCCAAAAAAAAAAAAAAAACAAAGCCAAAAATGGGAGAGGGAGAGGTGGCTCACAATTATGAGTGCTTGCTGCACAAGATGAGGACCAGCATTCAGATCCTAGACCCCATGATTTTCAATTTAAAAAGGATGTGGTCCCCACATGCCTGTGGCCCCAGCACAGGAGGTCACTGGAGCCTGAACTCTTCCAGCCTGGCTGGTGGGGCTGGATCAGGAAATGAGACACCTGCTTTAAAGACAAGGTGGGAAGCCATGGAGCAAACCTGATAATAAGTTTCACATGGCCTCTCTCTGTATGATTATATACTCATACATGTGTATGTGCACATATGTACGCCTCATACCTAGGGCACACGGGCACACACACACAAAACTATATGTATCTTTTGCATGTTTTTAGTTTTAAATTTGAACAATTGTAAAAATTTTTGCACTTGAAAAATATAAAAACTCTAATTTCTATACACATGCGCACGCACACGCACACGCACACGCACACACACACACACACACACACACGAACTAGATAAGCTGGGAGAGATGATGCTTCTTACAATCCCAGCATGTGGAGGAAGGCAGGAGTGGCATCCCTGGGTGTGACCCAAACATTTGTTTTCTTGTTTTTTCCCAGTCCTGGAACTGAAATCAAGTTACAAGAGTGAGTTAGGAGCTAGAGAGCTGGTTCAGTGGGTAAGACCACTGGCTGCCTTTCCAGAGGACCTAAGTTTGGTCCCAGCAACTACGTGGTGGCTCACAGACACCCATGATTTCTTCTTCTAACCTTCATGGCACTGGCAGCACATGACATAGAAGTACATGGCGGCAAAGCATTCATACACAGAAAATAAATCTAAAAAAATGGCTTACTGAGTTACTACAATTACTCACTTTTAAAATTCAAGTGTGCTTCATGTATGCATATGTGCATACAGGCCTGTCCCCTTCCATGCATGTGCATGTGGAGACCAGGGGGTCACTGGCATGTTCTACTGTGCTCGGGTTTTTATGTGGGTGCTAGGAGTCTAAACTCTGGCTCTTACTCAAGCACAACCAGCATTTTACCCCGACTTGGCTATCTCTCTTGCCCCTTGGCTGTCTTTATGGGCTATACATTTTTGAGACAGGGTGTCTAGAGCCAAACCCCCTGTATAATGAGGATGACCAATGACGTGTGTGTGTGTGTGTGTGTGTGTGTGTGTATGTGTATATGTGTGTGTTCTCTCTGTATTTTACAGGTAGATTTGAGTCCCTGATAGTGGCAGGAACTAAACTTGGGTCCTTTGGAAGAACAGCAAGCACCCTTAACCACTGTCTAGCCCCTCCCATAGTGTTTTGGGTTTTTTTTGTTTGTTTATTTGTTTGTTTTTTGTTTGTTTGGGTTTTTTTTTTTTTTGGTTTTTCGAGACAGGGTTTCTCTGTGTAGTCCTGGCTGGCCTGGAACTCACTCTGTAGACCAGGCTGGCCTCGAACTCAGAAACTCAGAAATCCGCCTGCCTCTGCCTCCCAAGTGCTGGGATTAAAGGCATGCGCCACCACTGCCCAGCATAGTTTTTAATTTTACGTAATGTTTTTATGCTTGAAAATCTCATTGTCCTATTGTACTTCCTTGAAGCAAAAATTTGTTTTAGCCAAATAACTTACTTCAATAAAAGTCTAAAGCATTTCTGAATAGAATTATCATCACACTTACAGAAATGATCAAATAATAACAAGTTGATATTTATGAAGCACTAAGTTAAAAGGTTTAGGTGTAGCTCAGAGGTAAAACATGCTTAGCATAGCAAGGTACTGGATTTAATCCTTAAAAGAAGAGAAAAAGTAATGTGCATCTTGTGGGGGGTAGGGGACAGTTGGTTTGGGTTTATTTGTTTGTCTCGGACTGAGGTCTCATGTAGCAGGCTGGCCTCGAACTCAGAGTGTTGTTGGATGATCCTGACCTCCTGTCTCCTGTGCTGTCTTCCAGCACACACACTAGCATCGCTCTGTTTGTGCAGTGCTGGGGGCAGACAAAGGCTACATGCACCATGGACCTGCTGAGCCTCACCCTAGCCCTGGACTCCATCTGCTGAGGAGTAGTTGACGGAGGCCTTAGTCCCTTTGCCCTTTACTCTTTGGGACAGCCCTGGACTTGAGATCCTCTAGAGAGGCTTGTTTTCATGGCGCTGTCTGCTGCCTCCTTACACTGCCAGAGCTCAGACACTCAACTTACTTCTAGAGAAAAGGTGCTGGAAGCAGGAAGCCTGGGCTGCACAGTGGGGGAGCAGCTTCTTGAGGGGCCACTTTCCTTCTGTGTCAGTTTTAGAGATAGAACCTGGATAGAGGCTAGAGAGATGGCTCAGTGGTTTAGAGCATGTGCTTCTTTTTGAGCGAACCTAAGTTCACTTTGCTCACAACCTACTGCAACTCCTTTTCTGATTTCCGCAGGCACCAAGCATGCATTTGGTTCACAGACAAGCATGCAGGCAGAACAAGTAAACATGGAAAGTAAATCTTTAAAAACAAAAACAAAAACAAACCCCAGAAGCTCCTTTGTTTATCTTCTCCAAACTCCTCCCAGGTGCCTGCTGACAGAGCTTGGTGTGGCAGCCCCTGCCCTGTGTTACTTATGGGATGTTCTTTGTCTTCAAGGCTGTGGAACAGAAAGTGGCCTGATTTGAGGCAGAAGTTAAATACATTTATTTTTTAACATGATTTGTTCATCATTCTCCAAAATACAGTTTCTTTTCATGTTGTTTTGGAAGAAATGACCTTGTAGGTTATTTTAGTTTACATATAGGCTAGTTTTATAAAATTACAATTTATTTTTGAAAAATTCTTGAATTTATTTTAGATGTTACCACACTAGTACCTCTTCCAAAGTAAGAGATATTAAGGTAACATTCAGAGTTAGTTGCTCTTCTGGCTTTCAGACCTTTATGGGCTCATTGATTTGAAGCTTGCTGACTAATGGGTCTCTGAACTAAGCTAAGGTGCAGTGTTACTCTTCCCACGTTCACAATCTCAGCTATAAGCACAAAATTCTTACACCTACTTCAGTACAGTGTCATGAAAGTGTCATATTCAAAATAAACTTGGCAAACCCGGGTTATTCATCAGCAAATCTTGTTGATCTTTTCAGATGGTACAGAATTTCCAGGAAGAAGCCTGCTTTATTCTGGACACAATGGAAGGTAATACAACAGTAAAACATACTTTAACATGTATTGTTTGTGTGTGTGAGGTGGGTTATCACATGCCAGGGCACACACAGATCATAAAAGGACCTGCAGAACTGGTTTTGTTCTTCCACTATGTGGGTTCTGGGAACCAAGCTCAGATCATTAGGTTTGGGCAGCAAGTACCTTACACCACTGAACTGTGTGGCCAGCCCCAAATGAATGTCTCTCTCTTAGCTCTCTTAGGAGAGTGTGTGTGTGCGTGTGTGTGTGTTTGTACTTGTGTGTGCATATGCCTAAGTGTATATATAATGTGTACCATATTCAAGGAGGAGACTGAGGTAGTCATAAGTGGAGATAAAAACTGCTGTGAACCCCGTATGGGTGCTGGGAACTGAACCTAGGTCCTCTCAGAAGATCAGCAGGAGTTCTTAACCACTGAGTCATCTTTCCGGCCCTATAGGGAATTTTTCCTTTGGGTTTTGGTGTGAGACTGTGTTAGACACTGTTCTTTGTAAAGTGTCTTCTTAGTCCCATCGGAAAAATACTTCTGACAGCTCTGCCATTTCATACACTTCCCCTGAGCAAGTGTGAAATCAGGTTTGTTTTTGTACCTGTTTAATTTATGGTGAGGCCCATCCTAGTGAGCCCCAGTATAGAGGGACAATATTGAAAGCCAGTCTGCTTAATTACAGCACACAGGAAGAAGAGGCATGGAAGGAAGTAGCCTCATCTACACAGGCGGTTCCTGGACAGCCAAGACCCTGTTAGAAAAAAAAGTATTTAAAAGCCAGATACAGTGGCATGGGGCTGTCATCGCAGCACTTAGGGAATGGAGACAAGAGAACCATGAGTCAGGGTCATCCTCTACATAGTGAGTTTGAAGCAAGCCTGGACTACATATGATCCTGTCTCAAAAACAAAGAGGGGCTCAGAGGTCAAGAGCTCGTGCAGAGGTTCCAGGTTTAATTCACAGCACCTGTATTAGGTGGATAATAGTTGCCTATGACTACAGTTCCAGGGGACCCAACACTCTGACCTTAGAGGGCACAGCTGGTGCACATGTGATATACATAGAAACATGCAAGCAACACACACACTCACTAAAAATATAGTGACTCTTTAAAAAAAATAAAAAATACTTAAGGGCCCTGGGGTAGATCAGTGGGTGAAGATGTCTGGCACCCAGCTGGGTGGCCTGCATTCATAGTAGAAGCAAAAATTATCTCCCACAGTCTCCTCTGAGTTCTGAGTACATGCCATGGCACTCCCACCCCCAAAATAAGTATAATGATAAATCTTTGTAAAGCATTTAATATACCTGCTCTTTCTGACATTATTGCCTTACAGTATAATGCATTGTAGAATACTGTCTGGTGAGCTTGTGCCTGATGTAAGCTGTTGTCACTGTGTGCCACTGTAAGAGTGCACATCATTCTGTGTTTCTCTGCAATTACGCTTTTATTCTACCTGCTCTGCTTCCTTCCCGAGTGCTGGTGTGTGCCACCACACCTGGCTATTTAGTTTGACTTTTGGCTTTTCAAGATAGAGTTTCTCTCTAGTCCTGGCTGTCCTGGAACTCACTCTGTAGACCAGGCTGGCCTCTAACTCAGAGATCCCCCTGCCTCTGCCTCCTGAGTGCTGGGGTTAAAAGTGTTTGACACTTACCTGGCTCATTTTGACTTTTATTCTCTCTCACAAGACAGTTTTGCCCTTGGCGATTTACAGGAGGCTAAAGCTCACCTTCTCTCTTCCATCTTTACAGCAGAGACCAGTGATAGCTATCACGTCATTCTCAAGTAGGAGAAGCTGCCCATTCAACGGCTGCTGCTGCCTTTACCTCTTGATGACTGCCTTCACCTCTTCACCTTTTGAAGGGGACATGACTGGAGATTAAAGGTCTTCAGGAACCTGGCACATCTGAATGTTTGGCAGGGGCCGGGAGGGTGTCCAGTGCAAGGCAAGCAGGCCCTAAAGTGGAATCCCAGGCCCCTGTATTGGCCCCTACTGTATGATGTCCTCAGATGGCCAGACATGGAGTTCAGCAGTTTTCTTCGTTTCTGACCCCTGTTGATAACCAGGAAGCAGCCCCAGTGGTAATGAGAGTCATGTGATGTTTTCTAGGAAGATGTTTCATTTTGTGATATAGAGCTCTGACATTTTCCCAATATAAAAGTGAACATCTGTCTTCATAAAACCAAGCTATCTTTTTTGTATCAAGCCTATTGTCAGCTCTGTTCTGTTCATAACTATGGAGAGAAACAGAATCTCTCATTACCTTTTTTTTTTTTTTTTTTTTTGGTTTTTGAGATGAAACCTCTGCCTCCCAAGAGCTGGGATTAGAAGCTTTTGTCACCTGGCCTGTTTCTGCAGTGCTGGGCTTAAACCCAGAGCCTCACATGCTGGGCGAGTACTTTGTCCACCTGAGTTCCAGCAGGCCCTTCCCTTTGTGTTAAGACAGTCTCCAGATTTCTGGTTTGGTTCACCTGCAATACCACAACTGCTAGTGGCTATATGCATTGGGGTGGACCAAATGATGAAGCTCATGGTGGACGAGTTACCTTGTTTTATCCCCTTAATAAGTCCCAAACAACTGGGGAAGCAGTGACTAGAGGGTGAGGAAATGCAGATGGGGGTGTCAGGGGGCCTGATACCACCAGATGCCTGCCACCTTTTGCTGCCTGTGCTCACTATTGTTTCTTTCTGGGGCTATGCTGGAAACTGCTGGACTAGCCACCGAAGGAGGGCAGACATACCTGAATATAGGGATAATGAGGCCCCAGAGCAGACCTCAGCACAGAGCTGGAGGTGAGAGCAGGAGTGTCTGACCCCAGGTCTTGTTGTTTCTGAATGATATTCTCAAGTTGTCTAAGTGGATGAGCACCTCCGCCCTGCGCTCCCTCCTGTCCTGTTTTGGCATCGTGGTTTTATTTTTTAATGTAAGCTTTATAAGAAGTACATTCTTTTCCCTTCAAACTCAATACTGTGTTTACTTTCAAATGACCGTGTGTGCATGTGCGGATTTTAAATCACTTAGGTCCTCTTTTTCTCCTGTATAGTTTGTTTTGGCTTGGTTTTCCAAGAAAATGTTTCTCTGTGTAGCCCTGGCTATCCTGGAACTCATTTTGTAGATCAGGCTGGCCTTAAATTCAGAGACTGGCCTTCCAAGTGCTGGGAATATAGGTGTGTGCCACCAGCGTCAGGCCACATGTAAAGTTTTACCAGAAATTTCCTTAAATTTTGTTGAGATGAACAAAGATAATGTTTAAAGATTCTGTATTAAATTTGAATTTATGTGTGTTTTTGAAGTATTTAATAAAGCTTAGATTTTGTAGAGAGTTTTTAGTTGTTGCTGTTGTCCATTAAAATCAACCTGTAATGTGGTTTCTAATTTCTTTTGGTCTGAAACAAGTTTAAATCCTTGAAACCTGAAAATTCCCCAGTGATGCAAGCCCCTTGACGTATTAGGCCAACGCTTCCCTAGTGGGTGCTCGCCCAACATCCCATTTTGAGGTAACACTTCTAGTTGCATCACTTTAGGACATTCCCAGTCAGTGCAGTTGCTGGCTGTCCTCGGCAAGTCACTGTTGGCTGCCGTCCCCTGTCCGGGTGGCAAATGGGAGAGGTAAACTAGGAAGTCAGCCTGTGTTGTGAGACAAGATCTGCTGCTGCTCTGGCTGCCTTAGCACTTGATACACAGCTCAGGCTGGTTCTGAACCAGTGCCTTAGCCTCTCACATGCTGAGATTAAAGATATTTGACACCATGTGTGGACTCAGACTTCCTTCCAAATACACGAATCTCTGGTTCTCGTGAGGCACAAATGATGCATATTATTCTATTAATATATTGGCTATAAATTACATACTTTAAGGGGCTAGACAGATGGCTCAGCGGATAAGACCATTGGCTGCTTTTCCAGAGGACCTGGGTTCAACTCCCAGCACCCACATGATGGCTCACAATCATCTGTAACTCCAGTTCTAGGGAATCTGATACTATCTTCTGGTCTCCAAGGGCTCCAGCCATACATGTGGTATATACACCCATACACATAAAAGAATAATTTTAAAAGTTAACAAAAAATTACATGTCCTAATTTTTACTTGAAATTCCTTTTTGTTGTAGTCTTCAAAATTACAGAAGTGAATTTATATACCATTGTAGTTTAGATTTGGTTTGTTTTGGTTTTTTGTTGTTGTTTGGTTTTTAAGATAGGGTTTCCTGGCTATACTGGAATGTGATTTGTAGGCCAGGCTCAGTTAACTTGCATTGATCTTTTTGTCTCTTCTGCCCAAATCCTAAGGGTTGATTACACCTGGGCTCAGGTCTTTAAAGTCACCAGAAACTTCCCTTAGGCCTTATTTGAGTCCCCCCCCCCCCCGCCCCCCCTTAAAGTGTTTGCTGTGACTGTTAGCTTAGTGACACGACATTGTGATTATTTACAAAACATTTCATTATTGACCTTTTCAGTTAAATGAAAAAATTAAATTGATATTGTGAAGATAACATTTAAAATTCTGTAAGTAATAAAGGATATAACTTTTCTCTTTAGTCTTATTCTAAAGAGGTGGTCATTGATTGGGGGGCTTACTCCCACATTCTCAACACTCAGGAAACTGAGGTACGGGAAGTTGCTTGGAGACTGTCTTAATCTTGCTTTTTTTTTTTTTTTTTAATTGCCATGAGAAAACACCATGAGCAAGACAATTTGTAAAAGAGAGTTTTAAGGGCTCATGATTCCAAAAGGCTACCGTCCATGGTTATCATGTCCTAAAGCATAGCAGGAGACAGGAAGACGTGGGGTTGGAGCCATAGTTGAGAGCAGGAAGCGTGGGGGATGGGGGGGCAGCAAACCTATGCAAGCACACTAACTGGAAATACCATGGGTTTTAAAAACCTCAGCCCTTCCCTAGTGACAACAGGTCCTGTAACAAGGCCACACCTCCTAATCTTTCCCAAACTTCCACCAACTGAGGACTAAACATACAAGCCCATGAAGACCATTCTCATTCAAACTGCCACAGAGACCCTGTCTCAAAAAAATAAAAGTATCACAAGAAAAATTTCCTCGACACATTTATGCACATACGTAAATTTCAGAAACTCATATAATACATGGTTTTGTTGTAGTATTTAACATATTTTGAGTATCTTTCTATACTAGTTCTACGTTACTGTTTGTAAAGTATATTCTGTGCTCCCAAGCACCTGTCTTCCTAGTTCACCTCCCACTCTTGAAAGTGCCCTTTTCCTTCTAAATGAACTGCCTTTATTTCTGCTTGTGGTGTGGATGTGGTATGTGTGTGTCGTGTGTTTGCACTCATAGCCCTTTTTCCCCCTCAGAATGCTGTTTAAGTTAAACTCATTTGGAAAGATTTCCTTTCTATGCTTTTGCACATAACTCAGATATAGTCTAGAAGCAAGATTTGATGGTGGCTGGACATAAAATGAGAAATCCAGGGACCTCTGGGTTCAATACCAGGCACCACATAAAATCAGGCAGGCTTACCTGTAGTCCTAGCACTTGGAGGTAGAAGGTGAGAAGTTCAGATACGGCCAGTGTTTGAGGTCATCCTTTGCTCCAGTGAGACCCTGCTTCAAACGACAGACAACAAAAACCGATGGCATTTTATGCTTATGTGGCCGATGATTGATATTTGTATTAAATAGTTTAACGTTCCTATTTGAAAGAGGGTATATGACAAGCAGAATAGGTAGAATTTTAGATCTCTCAGAAAAATGATGTTCTATCCTATTTGACTTGGTGTCTATATTTTTTCTCTTGAAATAGAATGAGATTCCTGGTACCAACTTCTATCTTAGTTCCGGTTTTACTGCTGTGAACAGGCACCATGACCAAGGCAACTCTTATAAGGACAACATTGGGGCTGGCTTACAGGTTTAGAGTTCAGTCCATTATCATCAAGGCAGGAGCATGGCAGCATCCAGTCAGGCATGGTGTAGGAGGAGCTGAGAGTTCTACCTCTTACTTGAAGGCCTTAGGAAGAGACTGGCTCCCAGCAGCTAGGATGGGGGTCTTAAAGCCCATGCCCACAGTGACGCACTTCCTCCAACAAGGCCACACCTACTCCAACAAGACCACACTTCCTAATAGAGCTGCTCCCTGGGCCAAGAATATTCCAACCACCACAATATGTATATAAACATAATAATTAAATGCGATTATTGAGAAATAAAAGGGAGAAGGGTCACTACAGGACTCTTAGAAATTATTCGTCACTGTCTTAGGTCTGTTGCTTTGATGAACACCATGGCCTAGAGCAACTTTGTAGGGAAGGGTGTATTTGGTTTATACTTCCACAGTACTGTTCATCACTGAAGGAAGTCAGGACCTGATGCAGAGGCCACAGAGCAGCACTGCTTATCAGCTTGTTCCTCTTGCCTTGCTTAACCTGATCTCTTAGAGCATGAAGGACCACCAGCCAGGGATGGCACCGCCCACAGTGGGCGGGACCCATTGACCACTAATTAAGAAAATGCTCTACAGGCTCGTGTAGAGCCTGATCTCATGGAGCCATTTTCTCAGTTGACGTTCTCAGATGATTTAGCCTGTGTCAAATTGACATAAAACTATCCAGTACAGTCACTAAGTGCATTGATTGTCAATAATAAGATTGTCCAATTTTATGACCTGGTAAGAATGTTTCACTGAGCACTGCGCGGAGGGTTGGCTCAGTGTTTGAAAGCATATGCCCTCCTCCGTCACTCCCAGGTTGGCTGTCAGCTATCTCTCCAGTTCTGGGGGATCTGACCCCCTTGTCTAGCTGGAAAAGGGACTTGGTGGTTAAGAGAGAACACACTTGCTATGTTCACCCAGAACTGGGGTTTGGTTCCAACACACACACACACACACACACACACACACACACACACCAGACCATAACCATCTATAACTGGAGTTCTAGGGAATGAATCTGATGCCCTCTTCTGACCTCTGTATGCATATATTGCAGGGGCTTTTTAGGATCCCACTTGAGGTCTAACTATAAAGACATGGAACATTTGCATAGTATATGGCTGTTGGCCTTTTGCTGGAGCTGACCCCCAGCTTCAAGCTAATTTAACCCAACTTCCTGCCACCATGTTCTCTTCACCTCCCTGCTTCTGTCTCCTCTTGTCCGGTAGCTCTACCCCTGCCTCCCTGCCTCTCCTTTCTGCTGTTCCTTCTACCCCAGCTCAGCTGCTAACTCTTTTAATTCTTCAAAAAGCTACATTTTAGTCTGAACCAGTCAGCAGCAGGACAACACTCAGTCTATCTCTTTGGGTTGCCCTTTGGCCGTGGTGAGGGCTATATGATCTCCTTCATGGCAACTTGCTTTTTTTTGTTTTTGTTTTTCAAGACAGGGTTTCTTTGTATAGCCCTGGCTGTCCTGGAACTCACTCTATAGATCAGGCTGGCCTCGAACTCAGAAATCCGCCTGCCTCTGCCTCCCAAGTGCTAGGATGCAACTTGCTTTTTAACATGATAAATCTCAGAGAATCATCCTTTGGGAAGGTGAGAAAGGACAAGCATTTACATATAGAAAGTTGGTAATGGGCTGTTGAAAGGAGGATACCACTTTCCTGCCAGCACTTAGCTCTCTGCCTGCACAGCAATTGACAATTAAAAGTACCTGGGATACACCTACAAGCCATTTGGTATGTGGAGTAAAGTCATCCCAATATGCAACATCCCAGCAAACCATAAACATAAAATTCCTTAAAACAGCTTTAAAAAAAATTTTTTTTTAAGTACATGCTTGCCCACACCAATGATTAAGAAACCATTTAGCTGGACATGGTGGCACACAACTCTCCCCTTACAATGCAAGCATGTCACTGCTAGGTGTTACCCAGCCTTTCCTTCAAGGACATGACCATTGTTTGTTTGTTTATTTAGGGTCTCACTGTGTAGCTGTGGCTGACTTGGAACTCACTATGTAGACCAGATTGGGTTCCAATTTACAGAGATCTGCCTTTGGGGGGGATTAAAGGTATATGGCACCACTCCCAGCTCAGAGGTTTTGGGTTATTGACTTGTTTCTGTTTTATTGAGACTGGATTTTTTCTGTGTAGCCCTGGGTGTCCTAGAGCTCACTCTGTAAACCAGGCTGGCCTCTAACTCACTAAGAGCCACTGCCTCTGCCTCCCAAGTGCTGGGATTAAAGGCACGTGACACCACATCGGGCTGGGTTGTTCATCTTAAGATTTATTTTTCCTTATTTTTAATTATGTGTAGGTGTGTGTATGCATGTGTGTGTGGGTATGTGCATATGAGTGCAGGTGCCTATACAGGCCAGAAGCAGGGATCCCCTGGAACTGGAGTTACAGATGATTGTAAGCCACCATGTGGGTGTTCAGGAAGACAAGCTCCTTCAGAGTCAAGCATACATGGGTGGGAAGCAGGTTTATCTTCAGGCAGTGCAGCCCAAGGATCCCTGGATTTCTCCTCTGAATTTCAGCAGATAGATGATCAGTGCACAAAACCCTAAAGATGGTTTTTCATGGACTGCTGTTTCTCCCTTTGTAGTGTTGTCTCTGATGTCACATAATGAAGACAACTGGAATTCATAGCACTTTTTCAAAGCCACTCAGTGTCTTAGTTCTAAAGGTGAGAGGGCTTTGTAGCCAGTTGTGCTAGCTGCATAGTTTCTTGGTTACATGAAAAATGTACTAGGATTAAGAACCAGTACTTTTCATGAAGATTTGAATAGTGCGTGCACGTGCTCATGTGTGTGCACACACACACAAACACACAGACACACACAGAGGCACACACACACACACACACACTACATATAGTTTAATCCTGCCGTGCATCCATCTAGCCAATAAATACTGTGCTCCCAAATGTCAAATAGCCAGATTTTTTAAACTTGGTATTGAGAATAAAACAAACAAAACATCTCTTCAAGTTCCATGGAATCCAGTCAAGACAGAAGACTAAAAACCAACAAATACAACTGGTAATGATGCCAAAGAAATAAGAGAAAGACACCAGCAGAAGCAATTATTTCAATTATGGCTTTTATTCCAGCACTCAAGAAGCTGAAACAGACCTTTAAAATGGGAGGCAGGCGGATCTTCGAGTTCGAGGCCAGCCTGGTCTACAGAGTGAGTTCCAGGACAGCCAGGGCTACACAGAGAAACCCTGTCTCAAATAAACAAACAAATTCAAAACCATCTTGAGCTACAAAGACCCTGTTCAAAACCAAACGGGGGTGTGTGTGTGTAATGTGTAACCTCTCTATTAAAAAGACGTGTGAATAGTTGCTAAATGAACCAACATATGGCTGGTTGGCATACCATTATAAAGGCAAAAAGCTCGAGGTAGGAGGATGAATAATGACGGAACTACAGGAAAAGCCAGTTTCTCCAAGCAAAACATGGGAATGAGATGAATGGAAGAAAGCAGGATGACAGATTACGGTAGAGGGAACTACAGGACAGACCTTGTAGGTCATCGGAGAGACAGGATAAGAAAGGAAAGCTATAGGTTTTAGACAAATTCCCAAATAACTTTTTGGTCCGCATCTTGCCCATTTTAAAAATGAACTGCAAAACTGTGATTATCAGAGATGATAATAAGGAAAAGAAAGAGAGAAAAATTTAAGAACGTGAATGGTGGCCCACACCTTTATGCGAGGCCAGCCTGGACTAGAGTGAGTTCCAAGGCAGCCAGAGCCATGTAGAGAGACCCCGTTTGGAGTGGAAAAAAAAAAAAAAAGTTGAAATCGATCCATGATATAAATAAATAGGTCATTGCTCGAAATTTCTTTTATAAATTAGGCCAGCTGTAGCAAGTCATATGGGACAACCCCATGGGAATCACGTTCCCCAGGCAGGGGGTGAGGTCTTGGTGCGAAGGAAAGCAGGGCTTTATCGGAGAACCCGTGTGGCTAGTGCCGAAGTGTAGCCAAGGGTCCGCAGCCTCTCGCTTCAAGGCAGGCAGCTGCCCTACAAGCACTCTCCGGTGTCCGCCGAGGACGAGCCTGGGTGGGCGACGGCTTTGCTGCACTGGCCGCCTCCGACTCCCGGCATGCCTTGGGTGTGGGCCGGGGGTAGACTCCATTTCCCAGACTGCCCCGGGCCTCAGCCACTACGCGCCGGCGCCTATAAGAGGCAGAGCGCTGCAGCCGGAGCCTATTGTTAGCCGGAGCCGGGACGGTTCTGGGCTTTGCTGCTCGGGGAGCCGGAGTGCAGAGCCGCCCGCCCCCCGCCGCCTGCCGGCCGGCCCACACGCCCTGCAGCCCCGGGAGCCACGCGACGGGCCTGGGAGCCGGCACGCCTCGGTCTCCCCTCCTTGCACACGGGCTGAGTAGGTAGCGGGGGCGGCAGAGACCGTGACGGGAGAAGCGGCTGCGGCGGGGCCGGTAATGGGCCTGGGGTGCGGGGCGGAGGGGTCCGCCTCGTCCTTGCCTGGCAGCCGCTCTCGGGCGGCCGTGGAGCAGCGCTCCGGCGCCGAGCTGTGCGGACCGAGGAGGCGGGGGGCGGGGAGCCGGGGCGCCTCTGGGAAGAGGCGTGGGAGCTAGGGGCGCCGGGGACGCGGGCCGGTCTGCAGGCTAGCTCGAGGGACGGATGGGCGGCTTGGAAGCCGGGTGGATTGCGGCTGACGGCCGAGTTCGGAATGGAGTGGGCAGTGATGTAGGATGGAGGGAAGTGAAGGAAGGGGAGGGGGACTGGAGGAAAATGTGGGAGGAGTGGTTGGGAATTTGCGAGTAGCCGGCCGGAGGATGTGGAAAGCTGTGGGGACTGCAGAAGATCGGAATGAGCGGGAAGGGTAAGGAGATCAATGGGTTGAGGGCTGAAGGGTTCCTCAGCGGTGCTGAGGGTAACTGGTGACTTGGCATGTCCCTTCTGCTCTGATGCCCGATGTCTCCCATTTTTTCTGGCGTTGTGTGTAAAAATGAGAGCACCCCTTGTCCCAGTTGCTAGCTTGATCCTTTTCACAGGCCTAAACACGCAGCTGCCTGCCATCCATCCCTGTGAGTGTTATGGTCTTGATTCACCCTTTTAGAAGGGTTGAGAGTGACAGAGTGACACAGAAACCATTCTTCAGTATGAAAGGTTAGAAGTTATCCCCAAGAGATGACACTGTACCTCTTGTCCTCCAGTTTTCATGGTTAAAAAACACCCAGCCGATTCACATTCTCCTTTTCTTTGGTGGCTTTAAATTTTACAAATCTTTAAAACCAGGGTGTTGGTATGTGGGAGAGTTATAAATGGCGATATCCTTCAGAGGAGGGTTAATGCAGCATCATGTTCCAGGTCTCTCACAAAGCTCTTGTGTCTTCTCTAGGATGGGGCTTACATGTGGGAAGCCGAATTCTAACCTAGTGTTTGTAAACGGGTAAAACCTGGAGAGTGGGGGGTGGGAAGGGGCCTTCTTTAAATGCCTAGCTTAGGTAGGAGGAGGTGTATGCTGCGTGCCTCCTTTCCACTTCCATGATTTTGGTGATCGAAAGGACGCATAGAGCCATAAGATAGTATTTGCGAATCACCTACAGTATCTTAGAAACGGGGACCAGGATAAGGCATCTTACTCAATTTTACCGTGTTGCCTATGACAGGAGCCTCCCTACCCCTGCCTCTACCCAAGTTGTGGCTGCTAGTCTTAACAATCCTGTAAGAGGTTCCTTGACCTTTAGCAGAATATTGGGTTCTAGTTCAGTGGAAAGGTTCTCCCCTGTGAGGTGTACCCTGTGTTAGGATTTTGGAATCATTTAAGAAAAAGGTTCCTATTACCCAGACTTTACAAATACACTCTGTGTCCACAGTTTTCCCTGAACTGTATTTGTTGTTGATGATTTTTGAGACAGTGCTCTTCTGCATAGCCCTGGCTGTCTTGGATTTCACTCTGTAGCGCTGGCTGGCCTGGAACTCACAGAGATTCACCTGACTCTGTCTCCTGAGTGCTGGAACTAGTCATGCTTTGCCACACCCGATTTTTGCTATTCTTATATAAATTGGGATTTGAGGTTTGAGTCCTTATCAGCCTGAAAAAGCTAGTACTGAAATATACATGCTGGTTTTATTTGACGATAGCCTAATGTCACCTATGTCCTGTAGCTGTGAGCTATATATGAACCTTTGGGAAATGGTCAGCTAAAAACAGAAAACACCATAAGGCATGTAGTCAGAATGTCTCTGACTCCTCACTTTACTAGCATGTGGAAGCTTTTATAGAGAGATACATTATTTGTTGTTTGAGATGTTTATTTAGGTAGTTAGATATTCTGACTTGCATTTCTAGTCTTACCTTGGTTATTTCTGTGTAGGTTTCAAATGCTTGGATATAAAACTTAATAAAGCCGGGCGGTGGTGGCACACGCTTTTAATCCCAGCACTTGGGAGGCAGAGACAGGCGGATTTCTGAGTTCGAGGCCAGCCTGGTCTACAGAGTGAGTTCCAGGACAGCCAGGGCTACACAGAGAAACCCTGTCTCGAAAAACCAAAAAAAAAAAAAAAAAAAAAAAAAAAAAAAAAAAAAAAACCAGAAAAAAAAAGGGGGGGGGGGCTGGGATTACATGTATATACCATCATGTGAGGGTTAGAGTATCTTTTGAACTCAGGCATTGATCTTTTTACCAATGGTTAAGGGGATATTGAGCCAGTGGGAATGACTGGTTGCACTTTGGGTTTAAGAGGATGTTAATGTAATATGGAACTTGTTCCCATGGTTACTGTAGTAATGAATTAGAATTCTTCTAGGCGGTATGGAATTAGGTGGGACAGTCTTGAACAATTAAAACAGGAGATTTTACAGGAAGTCTTGCTAACATCCTGAGTGGGTGAAGGAGAACAGCGGAGTCTTGGGTTTTCCTGAGTGCTATCCATGAGATGGCCTGTTGTCATTGTTCTGCGGTGCTGGGAATTGAAGCCAGAGAGAGCCTCAAAGGCATGACGGGCAGCCACTGTGCTACGGAGCTACAGCCCAGTCCTTTAATGGAAGAGGTCATATAGGTCAGTATACACACGGTTTACATACGTAGACCTGAGTATCCTCGCAGCTTAAGAAAATTACGTCTCCTTACATCTCAGTTTTCCTCCCCTTTCTTTCCTGCCCTACCTCTGTCATTGCCCAACCCACAACCCCAGGGGTGGACGTCATGGAGGAAAGGACTCTGGAGCGAGCAGCGGCATCAACGCATCGCCACACGCAAGGGCACAGAGTAACCTGGATGACAGGGTGCTCTCGGGGCAGCTGGTTTAAGATAAGGGAGAGTTTTAGTAATGAGGATGGGTTTGGCATAGATCCAAGTCCACGTGAGACTTAAAGAAGAATAGTTAAAGGAAATCCTCACGACCGGAAGCAGAGGACCCCGAGGAAAGGGGCAAAGCATACATTTGCTTCCAATCGTAAGTCCCTGAGTGCTTCTAGAATGAGGAGCCGACGTTTTTCTAGACCTATGAACTAGAGTTCAGTTAAATTTGAAGGGACAAAAGGACACTTAAGCTTTTTCCAAGAAAACGGGTTTTTGCTCGGTGTTGATTTCTCATGTAGTTGAGAAGGCATGGGGGAGGGGAACTCAGCAGACAGCATTCTCCTTTCCGCTATAGTATCCACATGAATATTTAATGACAAAGGTTCCCCCCCCCCCCAAGTGCTCCTTCACCCAAAATAGAATGGAATGAGACATTTGTTAGCTGGAAGAATATCATCTTTAAGCCCAGCTAAGATCTTAAACCTTCACTCTCTTAACATCTTGTCTTTTCCTAACGTGACCTGTGGGCAGACCCTGGGAACTCAGCTCATAATTTGGACTCATTTGATTCTTTTAAAACCTAGATTTTATGTGTAGTGGCATTTTTATCTGCATGTGTGCCTGTGTACCATGGTGCCTGCAGAGCCCAGAAGAGGGTTTCAGATTCCCTGGAACTGGACTTAGGGGGTTGGATGCTGGAACTGAACCCCGGTCCTTTGGAAAAACAGTTAGCACTCTCAACTGCTGACTGCCAGCCCTTAATTATCTTATATATAAATATTGTTAGTCAGGTCCTATGTATCCCTGGCTGTCCTAGAACTCACTATGTGCCTAGGCTAGCCTCAGACTCACAGAGATCTACCTGCCTCTGTCTCCCAAGTGCTGGGATTAAATGCTTATGCCACCATGCCCAGCCTTGATTATAATTCTTAACAAGCTCTTGACTTTAATTTTTCTTCTTAGCCAAACTTACATGGAGGATGTACTTATTTGAAAGTTAAAGCACTTGGGCTCATTTTGTGATATAAATGTAGGATTTTTTATGTGATCTGAGTAGATATTTTAGGAAATCCCCCAAAGCGCCCACCAGGTTTGGTTTAACTTTGTAGAGCTGATCTGAATTGCTACTAAAAGATGGAGACCAGAAAATCCAGATGTAGCAATGCCTCCTGTCACCACAGTGCATTCTGGGTAGCAGCTCTGCAGGAATGCAGCCATGTCTGCATGTTCTGGGCAGTGCTTTTAACCCTGCTGCATAGTTAGCAGCTGGTGAAATGGTGGTGGGGTCATCATATATGGGCTGTCTCTCAGCCTTTCTCCTGGCCAGATTCGTGTCCTTCAGGAGCTTCCGTCCAAAGGTGGAGAAAGGCTGTGCCTGCTGTGTCTGTGTAGCCAGGGTAATTCTCTTCCTGCTCTCCTCTGATGGTTTCTTTTCAGAGGCCAGAGAGTGTAAAGCTCTATTTTCCTCTGTGCACAGAAAATGATGAGAGCCCATGAAAGACTGAGGAGAATCTGTCTCGTTTCGAGTGTGGTGCTGGGATCAAACCCAGGGCCCTGTGTACACCAGGCAGGCGGTCTACCGCTGAGCTGCACCACAGCCCCGCTCTCTGGGTTTTGAAGCCAGTACAGATGCTGATCTTGGCTCCTTTCTTTAGTACTAAATCTGCCCTTTCTCGGAGGCTGATGAGACACTTCACACTTGCAGAGATCTGGGTCAAGGGTTTTCCTGACTGTCAATGCCCTTCAAAATTGAGAGCCTGGAGCAGAATTTCCCAAAGTGTGTTCCAGAGATTATCTGCCCCCTAACATACTTTGGAAACCGTGGGTTCCATAATCAGGTTGTGAAACACTGGGTGTATTCTTTCAGCCTTTACCATGATCGTAAGTGTATTAAGAACCCCTAGTAGGGTGCTGTTTAAGTAGCTGTCTAAACTATTTTAACTCAGCAGTCCTATTTTCATTCAAAAGGCTATTAATATCCAAGGAACTAGTGTATTTAAGATAAACTCTTGGGGACATGCCAGACTATATTATCTCTGGGATTAACATGTGGATCTGGCTTTGGTTTAGGCAAAGGCTATGCTGTTTCTGATCTAGTCACCCAGTGATACCTTGGAGTGCTCTCCTGTGTGATCAGAAGGGCAGTGAGTGGTAGCCTGGGCCAGTGACTCCTGTGGCCAGGAGGATTCAAACTAAGGCCATCCCTCCACTGGGAAGGTGCTGCTGCAGACTGGTTGTTCTCAGAGTAATTGTGGTCTCAGGGGCTGAAAGCAAGCAAGAAAGCAAGCACTGGGCAGCACCAACAAAGAAAGATGTGGTCGGGGAAGCCTGCCTCAGTTGCTCAGCTTGACTGCAGCGAGTGTGCTGTGCTGACAGACTTGCCAGCTCTGTCTCGGGCCACACTGATGACTCTTGTTCTCCCCTGGGCAGGCAGAGGCCTCATGCTCCTGGCTAGCTGGCGGTGAGCAGCTTGGGGCCATCGTGGTTGGCTTCCCGAGGAAACCTTTGGAAGCCAATGGATGCGTTTTCGGGCTCAGGCCTCAAGAGGAAATTTGATGATGTGGACGTGGGCTCGTCCGTCTCCAACTCGGACGATGAGATGTCCAGCAGTGACAGTGCAGACAGCTGCGACAGCCTCAACCCGCCCACGACTGCCGGCTTCACACGTGAGTGAGCTGCTCCCCGTTCCTGCTCCCACACTCCTCAGAGAGCTGTGAAGCCAGCCTGGGGACTTCACCCCTTCCACAACATGCCCTTGTTTTTGGAAAACGTCACTGCTCCGATAGCAGAGGCTAAAGTGTGATTTATTCTACTTGTGTTGTAGTTTGGTGCCCTGGTGATTGGGATTTCGTGGAGGAAGAGGAGCTCAGAGCTCTACTTTTACCTCAGGGGACTTGCCCAGGGGTTCACAAACCTGTAGCTGGAGCAGGAGTGAATGTTTGGTTGGACACTGGGCACCTCTTAGATGTCTTGAGACCTTTTGTCTCAATCCCATAGATCTCCTAGGGTTTGAAGCCTGAACTGAAAGCCCTGAGTGGTACCACTGGTCCAACAGAGCACACCTGGCAGCTTTTCCAGTGGCACCTGTCCTGGGCACCTGTCCTGGGCACAGTGGCATCTCACAGCTCTCAGGCTGTTCCTATAAGGAACCTCTGAGAGCAAGGGTCGGGCCTGTTTGTTTCGTTGCAACCATCAGGCCATCACTGTGGCCTGATGTCTCCATGCACTAGCTACCGGTATGCTTGAGTGGTTGCAACAGAGACCTCATGGCCTAAAAAGCCTAAAATATTTATCATCAGGCCGATTAGAGAAAATCCCCACTGTAGAAGAATACTGACTGTCCCGTTGAATTTTCTCTGCTGTAGAAATGTTTCTGTCGGCATAGTCCACTGGTAGTTATTAGTCACATGTGGTTATTGAAATACAAACTGAGGAGTTGAATTTTTAAAATTTAGTTTTAATTAGTTTAAATTATCACATGCCAATTTTTTTTCTCTCTTCAAATAAACACCTAGCATTCCTCAGTTACTGTCTAAAAATAGACCTGTGGCCAGCTATTGAGATGAAGTCAGTCTGGAGGCAGTGGAATAACCAGCTGAGGTTCAAAGCTCCTTCCAGTTTTGCGTATGACTTAAGACTTGAAAATCACCACATGCTTGGGGAGCGAGTGGGAGAGTGAGCATTAAGAGCCTCCGTGACTCGGGGCAGGTGGGGGTCCTGAGCTCGCTCGCTGTCTCTGGATTAACACCCATGTGCTCCGTTCACAGCGACATCCATCCTGAAGCGGCAGAAGCAGCTACGGAGGAAGAATGTCCGCTTTGACCAGGTGACTGTATACTATTTTGCCCGGCGACAGGGCTTCACCAGTGTGCCCAGCCAGGGTGGAAGCTCTTTGGGAATGGCCCAACGCCACAACTCTGTACGCAGCTACACCCTTTGTGAGTTTGCACAAGAGCAAGAGGTGAACCATAGAGAGATTCTTCGTGAGCACCTGAAGGAGGAGAAGCTTCATGCCAAGAAAATGAAGGTGCCTGTGGGATGTGGGGTCTGGTGCTTCCTGAGTGTCCAGTGAGGCTGGTCCACTGCACTGTTGATCTTGCCAAGCAGAGAGCGTGAGCTCTGTTTCCAATGAAGTCTCAGATTTTCAAATATGGTCTCCTCCTGTCCTCTCTGGTGGCAGTGTCAACCAGAGATAAAAACTGCTTTCTCTGCATAGTCCCCTTCTTGTCACAAGAACGCTTTTTTAAGCATGACGTGAATACTCAAAACCTCTCAGGTCTGTCACCCAGAAAACACAATCTCAGTGGTTGTTCTGAGTAGAGCAGGTTTCGGGTCTTTCACGAATCTTTCACAGCCCTCTGTGATCTGACATCATCGCCCCGGTGGGCTGACACAGTCCCCTTGGTGCAGAGAGTAGCATTGTTTTATGGTAGAGTCCAGACATGGGCACCAGTAGGTGCTGGACAGATGGCTCAGCACTGAAGAGCATTTGTGGCTCTTATGGAGGGAGCAGCTGGGTTTGATCCACAGTGCTCACATGCTGGTTCACATGGCTGGACCAGACTTGCTATGTAGACCAGGTAGCTTCAGGTCACTGATAGATATCTGCCTGCCTGTCTCCCAGGTGCTGGTATTAAAGGCATACACTACTGACCTGGTCAAATAAATCAGTCTTTAAAAAAAAAAATACCCCACCTACTATATACACGACACTGATAGCCTCAGAAGACTCATCCCAGACACCCATGTCCTGCCTTAGCACTGTTGACATTATCAGGTTTTCTATGAGTCTTCAAATTTCCCAGCAATGAGGGTACAGCCCTGTGGTTAGAGCACTCACCTAGTGTGCTTGAAGCCTCAGGTTAGAGAATATGAATAAGGCTGGGCAGTCGTGTCGCACGCCTGTAATCCCAGCACCAGGGCTACACAGAGAAACCCTGTCTCGAAACCCCCCCGCCCCCCCCCCCCAAAAAAAAAAGAGAGAGAATATGAATGAGAATGATCTGGACCCAGCCCTGAGGTAGCTACATTATTTCTAGTGTGTAGACAAACTGAGGCCTGGCCAAGTTGGACAACGGTGACAGGAGGGTGTAGACTGACCAGGCCTTGCCAGTTTCACTCCGGAGGAGCTCTCAGCCTGCTCCTAAGGCCTTACACCTGTCACTCCAACAGCAGTGACATTTGGCCTCCCCTTTCTTCTGAGGAATTCTGTCCCTGACCCTGTCATCTTTCTGTTGCTATAGCAACAGCTAGACAAACATTCTTCTTAGTTACAGTGAAGATTCTCTGTCCCTTTCCTAGAAGATGGCTCCCCCGCGGGAGGTGGAGGAGTGATGTGAGAGGCAGCGTTGGGATGTGTTCCAAGCAGGACACACTGAGCATGCGGTTCTGGCAGAGGATGGTAGGAACCTGCCCTCCTCCTCAGCACCTATACAGGCACAGTCTGGACTTACATATATACTGCATTTCTTGGGTGCCATTCCATAGTTCTTTCTCTCTGGGGCCCTTCCAGCCAATGGTTAGAGCATCACAGCCTTCACTGCATATCATTTTCTCATGTTTTACTTTTGCTTTATCCATTTGGGATTTATTATAAGTAGTTTGGATTGGGTGGTGGTTGGCTTTGTCTGGTTTTGTTTTGTGCTGGATCTCATGGAGTTCAAGCTGACCTTGAACTTGCTGTGGAGCAGGGGATGGCTTTGAGCTTTGTCCCTCGTGCCTCTGCCACTTCCTAAGTGCCGGGGTTATTAAGCATGAGTCACCCACTATACCTGGCCTTAGCTTTTCCTACCCCAAAATACCTAGCTGTCCCAGCACTGTTTGATGACTGAATGCATTGCTCTGAAATGCCCCTCTGTGGAGACCTGAAGTCTCCTACTTCTGATGGCTTTCCTTTGGGAACAGCAGGAGTGCTGGGGACGAGCCAGTTTTGTGACACAAACGGGAACAATCCTAAGGTCTACACAAAGGAGCCTGGCAGTTGCTTGCCTGGTGTGAAGGTAATATGGCAGGTGCTTGCCTGCTGTACAGGTAGTATGGCAGTTGCTTGCCTGGTATATAGGTAATAGACTTGGAAGCCTGTAAGCCCCACTCAGCCAGCTCCCCACAGCGGTGAGGTGCACCGCTCATGGCGGCTCAGGCCTGTTGCGTCACCTCTCTCTCAGGAGCTGTTCCCGTCCCAGCACTGTGGGTGTCTGATGAAATAAGGTGCAGACTCCAGCCATTGGGCTTTCAGCCTGCTAGCAGCTTCCAGAGCCCCAGGGGCTGGGCCTCATTTTTCTTTCCTTAGATCCTCTAGTGAGTTTGAAGGACTCTTTCAGCCAGAGATTGTCTCCAGCCTGTCCTTCTACAAGTCCTACCTGGCTTTCTGTCCACCTTCATGCAGAAACCCCATATGCTTGCCATATGCCATGTGCTTCTGTTCATAGCACACACAGTGCTACTCACACTGCCCTGCCTCACACCTGCTTTCCTTGAAGTCAAATAAACTGGATTAGGAGGAGGAGAGCACATGCTTCTTGTCGACACTGTGTTGGAAGTGGTGTTCATAATTGTTAATGATCGCTGCCTCCCTTAACAGTGAGATGCAGTTCTCCTGAACACTAGTGATTATTTGCAGTATGGGGATTCCATTGACAAGCACCAGGGAAGCTGGGGCTGTATCCCAGGGTACCCTTTTTCTCTGAAGGTAGTTTTGGGTTCTCCAGGGTTCAAGTTGAAGGCGTTTTGCAAGGTTGCCAGTATCGCTGAGCAACACCCAGCCACTGGTGCACCATTAGCTTCAGTGCAGGTGACAGTTTGTAATGGAGGGAACGTTGTGGAAATGATATCTTCTGGGAGGGAAGATGTGTCGTGTTTAAAATATCCCTTTAGACAGGATCTTGCTGTGCTGCTCAGGCCCCTAGCCTCTCCTTCCCAAACAGCTGGGGTGACAGCTCTGTGCTGCCACACCTGACATACTGGTGTTTGAGGACCTAGAACTCAGAAAGGTGAAGGCTCTGGTTTTTTAATCATGTCCTATACAGTCCAGTATGGCAACCATTAATTATTTTGGTTATTCAAATATAAAATTAAATAAAGCCTAGTTCTTCAGTCTCCACATTTCTGTTCCTGTTGCTGAAGAACCCAGGTGACTCTAGTCACTGTCGCTCATGCTCTAAAGCTGGCCTGGCCTGTTTCCTGGCAGCTGACAAAGAACGGGACCGTGGAGTCAGTGGAGGCCGACGGCTTGACACTCGATGATGTTTCCGACGAAGACATTGATGTGGAGAATGTGGAGGTGGATGACTACTTCTTCCTTCAGCCGCTGCCCACCAAGCGGCGGAGGGCCCTGCTGAGGGCTTCCGGGGTCCACCGGATTGACGCTGAAGAGAAGCAAGAACTTAGAGCCATCCGCCTATCTCGGGAAGAGTGTGGTTGTGACTGTCGGCTATACTGTGACCCAGAGGCATGTGCCTGTAGCCAGGCTGGGATTAAATGCCAGGTCAGTCATACACCAAGATCGGGGTGTGGTTGGGAGCCAGGGAAGATGAAAAACTTCCCATCAGGGGTGAGGGACCCATGGCTGAGAATATGCTGTTTCCACAGCCCTCCCAGAGAAAACAAGCAGGCAGCTGTGGAGGTGACTGTTGTCTTTTCTGTTGTCTGCCTCAAAGGAGACAAGCAGCAGCAGCAAAGGAAAGAGCATGGCCACCGTGCTCACATTGTCTAAGTGTCCGGTTAGTAGGGATTCCGTGAGGTAAAAGGACACAGAATGAGGTAACTGTGAACTGTTTGCACATGCAGCATCTTTTCCTGATTTTGTAAAAATCACAGTAGCTTTGAGAGTCTCTAATTCAGGACCAGACCTGAGCTGGCACACTTAAATCCTTAGTTTCCTCAAAGCATCTTCCTGTTGGCATTCTAAGAGACTGAAATTCCCATTTCCCTGGAAACCTTCAGTGCCCAGACAGTGAACTACGTGGACCTTCATGCTGAGGAGTCCTGTGGTTGAGCCCTTAACTCCTCTCCTTGGCTTTATTTAGGTAACAAAGAGCTGTAGTAGATCTGGCCAACATTTCTTTCCCAAAGTCTCATGTTCAGCCAGTTATTCACAAACCCGAGAAGAGTCTTAGGAATTGGTGGGACTGGAAAAAGCTCTCTTTTGGGGCAGGGGAACCAGTCTCATTCCAGACTGGTCAGGAACTGAATTTGCTTTATGACCAAGGATGACCTTGAACTCTCAGTCCTGCTTCCACCTTCAAATTCTGGAATTCCTGGTTGTATCACCATGCCTTGGGTCTAGGGGAAGAGCCTTGTAAGGTGATATCACAGAAGATGTGTTCTCACTGTTTGCTGTGTAGTTTTTCTAAGTTTTGTTTATGGTATTAAGGAGAGAGAAAGAAGCAGAAAGCATCTCCTTCCTTCCTCCCTCCCTCCCTCCCTCCCTCCCTTCCTCCCGTCCTCCCTTCCTCCCTCCCTCCCTCCCTCCCTCCCTCCCTCCCTTCCTTCCTTCCTTCCTCCCTTCCTCCCTTCCTCCCTTCCTCCCTCCCTCCCTCCCTCCTTCCTTCCCTCCTTCCCTTCCTTCCTTCCTTCCTTCTTTAAAACTGTGTGGCCCAGACTGGCCTGAAACTCACCTTGTAGTCCAGGTTGGCCTCAAAACTCATATTCACCTGCCTCAGCCTTCTCCCGCCCTGTGCTGGGATTAAAGGCACGAACCACCATGCCAGCACATCTCCTTTCTAGAGATTCCCTGGCTGTAAGTAATTATCTTGGCCACTGCTTCAAAACTATGCCGGTTGACCTTCAGGGAGAAGCAGGTGGTGAGGTGTTGGCCACAGTGTGGACCTTCATGCTAGCGCCCAAGCACTAAGGCACCTTTGTTTAGTTTCCCAGAGTGTATTGCATTGAAGTAGCAAGATCTCCACTCACTTCCACACCTGTCATGCAGAAGGCTTGGCCCAGCCTTTTGTCTCAGTGAGCCAGGTAAGTTCTGAAAGTTCCTGAGGCACAAACCTCTTCTACCCTGAGATGTCAGCATTCACAGGGAGCACTAGACTTGCTAACTGAAAGGAGCCTTCGATGCGATTCTTGTCTTTTTATTTAGAAAAGGAAACAAAGCCCAGGGGAGAAAATAAATGACTCTCCTGAGATGCCACCACTAATTAATGGCTGAGCTGAAGCTGAAATGCAAGTGGTCTGATAACTAAGCCTAGTGCTGTTAGCTTGAGCTGCATGCTATGTGTTGAATTGTTGCTTCTCAAATCCCAACTGCCTGTGTGTGCCAGTCAATGTCACCTGTCTCTACTGTTAGAGCGACTGATTGGTCTTATCTTGCCACAACCTCCTGTGCTCCCCTCAGGTGGATCGGATGTCCTTTCCTTGTGGCTGCTCCAGGGACGGCTGTGGAAACATGGCTGGGCGAATTGAGTTTAATCCGATCAGAGTGCGGACTCACTACCTCCACACCATCATGAAGCTGGAGCTGGAGAGCAAACGGCAGGTGAGTCGCCCAGCAGCCACTGAGGATGAGCCCCTGCCGGGAGCACAGAGCTCGGAGACGCAGGACTTCCAGGAGTTCATCGCTGAGAACGAGACTGCAGTGATGCATCTGCAGAGTGCAGAGGAGCTGGAGCGGCTCAAGGCCGAGGAGGACTCGAGCGGCTCTAGTGCTAGCCTGGACTCCAGCATGGAGAGCCTGGGCGTGTGCATCCTGGAGGAACCCCTGGCTGTTCCCCAAGAGCTGTGTCCAGGCCTCGCAGCCCCCATTCTCATTCAGGCTCAGCTGCCCCCAGGTTCCTCCGTCCTGTGTTTTACTGAGAACTCAGAACACCCAGCTGCCTCCCCCATGAATAGCCCATCTTACTTGAACAGTGGACCTCTGGTGTACTACCAAGTAGAGCAGAGGCCTGTTGTGGGAGTGAAAGCAGAGTCTGGTTCAGAAGAAGGCACAGCCTCCTTCCCCAAGGAGAAAGATCTGAGTGTTTTCTCCCTCCCTGTTACTTCACTGGTGGCTTGCAGCCCTTCAGACTCAGCTGCTCTCTGTAAACCAGAGGTGGGGAAAACACCCAGTCTCAACAAACTCTTGCCTGATGACTGTAACCGTAAGGAGCCCGAGAGTGAAGACTTCTGCCCCTCTTGGCCTCCCTCAAGCCTACCCTTCCAAACGGACAATGAAGATGGCTGTGGAGTGCAGAACTGCCAGCAGAGTGAGGACCGGACCCCTGAAGACTCAGCCCTAGAACTCCCTGTGGCAGTGTGACCTCAGATACACTGTCCATTCTCTATTTATTACCTAACGCTATTTCAGCAAGACTGCTGCTCCCAGGTTATTTTGTTGGAAGTCTTAGGATTGTTAGTACATGTGTTTTCTGAGCGTGTTCCCAGGAGACCAGCCCCAGCTGCAGTTCCATTGCCATGTGCTCTGGGCCACCAGAACAAAGATGTCAATCCCAGAGTGAGCTAGGCAGCTCGAGCAAGCAGCTTTTCATGCCTGGTGCCAGAACCAAGGATGTGAGCAGCTCCCTGCACTGCACGCTGGCTCCTCAGACATCCTGTCTTCCTGTAGCAGCCTCACTAGTGGAGAGGCCACTCTGCTGAGTCTAGAACGGAGGGGAGGCCCCAGAAGAGTCTCTGCTTCTGTACAAAACTCCCAGGAGCTCTAAATGCTTATTCTGCCTCCCACCCCACCCCCTTAACTGGTAATAAGTTAATTTCCAACGTGTTTGGTGTTCCCTGACCTGATGTGCAAACTGGGGATCCCTGGTCTGTACCTGAATTTTTTTTTTCCTATGTGCTTCGTCGGTAGAATGGAAGATGATGGCTCTGTCCACCATGCACTCTCACCTAGTGCAACACACACATATTCTCTCTCTCTCTCTCTCTCTCTCTCTCTCTCTCTCTCTCTCTCTCTGTTCCCCCCCTCCCCCGGGAGGTTTTGGCTCTGAATAGAATGTAAACTGCCGTACAGGTCATCGCGACTTAGGACCCTCCCTCTCTACCCGCCCCACGGCCCTTGCTGGCTGTGTGGGGTTAGAGAGCTCTCTGGAGTTTACAGTTCAGTCCCAAGACGGGCAGGTATTTATTGGAACTTTCCATCTTGGAAATTCATGAAAACTGGAAGTCAGACTGCTTCTTAGTTATGACGTAGGAGCCCCACATTCTGGATGATTCAGATCTCATTATAATAATGAAGTGGATGCCTGGGACTCGACTCAACACTTACCTCAGCAGAAGAGCTCCTCTCCTGAGCTCGGGATGTCCCGAGGTCCCGTTCAGTACTGACTTTTTTATTGGCAGCGTCACCTCTGCCTCCTGGGTAAACAGAGGCAGTAGGAACAAAACGCTTTTCCCTTATCATCCTTTACTAACCAGGAAGGAAAAAACAAACTTGTTTTGATTTTTTTTTTTTTTTTTTTTTTTGTTGGTTTTTGTTTTTTTGAGGCAGTGTATTGCTAAATAGCCTAGCTGGCCTGGGACTTGCTATGTAGATCAGGCTGGCCTCCAATCTGTGGTGGCCTCCTGATCATGCATCCTGAGTACTGGGGCTGCAGGTGTGCATCTCTCCACTTGGTTTTATCTATTTATTTATTTTTTGGTGAGATAATAAAACTCTGGTGTCATAAACAAACTTCAATGTATGTAGCAGCAGAAACATCTGAAAAATCCCTAAATCCTAAGCCTGGAGGACCTTATATTTAACATGGATGCTGGTATTTAGCCCATTCTGCCACTGTCCCTTCTTGAGTTTGCTTGGTTGGGGAGGGGGCGGGCGGTGGTGGTTAAGTGAGTGCACGGGTTGTCTCTCCAGTCTCACTAGAGTTATCTGAAAAGGTCAAGGTGTTCTCACCTCTGGCTAGAACTCTGACTCAAAGGCTCAAGCTTAGCTGGGACTGTTAATGGAAAGAAGAATCTTTTTGAAAGTTTGTTGGGCAGGAGAGGACTCAGCCCCTCCCCTCCTTAAGACTCCAACTTTCTCAGCCCTTAGATTTGGATTTTCATTAAGAAACATAAAGACTAGGCAACCCCAAGATATTTGATATTTCTATATAACTAATTTCTTTTTCCAAATGTGTTTCATTAATTCCATGTTGATTCAAACTGACCCCAACTTCTGAGTGCTAAATCCAGCCTTGACTAATGTCAAGCAAAGGACCTCGTCTCCAACTTAGTCCATCTCAGTTCTGGTGCTACCTGAGTTGGACTGAATTTATGGTTCCTGGTTGCCGGGAAGGCTGGGCCTGTGTCACAGAGGCAGAGCCAGTCCCTCAGCCTAGGCCCAGAACTGTGGTGCACTGCTGCAGCTCTTGGACGCCGTCCCCTCGGATTCTGCACACAGGTCGGACTCTTGGTGTGAACCCAAAGCTTGTCTGGCTCTCTGAAAACAACTCTCGCTCTGTAGGTTCTTTACATTGTAATGATGCTGTATTTAAAGAGAATATTTAAATGTAATATTAAAGAAATATTGAAAAGAATGATGTGGGGTTCATTATCTTACTGCAGGTAAGAGAGAGGGTGCTTCTCCTGCTGTGTCTATAGAGCTAACCAGGTCATTAGGAACTAATGTCAGTGACAGGAATATTTTGTGATAGAGATGCAATCGTAGCCTTTGGTGAGGCACCAAAAGCCTGTCCTGTGAGATTTCCTTCTGTTCCACTTCTAGACAGACTTGGCCTGTCAGACCCCTGCTGTCTGCGTCACACTTTTCTCTAGCCCTGGTTACCATTCCAGCACATCTGATCCTTACATGCTCCATTCCAGCCTTCCTTCCTTCCATCAGAGAGTTCTGTTCCAGTCAGTTAAATACCCGTTAGTGAGGTTACTCTTACAAAAGAAGCCTTAGGAAAGTGAGTAGAGTGTGTATAAGTAATTCCCCAAAACTGGTTTCAGGCAGTCTTTACTTGGGTTTAAAACAGTGCTTCATGCATTTACATACAGTAAGTCATTACAGAACCACAGGGCATAGATGTACACAACAGTTAAGCCCAGCTCACTATCTCCACGCAAATCCCTGGTCTCCCAGGGCTGGGCAGTAATTAGTGCCTTGTGCGTTTTGACCCACAGCCTAAGAAGGCAGCCACTGCTGGTTACAGATGGCTTAGTGCAACACAGTGGAGGTAGTAAACATAAGGTCCTTAGGGCTGTGTGACAGCCTGGAAAGTAAGACGCTGGGGACAAACGCAGGGAAGGCCAAGCAGCCGTTCTTTCCCACCACCTCCTTTAGAATGTTCCCACAAAGAAAAAAAAAGTGTCCAGAGAATACTGAAAGGAGGGGTGGAAGTTAGTCCATGCTAGTGACAAGGAAAAACATCCCTACTTTTGGTCTCACCAGAAAGGGTGGGTGTGGCTCATGCTTATATTCTCAGTCCCCAGGAGGCTGTGGCAGAATTGTCTGTCAGGATTGCCAGGAATCAAAAGCCAGCATGGGCTATATAGTAAGATTCTCAAAAAGGCCAAAAAGGAAAAGGGAGGGGTGTAAGAAAAATCACTGCCAGGGTTGGCACAGGGCCAGGCACAGGTGCCCTCACTCCAGGGTAAGCTGCACTGTTCTTGGCACCAGAGATCTCTACTGCAAAAGACTCTGAGGAGCACTCGCCTAGTTTCCCAAGACGACACCCCAGAGCTTCGTAGAGCTGCACGCCTGTATCCCAGCACCTGGGAGGCAGAAGTGGGAAGATCAGACTTCAAGGTCACCGGCAGCTACATGAGACATAACGTCTCGGGAAAACAACGCTAGGCTGTAGAGAACACGGCAGTGAGGCCAGTGCAGTATGGACCTGTAGCCCCAGCACCCTGAAGCCTGGAGTAGGAGGATCCCTTGAGCACAAGAATTTGAGGCCAGCCCCGGCAACATAGACACATCTCAAAAAAATAAAAATAAATAAAAACAAAACCATGGCAGTCGTGAATTTTAGGCCACATGATTCCCACCTGGGCAAACGCTGACTTTATAGGACCTAAGCATTACATCACAATAAAAGTCTAGTACCAGAGGTGCTTGCCTGTTCCAGGTTAGTGTAAGGTTAGATTCAAGCTGTGAGGGAATGTCTAGAGCTCCCAGATGGGTAGCCTGCTCCTTGGCCTCCCACACCAGTGCGCACAGATGGCTGGCAAGTGCCCCTGGTCCCACCACTACTACGCAACTGCAGGACAGTGTCATCCTTGCCGCCGTGCTCCCTCAGCGCCGTGGCTCCAGGTAGTTGGTGGAGAGCAAGACCACGTTGTGCAGCAAGAGGGACAGCTCCGGTTCTGAAAGCACCATCAGAGTTAGTGGTTGCTAGGGGACAGAGCCAGGGACGGGGAGGACGGCAGCACAAGGCTATCCTCTACAGTCCCTGCTTCACCCCAGCCCCCAAAAGCATGCTTTTCTCCACTTCTGCTATTTATCTAGGATACCTTGGTTCTCACATGACAGCAGCCGCCTACCTCATGGTAGAAGTTGGTGCTGTAAGGACATTGCTCTCGGCTTCAAGACTACTCACCAGAGACAGTTCTGTCCCCCTCTCCTGACCACCCGAACTCAGGAACACCTGGCAGTGTCTGGAGATATTAGGGCTGTGGCTGGCATGGAATGGGTATAGGCAACTGTGCGTGTAGAATACCCTGCTGTGCACAAGGCACGCCCCAGACAAATGCCAACAGCACCCAGGCTGTGAAGCACTGCCTCAAGGCAGGAAGCAGGTCCTCTGTCTTACAGCCTACACTGTGCCTGCTCAGTAGGCTCCTGAGTTCCCTTTGTATTATATAGTTCATATATAGGGGTGGGTGTGTACATATATATACAGTTCATTAGATAAAAACTTCATGCCGGCCAGTGGTGGCACACGCCTTTAATCCCAGCACTCGGGAGGCAGAGACAGGTGGATTTCTGAGTTCGAGGCCAGCCTGGTCTACAGAGTGAGCTCCAGGACAGCCAGGGCTACACAGAGAAACCCTGTCTCGAAAAACAAACAAACAAACAAACAAAAAACAACAACAAAAAACCCCTTCATAATACCTAAGGAATCCTTTGTATTATATAGTTCATATATAGGGGTGTGTGTGTGTATATAGTTAGTTAGTTAGATAAAAACTTTGTAATACGTAAGGAATCCTGGAACAAAGTGCAAAATGAGCTAGGTATGGTGGTGCACTGCCTATAATTCCAGCAACCAGGAAGTAGAGGCAGAAGGATAGCTGCCAAGTTCAAAGCCAACCTCAGACATAGTGAGTTCCAAACCAGCCAGAGCTGCACAGTCAGCCCCTGTTTGTTTGGTTGGTTCTTATTGTGGGTTTTGTTTTGTTTTAAAGCTCAGATCTCAGCAGCATGGCTGCAGAGGCTGCCTTACCTTTTAGGCTGCAGGAGATGTGCAGCCATTCCCCCAGCCAGGTCCGACACCTGTCATCAGCGACATGGGTGGAGTTCAAGCCACGAAGATAGCAAGCCTGTGGCACTCAGAAGAGAGACATCCTTAACAATCACAGTATGCTTGCCGCAGAAGTAGAAGTCCACAACTGATGGGATCCCCTAAATAAGCCACCACCTCATCCCCACAGCCGAGTACACTGCAGATGGTAAATCAGTTTGCCCACTGCTTCACGTCCTGCCAAGACCCACACACTCTGCTTAGTCCCAGGTAGAGTGCTTGTGCAGCATGCATGAGGCCTACCCGCACATTCCAGTCTGGGCCTCGTCCAGGTTACCAACAGCCTCAGCTTGGTGTGTAAGTCGGGAGGCTCAGCCCTCTGCTCTGTGCTACTGGGAGGCAGGGGAGGAGCTAAAGCATGAAGCCTACAAGAGGTGTCTGGTCAGTGAGCCCCTGCCCTTGAAGGGCACTGCTGATACTAGCCCTCCTCTTCCTGTCTTACTGCCCAGCTGACAGGAGATGAGCAGCCCGGCTTCACCACATACTCCCAGGATGCACTGCTGCATTATGGCACCAAAACCAGCAGGGCCAACTGATCAGGACCAAAACCTCTAAGACTGAGCCAAAGCAAAAACCAAAACAACAAAACAAAAACCAAAACCCCACTTTACTCTTTAAGGATACTCCTTCATAGTCTAAAACAGCCGGCTGTAACTGACACACCTAGATAGTCTAAAACAGCAGGCTTAAAATATATTGTCCTTGATATTTTTTTAAACAGGTCCTGGGTCACAGGCATGTGCCATCATACCCTGCCGGGGTCCCTGCTTCTTAAATTCATCCTCACTATCTATGTTCACTAAGAAAAAGTCCACAGAACTAAAATCAAAGAAGATCCTGGAGCCAGGTGTTGTGGCTCTGCCTGTAATCCCAACACGTGGAAGATTGAGGCAGGAGGATTGCTTTAAGTCTGAGGCCAGCCTATACTACATGAGATGCTGGTGAGGTCTCAGCATGTCACCATGAGCCTGTCATTCTAGCACTTAGTTGGAGACTAGCCTCCTCTACAAAGAGAGTTTGAGGCCAGCCAGGGCTGCATAGGGAGATCCTATATCAGAACAGCTAAAGCAACCCAGACACAGAGCTTGAATTGTGATCTGAGCAAGATAAGGAGTCCTGTAAGCTTTGAGCCCAGCCTGGACCCTGCCGACACAGCAGTCAACTTCTTACCGATTTCACTTCCTGTGCAGTCAGCTGGCCAATGCCTAGCTTTGCCAGAGCCCTGTCCAGCTGGTGAATCACAGTGGTGTGACTCTTCAGACGCCATCTCAGCAAGGGTGAAGGCAGGTACGGCGCGAGGAGCATGGCCTGGCTCAAGGCTCTCTGTGACACAGCAGGGCAGAGAGAAGGGGGAAAGTTTCACTTTACAGCCTCACACATGGTGAGCCTGTGGAGCAAAAGGCCTCAAGGTGCTCACCATGTGAGAAGCCTGGAGCTGGCTGAAGCCCAAGGGATAGGTAGAGAAGCAGTCTCTGAGAGCCAGGATGTCCTGTGCTGTCGGGTGGGTGCCATTCTGCATCTTGCAAGAGATGAGTAGATTTTAGAAAGACCCAGACTAGCTGCTCGTAACTGGCCTTGGAGCCCAGGACCTCCGGAGCCCTGGGTGGAGAGATACCTTGGTGCACAGGTCTGTCAGACGCCACCGGAGCTTTTCATGAGAAACAAAAGTGCTGGCTCTCCTTAGATGTGTGATGATTTCCAAGTGGGGCCGCCTCCGGATACCATGATAAATGTTCAGGAAATCAATTTGTTGTTTGGGGGTCCAGAAATGCTTGACAAGCAGTTGCCTAGGAAACAGGTACCTAAAAGGAAAAATAAGTATAAAGTCGCTTTCTGACAGCAGCATCTTTCAGAGTGGGCTAGTCAGTCATCCAGCAGTCATGGATCCTAGGAAGCTGGCAGAGGCCCGTTTCTCTACTCAACAGTCTTTCTACTGTGAGTCTCACCCATGTCTCACACAATTTCGAGCAGTATCACTGAGACATGATGGAGAGGAAGCTTGGTGTGCAGCAGTCAGGTAAAATGCCTCACTGTGAACTAAAACATAGAACACGCTCTGAATGATGCTATGTGTGATGCAGACTGCCTACTGCACACAGTCACACGTACACAGTCCTGAAAGGGCCATCATGTGCTCTTTAATTCAGCTAGCCTGGCTATAAATTCTCTGGTACCACTTCTATGGGCAGGCGCGACTTGCCTCTTCTTTTTCCACTCTGGGTGATTAACTCACACAACAGCAGAGATGAGTCTAAGACAAAGAGATCACAAGTACAGGCTAGGTGTGATGGCACACACCTTTTCAGTCCCACTGGGAGCCAGAGGCAAGCCAATCTCTCTCGGTTCCAAGACAGCCAGGACTGCCAGGACTACATGGTGAGATCTTGGGGTTTTTTTTTTTTTTGTTTTGTTTTGTTTTGTTTTGTTTTGTTTTACAAGGTCAGGTACCGTAAGAAGCTCCACCACTCCAGACTGCCATCCTGAGGAGGCAAGTCCATCTCCCAAGTATCCAAATCAAAGCACCAGACATAGAGTGACCTTGGGCCCTCCAACTGGCTCACTCAACAGCTGAACATCACTGTGAACCTGATAACATCACCCAAATAAGAAAAATCAATCACTGTCCTGAGCCCTACCCAAATACTGTCTTTTAAAGTCTTATTTATTTTCTTTTTGATTGTTGTGCATGAGTGCAGCTGTTCAGAGTCCAGAAGAGGGTGTCAGATCCCTAGAGCTGGAACCCCAGGCCGCTGTGAACTGCCCAGGGTAGTAGCTGGGAAGCAGACGTGGGCCCTCAGGCCCTGAAATCATGAGAAGAGTGGCTTTCATCTACTCGGCGATTACCCAGCAGCCAACACCTCAGACACCACAAAGGGTCCCGGCTTATAAGTGTCATCTCTGGCTATCAGATACTGAAGCCATGATATCGGAATGTGAGAATGACTGTTTTGCTAAAAACAGTTTCCAGTGTGTCATTTGTCTTGGAGAGTGAGGTGCTGTCTGTAGGGTGGAGAAGACACTAAGGTTACTTCATGACTCCCAGGCCCACTGAGCTATGTCACTGAGAAGTTCTTAAGAACTTTGAGACAAGGGCTGGAGGGGCAGTTCAGCAGTTAACAGCACATAATGTCCTTACAGGGGACCCAGGTTCAGTTCTCAGCACCACATGATGGCATACAACAGTTTGTAGGCCCTTACGTGGTGCATATACACTCATACAGGCAAAACACTCATAGGCATAAAATAAAATAAATAAATTTAAATTTTTCTTAAACTTGGGATAATGAAAAGATTGAAGTAGGAAGTTTGACGCCCTCTGAACTTCTGAAATGAAAACATTTTTAAATGATTTTCTTGGGAGCTGGGATTAAGAACACTGTTTGCTCTTCCGCAGGACCCAGGTTCAACTCCCAGCACCTACAGGGTGGCTCACAACTATCTCTAACTCCAGCTCCAGCTCCAGCTCTGATGCCTTCTTCTGCTCTGCAGGATCCTGTATGCATTTAATTATGCTCACACAACCACATACACATAAAAAATAAAAGATAAAAAAGTAATTAAAAAGAAATAATTTTCTTGGCTTTTTTTGTTGTTGTTTTTATTTGTTTGCTTGAGAAAGGTTTCATGTAGCTCTGGTTAGCCTATAACTCACTCTATAGTCCAGGCTGGCCTTGAACTTCTGACCCTCTGCCTCCAACTCCCAAGCACTGGAATTACATGTCACTATACCAGACAAAATGATTGTTAATTTTTACAAAAAATCTATAGTTTCATGGCTGGAGAGATGGCTCAGAGATTAAGAGTACTGGCTGCTCTTCTACAGGTTCTGGGTTCAATTCCCAGCACCCACATCTATAACTTCAGTTCTAAGGAATATTCTGTTCGCTCAAGGCGCCAGATACACATGTAGTGCAGACATATATGTAGACAAAACATCCATACACATAAAATAATAATAAAATAAAAATGTAGAATGTATAGTTTCAAGCTGCGGGTGGTAGATACTCACATTAGCAGGAAGACCAGGTAGTTGGCAAAGGGCGGGATGGAGATGAGGCCAACAAAGAGACACTTGGTGATATCTCGTCGGAACTAAACAGAAACAAACAGATCCAGTTTTAACCCGAGTGAGATCTTGATAACGTGGTCAATCCCTCCATCCCACTCACTTAAATGAGCTTGCATTGTGGCCTACAAAAAGGACCACGCTCACTTCTGCCTTCTGACGGTAAGTTCCTTGAGGGTAGAACCTCAGATGTTACTTTTTGTTATTCCCAAATACTGAGTACAGGCTGGTCTTTTATCAGCTCTCTAAGTGAACTCTTTTGGATGTACAGAATGTCTCCTGGGCTTTTACGTCAGGACACTGCCAAACACTTTCTGGTTGCAGCTAGGTGCAGATCTTTGCGTGTTAAAAACCAAACTGGGTTTTATTACTCACAGATTTAATCAGAGTGTGCGCCGGGAATTCTGTTTAGCTGTGCTGTGAACTTCATTCTCAGTGAGCCCAGTTCTGACAAGAACAACTGGATGCCCTCGTGGCAAAGGAGAAATGTGTGACCAGTGATCAACAGGAAAGGAAAGAAGCAGAGCTGAGCTCTAGGTTAGGTACCTCACCGAGAGCTTCTGGGTGTTTGTCCCTGGCCCATACCTGTCTCAAATGCTCCATCTCCCGGTAAGAGAGTTGATGAAACTTTAGATTTTGTTTCCACATGTCTGCCTTTATTCTTCTAGCCTTTTTGGCATCAGCCCATAACATCTGTATTCCTGCCCCATTAAAGTGGAGGACAGAACGTGGTGTTATCCCGGTTTGAACCTCCTACTGTGGTCACTCACATGCACACATACCGGCCCCTCCCCAGCTTGCGCCTCACAGACCTCCCCATCCTCTCCCCCAGCACATGACCCAGCCTGAATGACTGACTGGCTTGGTTTTGAACTCTAGCTCCTTAACTCCAGAGCATCATGGTCAATTAACCCTATGTGCTCCCCAGCAGGATATTAACCTGCTGCTCTCTGGGGCATGTTCTTAAGTTGCACGATTTGACATATTGCTATGATTACACTCTGAATCTTCACTCTATAATAATGCTTATATTTACCTAGTTTTTTTTTTAAAATGCTTCCAGGGCTAGAGAGATGGCTTGGAGGTTTAAAACATTTACTGCTCTTGTGGCGGACCTAGGTTCAGTTCCCAGCACCCACATGGTGCTTCACAGCCATGCAGAAGTCATGATCCAGGGGATCTCATGCTTTCTGACATCAGAGAGCACTAGGCATGCACATGGTTCACATGTATGCATGCAGGCAAAACAGCCACAGAAATAAAATGAATAAAGTCACTCTTAATGCTTCCAGATTTATGAACAAGATATTATCTAGATTGGCTTCAAAGCATGTATGTGTATAAATGATTGGTGGTCATTAAGTATTTTGTTTTGAGGGGTTTATTGTTTTTGTTTTTACAGCATCTTGCTATGTAGCTGAAGCTGACCTAGAACTCCTGATGCTCCTGCCTTGGTATGCTGGGTTGTGGGACTGTAGACACAGAACCACCATGGCTGGCAAGGTAGCCATTCTTACCTCCACTTTTTAGACAAAGTCAGTCCATGAAGCTAATAATTATAGTAATATTCAGAGTTGGCAACATTCTATTTTTTTTAATTAGTAGATAGAAGTATAGAATACAATAATAGTAACAGTTAACACATACTGGACACTCAGTATAGAGATGTCATACTAAAATAGATCAGGCCATGTTCTAAGTATTTTATATATGTTGATTTAATCTTCACCATTAGGGGTGGGGGCTCAGCATTCTAATCCCAGCACTCAGAACGTGGAGGCAAGGAGACAAGAAATTCAAGGTCATCCTCAACTACAAAGAAAGTCTGAGGCCAGCCTGAGCTATACTCTTACTAGATACCTAAATAATAGTCATAAGTAGGTCATCAGCAGGTAGGTTCTATTACTTCTTTATAGATGAGAAATCAAAGGGACAAACAAGACTGTGCAAGTGCACTGTCTAAGTCACAAATGGGATTTGAATCCGGCATTTTGGTTCCAGGGTGGTCATGTGACATTCTCCGTATCATTTCAACATAGCTAGCAGACTTCCACTTTGAATAGAAACATTTCAGAGACCAAGTGTATACAGTTCTATTTCCACTACAAGTTATCTAAGCTGGCCACGTGATAAACACGCACCAGCAAGTTAATCTCTGGCTGGAGAGCACATAGGGTTAATGACCTAGAGTTGAAAACCAAGCATTTAGATAAAGTTTTCTTATGACAACAATCCCTGGGTCTGGTCTGTACTACCACAGTCCCTTGTGCACAATTTCTTGCACAGGACAAGGAATTTCTAAAGAAATTACATTATAATTATATAGTTATAGTCTGTGATGTCAGGATTTGTCTACCACAACATCCTTCTAGGTATTTAAGAGGGGACAGTGACACTTTGTAAGAATTAATACTCAAACACTGATGGAAAAGAAGGCATCCCGACTCACAGTGCTGCAGCGGACCCCTGTACATTGCAATCGCACTGACTGTGACTAACGCTGCCGAAGAGCGGATTCGGGGTTTTCAATGTTAGCGTTTACCTTTCATGAAGGTTGTGTATAAGGCATAGAAGCGGGGGAAATGACGCCCCAAGAAACGATGGTACGTTCCATTAATCGCTCTTGTCTTGGTCACCACGTAAGAAATCAAGTTCTTCACATCTGCCTTCGGAGAAACGTGAAGCTTTGAAGACCTACAAGGAAGACCAAAGAGACTATCTGCGAACTAGTAGAAGCCACTTCGTACCTAGGGCCCCTGCTGTAAAACACAATTTTCTGAGAGCGATTGCCAGAACACGACATTTCTGAAAACCCAAGCCCTTTGGTCTGAGAGCGGGCGGATCATGCAGGAAAGTGATGGAAAGCTGTGAGCGTGGAGTGTGCACAAAGCCTGCGGGGCCAGGAGAATGCAGGCTGAGGCCATGGAGAGATGGGAAGCGGAAGCTGAAAGATGAGCTCGGGATGTGCGGGGACACGGAGCACAGAGAGGGTCAGGGACCGGCGTTCGGTAGGGATCCTGCGTGGAAAAGCAAAACCCAGGGCCCAAGGCGTGGGGTCCCGAGAGGCGGAGCCGCTGGAAGGGCTTCTACGTCAAAAATGCTCTTCTCTCTCCAGGGCCCTCACCGAGGGGCGAGCCACGCAGGGCCAGAGCGGCCCAGCTGCAGCCTCCGGGTGACAAAGGGTCCAGGGGCGACGGCCGAACCCCACAGAGCAGCCCGAGCCCAGCACACCCTGGACAGCGCCATCTTCACAGCCGGGGAAGGAGCGGGGAGAGAGGTCGTCTCCGGGTCAAAGTGCGCCCCGCAGCACGCACGCGCCGCCCCTCCGCGCTGACAGGCGGCTGCGAGCCGCCCGGCGCCCCCCGTGCGAGCACGGGCGGGGACCCGGATTGGACGCGGCGACGCTTCCGCCCGCAGGACCGGAAGCGGGCCGCCCCGAGGGAGCGCGGGTCCAGCTTGAGGTATCGATCGTGAGCCGAGGACGGCGTCTCCTTGAGGGACCCAGTGCCCTCGTGGGTCCCTGGGGCCTCGGGGCCGCGGGCGCTGCCCTTGACCTCTGCGGGCACCCGGGGCGGTGGCCCCGACGGTGGCGGCGGCGGCGCGGGGAGGCGCAGCGCCCTCTAGTGGCGGCGGGGGCGGACCTCCGCTCTCTGTCTATCTGGTGGCCAGTGTAGAACCTAAGAAGGATGTAGAACCTAAGAAGGACCGCTTTCTGGTCCTCATGTGCCCTTGTCACATAGTAGGTGCGCGGTGGGTATTTTTGGATAAATGACTCCTTGAAACTCAGAAGGGTTTCTAGGCGTCCAGCCATCCGCGAAAATTGATGGCCCTCTTGTGTCCATAGGCATTTTAAGCGACTTGGAACGTGCTGAAACCATTTGTCTGAAGTCAGGTTTAGTGTGTGAGACCTTGGACCTGTCTGTTCAGTGTACTTCCTGTGGGATATACCTGTGTTGTAGAATTCTGTGAAGATCCAAGGATGAAATGTTTGCAAAAGCTCCCACGTCTGTGGAATGTCATGACGGCGGGAGGACTGGTGGTTTTAACAGTTACAAAGCTGTGCTTTGCATGTACTGAGTGGGTGAGGTAGGGATAGAAAGTGACCAGAAGATGGGTTCTCTCGGTTCTCAGGTAGCTTCTAAGTCCCTCAACTACGGTGTCTCCCAAGAATGTTCGGCTCACACTAAAAGGAGAACTCCCAGGAGATACGAGTGCACAGAGTCACAGACGGTTTTGTAAGATGAAAAGGTACTGCCTGGGAGAACAAACTAAAGGGAAGGCATTTTGTGTAGTCAGGGGTGAGGTGGGGTTCTGAGTAAAGTGCTGTGTACGCATAAGGACCTGAGTTCGATGCCTGACTCTCATGTCAAAAGCTGGGCATGGTGTGGTGTGCCAGTGACCCCTACCACCACCACCCGGTGCAGGGGAAAGGGGAGGGTCTATAGAGCTGAGGACCAGGCAGGAGGAGCCCTGGCACTTGTTAGCCAGCCAGTCTAGCAAGTTACAGGGTCAGAGGGGACCCTGTCCAAAAAAAAAAAAAAAAAAAGGAAAAGATTGACAAAGGCAGTCCAGACATGCGCATACCCAGCACACGCATGCGCTAGCATGTGCACGAACTACAAAAAGAAAAAAGTGATAGAGATTCATTCCTCATAGAGCTACTGAGTGTTTCTTCTTCATTCCCCTTCTCTTGATTCGCGCGCGCGCGCGCACACACACACACACACACACACACACACACACCAGTCCAGAGTGTGTACATTTATAATCCCAGCATTCCAATGGGGGAGATGGGAGGTAGAAATAAGAAAATCGGTCAGGGGCTGGTGAAGGGGCTGGAGACGCCATGTCGGGCTGGGAAGGTGGCAAAAAGAAGCCCCTGAAACAGCCCAAGAAGCAAGCCAAGGAGATGGACGAGGAAGATAAAGCTTTCAAGCAGAAACAAAGGAGGAACAAAAGAAACTCGAGGAGCTAAAAGCCAAGGCCGTGGGGAAGGCCCCCCTGGTCACAGGTGGAATTAAGAAATCTGGCAAAAAGTAAGCTGTTGCTCACATCAGAGTTGATGGTGACCCTCCCCTTCCATTCCTATGTAAACATCTGGATTCCCTGCAATAACATCTTTGCCACTACAGCTACAATGAAGTGTTACCCTGTAACCTGTCAAACATCTGGATTCCCTGCCATAACATCTTTGCCACTACAGCTACAATGAAATGTTACCCTGGAGCCTGTCAAACATCTGGATTCCCTGCCATAACATCTTTGCCACTACAGCTACAATGAAATGTTACCCTGGAGCCTGTCAAACATCTGGATTCCCTGCCATAACACCTTTGCCACCTAATAGCTAGAATGAAGTTTTACCCTGGAGCCTGTTGTTGTACATTGTAATAAACTTTTGTAAAAAAAAAAAAAAATGAATAAAGTGAACAATACAATGTAAAATAAATAAATAAATAGGAAAATCTCCAGAATCTCAGAGGCCAGCTCACCTGGAACCCCCTGCAGGGAAAAGAGAGAGACGAGACCCTTTCTCAAAGTGGCAGACAAGACAGACATCTGAGGCTGTCTTCTGACAGACGTGTGGCATAGTACATTTGGTTGGACACACACACACACACACACACACACAGAGGAATGCTCACGTATATGTACAAAGAAAAAAATTTAAAACAAGAGCTGGAGAGATGGCTCAGTGGTTAAGAGCACTGACTGCTCTTCCAGAGGTCCTGGGTTCAATTCCCAGCAACTACATGGTGACTCACAGCCATCTGTAATGGGATCTGATGCCCTCTTCTGGTCCTCAGGAACACATGCAGGCAGAATACTGTATACATAAAAAATAATTTAAAAAAGAAAGATTATTAATTTTTTTTAAACAAACAGGAACTGCACAGTTGCAGAGGTGGTGGCCAGCACTGAGCTGGCTGGGGTCAGGTTGGAACAATGTGTAAGCACATGGCTGAGTATGGGCTGGAGAAAAATGAAACTTCAGTTGTCAGAGTCAGGACAATTGAGAGGCCTTGTAGACACTGGAAATCTATTTACTGAGTCGAGACTCTTAAAGTGAGAATGTCCGTGGTTGTTCTGTAGTAAAGATGCAGGGAGATGAAGCGACAGGTGCCATCTGGGAGTTTATAAAAGAAAAACTCACATTTCCCCATGTGGAACTGGATCTGATCAGTGTGTGAGTCTGTACGTCAGAAGCAAGTGAGTTTCCTAGAGATGCCCCTCCATCCCCCCATTTTGCATGGCCTATAATTCATGAGCTCTGAGATGTAGGGTCCTCAGAGACTTCATCCCAGGATTGCTTCTCACTACTGATGTGCCTTCTTGCCACTTTTACACAGCCTAATGATTCCTGGACATCACCCTATTTGGGCAGAATTTTTTGCAGATCAACATGAAGATGTGCTTTCATGTAGTAATGTACTGATGTAGACAAACTGATGATTTCATAATCCCTGACAATGATTTTATAGAATTCCTAAATTGATATAAGTAATTTCAAGTCCTCTACAGAATAAAAGTTGTAATTAGAGCTCTGTAAACCTTCATGTGTCATAAAAACAAAAACAAAAAACAACAAAAAAGAGGCAGGCGGATTTCTGAGTTTGAGGCCAGCCTGGTCTAAAGAGTGAGTTCCAGGACAGCCAGGGCTACACAGAGAAACCCTGTCTCAAAAAACCAAAAACAAACAAACAAAAAACCTTCATGTGTCACAAGCTAATTGCACTAGGCAAAGAAAGCAGGCTTGGAACAAATTTACAGTCAGAGAAAACATTCCTTCTAGGTGAATAGTGAAACCACTGTCTGGTAACTAAAGATCATAAATGGTGAACGGACAACTTATTGTAGATGGAAGGACAAAAAATAAAATATCAACTGGCTCATCCATACAAAACTTCACAGCTAATAAGACATAAGGCAGAGGGCTGGTCTCTTGACAAAACCATGCTGCCTTGTGACATATTGATGCATTTATTTTCATATAACTGCATGCTTAAGAAATTATAGAAATTTATAGAAATTTCATCCCAGCACCTGGGAGGCAAATGCAGGAGAGTCTCTATCAGTTTGAGACTGGCTTGGTCTGCACAGTAAATCAAGGCCAGCTAGGGCTGCATAGTGAGAGACCTTGTCTCAAATAAAGTAGAAGGTATATGGTATATGGTATATGTATACAAGGACTGTGTCACCGTGTGGATGGGCTTTGCGGTCCTAATGCTCAAGCTCCGCCCACTGCAGAGGAGAGGGTCCTCTGCTGGCTGTCTTCTGGAAGCCAGTCTCCTCCTGGCAGCCTTTGGATCAACATGTAGAACTCTCAGTCCCTCCAGCATCATGTCCGCCTGGATGCTGCCATGCTTCCCGCCATGATGATAATGGATGGAACCTCAGAACCAGTGAGCCAGCCCCTATGGAATGTCCTTTATAAGAGTTGCCTTGGTCATGGTGTCTCTTTACAGTAATGGAAACCCTAAGTAAGACAGATGGGGGTCTATTGACTGAGAAAGATAAAGATAAAGGTCTGGAAAAAGAGAGTTGGATAAACATTCTGGTGATTTGGGTGAGGTCTGGCCCTACAGATAGCCAAGCCTTCTGAGTGGAAAACAGGCATACTGGTCGAGGAGACAACCTGCTGTGATTGACATTCCTGGTCTCTCCAATGCTTATCTGTGAACATTCATGCCCTCTAGACAACATAAGGGAAAATCATTTATTTTGGCTCAGTTACAGTTTGTTCTGGAAAGGAAGTCCTGGGCAGGAGCTTGAGGTATGGGCAGGTAGGAGAGGAGACAGTGACGACTGCTTGTTTTCAGCTAACCAACCTGCCTCCACCCCTACTCCCCAGACAGGGTTTCTCTAAGGGTCCCTAGTCCTATAGACCAGGCTGGCCTTGAACTCAGAGATCCCAATGCTGGCATCAAAGGTGTGTGTCACCACCACAAGGTCACTTTCTCCTTTGTATACAGTCCCCAATCTCATCCCAGGAATTGACCCTGGTCTTCCACATCAACCTAATCAAGATAACCCACACCCCACCCCAGGTGTGCCTAGAGGCCCCGTGTCGATCCTAGCTCTGGCACAGAAGACGAATGTGAGGCTAACACCACTCCCTATATATTCAGGCTGAGTCTTTCGTTTCCATGTCGCCAGAGCTGGAACCACAGGTGTGTGCCATTATGGTGGGTGCGTTCTTTTAATCCCAACACACTAGGGAAGCAAAGGCAGGAGGATCTCAGCATTCCAAGGACAGCCTGGTCTACCTAGTGAATTCCAGGGTAGCCCAGGCTATATAGTGAAACCCTGTTTCAATAAATATTTTATTTAGGCTTTTAAGTGCACTGCTTGTTGGGTGTGTGTCTCTATAATCATCAAGATCAGGAAGAGATCTACCTCAAAGAAGTCCGGCGGTAGTCCTTGATAAAGACAGACGTGGCCATTCTCCTCTGCCCCCAGTGAACACTAAAGCGCACATGTAAATACCATACACATTATGTACTCGGACAAATAAATCAATAGACATGTCAAAAATTAAGACAGGTCATGTGGCACACGACTTTAATCCCAGCTCTTGGGAGGCAGAGGCAGACAGATCTCTGAGTTCAAGACCAGCCTGGTCTACAGAGAGAGAGTTCCAGGACAGCCAGGGCTGTTACACAGAGAAATCCTGTCTCAAAAAATAAGAAATAAAAAAGTCAATATTTAATGAACAAATAAAAATGTTTAGAAGAAAGAGAGATAGATGTGGTGGCACATGCCCTTAATCCCAGCATTCAGAAGGCAGAGGCACCTGGGTTCCAGGATAGCCTGATCCACCAAGCAAGGTCCTGGCCAGACAGTGCCACACAGACCCTGTCACAAAGGTATTAGAGAGAGAGAGAGAGAGAGAGAGAGAGAGAGAGAGAGAGAGAGAGAGAGAGAGAGAGAAGCCAACAAGGTGGATCAGTTCTTGAGTTCTCTCTCCCAGATATATACATGGTAGAAGGAAAAAGTCACCTCCCTCCATAGGTGCACTGTGGCATGATTCACTCATGCACACTAGTCTGAATCTTTGTACCCGAGGAGGCCAGAAGAGGGCGCCGGATCCCCTGGAACTGAAGTTTGAGGAGGTTGTAATCCACTGTGAAGAACTAAGCTCTGCTTCTTTACAAGAGCATCAAGTGCTCTTAATGACTGAGCCATCTCTCCAGCCCCGATGGTGTCTTTAAATGGTCCCAGACTTACGATGTGGTAAATGAGGACCAGCTGAGAGGTAGCAGGTTAGCACAGTGTTTGCCTAGAATATAGAAAGTCCTGGGTTCCATCCCCAACACTGTACACACTGGGTGTGGTGGCACATGCCATAGCTTCATGAAGAGACTCAGGACTTTAAGGTCATCCTTGGCTGTAGCTTGAGTCGAGGCTAGCTCAAGCTACCTTAGACCTATTTACTCATCCCTGGTTCACCACGAGCTTTTGCTGTTTGGCCTTTATCTAGGTGAGGGCCTGCTCTGTACCCGTTGTGATAGGTTTCAGGAAAACAAAGGCAGATACAAGGCTGGCCATTTTCTCAAAAAGCTCAGAACTTTAGTAGGGAAAACTGGCAGTGAAAACTACTTGTACTAGGGACAGGAGAGAAGGTCCCTGGGAATCTGAGATGGAGTCTTACTATTGTAGTCCAGGCTTGCTTGGTTATTATGTAGCCCATTTCCCCTTTTGTTCCCGACACCTCAAGTGGTGGGCTACAAGCATAAGGAGACTACCCGTAGCGACTCAGGCAGCAGCAAACCCTTCCTGGGAAGGCCTGCAGGTCTCGGTTCCTGGTCTCTGAACGGTTAATGGTCTCTGTGCCTTTTACACATCATTTGGGACATTTCTACAGGGCTATCTTGCACACCGTGGATGTGCCTCATCTCTGCAGCTTATGGGTCCCTTCCTTTCTTCTAAAGGGGCGTCGTAGGGGCGGGATGTGTCTTTCTATGTAGTCTTGGCTGTGCTGGGACTCACTATGTAGACCTCGAGCTGCCTGCCTCTGCAACCCACGTGCTGGGATTAAAGAGTTCATTCAACACTCACTTGTTTGATATTCCACCTCTGGATTCTTTGTCCATTTCGGTTCTCCAGCCCACTTCTTTGATACATCATATTTGGAAGGGCGTCCTCAGGACAGAAGTTGAGTTTCCTCTGTATACACTGGAGACACTCCGTTATTTCTTGTTTTTCAACAGTGTGGTTTAAGGCAGCAAAAGCAAACATATGGAAGGAGAGCCGGCGAGGGCTGGTGGGCATCTGGGAGCTTCCACGTGACCCGGGGTAACCACGGGAAGCTGTCCACCTTGTCCACCGTGGCATCTCCAGCCTGACCGAGTCTCATCACTTCTTGGCTGTGTTAACTTTCTGTTCGGGCTCCTTAAGCTTTCCTGCGTTCCACACACTTAAAGTGAGGGTGCTGCAGGGTCTGACAGGGCTGTTGGTGTTAAGTTAGTTAATACAGGGAAAGTGCTTAGGGCAGTCGCTGCCACCCGGCTTTTTTTTTTTTTTTTTTTTTATTACTGCTTGCTCGTGCCTGTTGTTTCCTTAAAGACTTTAACCTTCTTGGTAATCTTTGCCCTGAATCCCCCGGGCTGTTGCCAAAGGCCCCCCCAGGCCAGGGGTTTGGAGCCATACTATTAGTCTGCAAGTGCAGCTAATTACAGGTGAGGAGAGGCCCGGTGCTGACAGTTCCTTCTTACTCTTTGCCTTTTGAGACTAGATGTGGCTGCATATCTTTAACTGGCCTTGAACTTGGAGTGTAGACCAAGTTGGCCTCTAGCTTACAGCGATCCTTCTGCCTCTGCTGAGATCACAGACATTTACCACTCCAGCGTGGCTTCTGCTGAGTGTTTATTAAATGAGGCTGTTAAGTAACATTTTAGACTGTTTCCTGCGGCAGCTCTGTTGGTAAGTGTGACATGAGCTTTCACTGGTGTTTTTTTTACTAGCTATTTCACTCGGTCTTGCTTGAGCTAAAACTTTATTTTGGGCACAACCTAAAAGGCCGAGACTGCAGCACACGTGGTCTCTCCTGTTCCGGGAAGGACTGTGGGACTCAGCAGGGGAATTCCTGGACATGGTGCCAGCACTTGTGAGGAACAGGGAAGCTGGATGTGCATCTCGGAGACTCTACTCTCAGGAAAGCAGAAGCTGCTTCACTCAGCAGAGCTTGTGACTCACAGAATCAGCTTCCAGAAAGCAAGAGGCATCGGCAAGGCTGGGGATTGTGTGTTGTGTATCTATTAACAACAGCCAAAACAAACAAACAAACAAACAAAAAAACAACCAAACACAAACACAAAAGCCAAAAGTCAAAAATCTTAACTGTCAGCTTAATATGATGATGAATGTTTCACGGGACTGAAGTACCCAGCAGCAGCAATCTTCCCTTCCCCCTCTATCCAGCCCTAGTACATTCTACAGAGAGGAAAAAACTTGTCATTTGTTGACTGGCATCTGTTATGGGCGACGTTGCTTTGGAGAAGTGCATCACTGAGACTTCAGGAAAGACCAAATGTCTGTGTTTCACCATGACTCTGCACTGATTCTCAGAACCTAGACCATTCATTTATGTCTCCACAGTAACCACAGTGCACTGCAGAAGCCCACAGTGCTACCAGCTTACAGGCATAAACCTGAATCTTTGGAAGGCAATTTGATGGGGACTTCACTTACACTTAGCGAAACAGCCGCAGTGGCTGGCTTCTCCTCTGGGATTCTGGCCATGTTTTACTGTACCGGACGCTAATGCCCTTCTGTGGAGCAAGCCTCAAGTCCAATCAGAAAGTGATTGCTTGCTTATCTCTGAAATAGTCATGTCGTTACTGCGCCTGCCTGGCAGGTCAGTCGTGTAGTTTGTATGCAGGGCCAACAGCTGTCACTGTTAGTGACAGTTTCCCCAGCAGCCCTTAGCCCCGCCCAGTGCTGTGAGAGCTACCCAGGCACAGGGGTTGCCGGGTATTCAATCACATTGTGAACCCCCCAGATTGTGAACTGCAAGAATCTGTTTCTAATGGCTCAGCCTTTGATCCTAGAGCTTTCTGTTTACTGTAAACAAGCACTTGTGTGGCTCAGCCCCAGCACACACCTTTAATCCAGGAGCTAGATGAAGTCAACTGTAGGTGGAGCAGGCAACCAGCTGACAAAGAGTAAGCATAAGAAAACAGAAAGGATTGTTGTATTTATTATGTATGCAGTGTTCTGCCCACATGTGTGCCTGCACACCAGAAGAGGGCATCAGATCCCATTACAGATGGTTGTGAGCCACCATGTGGTTGCTGGGAATTGAACTCAGGACCTTTGGAAGAGCAGTCAGTGCTCTCAACCTCTGAGCCATCTCTCCAGCCCAAGTTGAAGATTATTTATAACAGCATGGAGAAGGAGAAGGAGCCTTTTCCTTCTGGGATGATGGTGGCGTAGGAAGGACAGCTGGGTGCTCTCTCTGCCTCTCTGAACTAGCAGGTCTCCACCACAGGGTCTAGCTCCCGAGTCTTCGTTTGCTAAAGTCGAACATTTTAAATTATGTTTTTAAAAACAGCACAGGGGAAGTCTGCAGCCCACTTCCAGCTTGACTTTGCCGTGTTCTGCAACCCATAGTGGCATTAGCTGGTCCTGTCAGGGCCGGGAGCTCCTGCTTACAGAGCTGCGGTGTTGTGGGTGCTGGCTCCTTTGGTGTCTTAGTCGTTTGCCCACTTGATCTGTCACCTGTCTGCAGAGTCCGGAGCTGTTATGAGATTTGCTAGGACTGGTGGGAAACAGTAGCTCTTAGCTTTATCATCCAGACAGGTCAATAAGCAGCAGGTTCGAGAAGCCAGTGAGAACTTTCCGCTGATGTGGATTGCTCTGTTTATCCCTGTCACCGCCCGCATCTTCCTTGTCTCCATCTTCACCCAAACATCTTTTTGAAAAACCAGGGAGCAAATGATGAATAAACCGGGGTGACGTGTAATCATGAATGTTAGGGCCAACTGAAGAACAGGGCAGAAAGCAGGGACACCTCAGAGCCCAGAGGAAACAGAACTGTGGCCTCAACCCCACCCCTGACCACACCCCCACCCACCCACCATCCAACCCCAGTTGGCTGTCAGTCTGGGCAGAGGCAGCAGGGCCCACCTCCCAGTATCGGGTGGTTTGCCCTTGGCAGGTTTGACCTATTGGCAGCTTCCTAACTACTGGAGCCTTGGTCACCCTCCTGTTTCCTTGTGGAGGCCTCTTCCTGCTCACCTGCTGGTTGTGACATCTGAGCTAGAGGCAGACTGGGAGGAGTCAAAAAGAAAAAAAATAAGCTGGCCAAAACCTGTTTCTTCTGGATTGCTTATGAAATGATCCACGTGAGACAGTTATTGACCAACCATGGTGATTAAGCCAATTATAAGTTTTGAGTCTCTTTTTAATTGATGCCCAGACCAAGAGCAGGCTCGTGTCTCTGAAGAGTCCCTTTGTGCTCAAGCTCATGGGTACAGCCAGCATTTTAAAAGACCAACCGCAATTACGTTAGCAGTCAAGAGGGTTACATTAGTGAGGGGTTTGCAGTGGCCAGTAAAAGCCGCTTTCTTTGCAAGGCTCAGCAGTATCTTCCAGACACCACGTAATTTGTTTGGACCATGGTCAATGTCAGAGACAGTCCCAGAACCATTGCCAAGGCTGCTGGGCGATGTGGGAGGCGGGGGTGAGAAGCGTCTCACTCGAGTGTCTCATCCAAGGTTGAGCGGTGTCGAGGCGGACTCCGTGCTGGGACTGAACCTTTACACTTTCTCCTTTGGTTCATTTTTTCGTTTGTTTTGTTAGAATTTTGGTATTTTTGGTTAGAATTTGTAGTGTTTTGTTTGATTTTAGACAAAGTTTCACTCTGTAGCTGCATAAGCCTAGAATATAGGTGAAGTCCAGGTTGGCTTCAAACAAGTGGCAGTCCTATTACCTCAGGCCCCAGATACTGGTGTGAGCCACCATGACCTGTCTTTTGTTTCATTGACAATTCTCACTGAGTAGCCCAGGCTGGACTAGAAATATAACCTGGAATAGCCTTGAACTCATGATCTCCCTGCCTTAATCTTCTGAGTGTCCATGCACTTATGCACACACAAAAACACACAAACAATAACAAATAATTTTAGAGAGATGGCTCAGAGGTTAAGAACACTGGCTGCTCTTCCAGAGGACCCAGGTTCAGTTCCCAGCACCCACATGGCAGCTCACAGCTGTAACTCCAGTTCCATGGAACCCAATGCCCACACACATGGCACACAGACATCCATACACACAAAATGATAAGTTAAAACACTGAGAAACTTAAAGATAACGGAAGACTAGCAAGTTTATTTAGTTGGTTAATTGTTTCTTGGGCAAATATGCAGAATTGAATTCAGATCTCCAGCACTCAGTAAGAATCCCAGGCTGGCGGCATGAACCTGTAACACCAGCGGTTTTGGTCTCACAGGCCAGCCACTTAACCAGTGAGCTTCATGTTCAGTGAGAGACCCTGTCTTAAAATAAATAAGTAAATAAAATAAAATGAGACACAGAGTGAACATCAGCCTCTGGCCTACGCACACTCCCACTCCCAGACTCACACACACAAACTCACAGACACACGCACATACATCTGTGCACATAAACAATCTATATATATATACATACATGTGTGCACACGCACATTCACACACATATACACGTCCATGCACACACATCTGTGCATACACATATACACACACCTGTAGGTATGCACACTCCCTCACCTAAGATACATACATAAAAGATATGGAGCCTAAGTCTGTAAACCCAGCACTAGCGAGGCAGAGGCAAGAGGTTTGGGAACTCAAGGCCATGCTCAGCTAAATAGCAAGTTCAAGACTAGATATAGCTTTAAGAGATCTTATCTTAAGAAGAAGCAGAGGAGGGAGGGGAAGGGGAAGAAGAAGAGGAGGAGGAAGAGGAGGAGGAGGAGAAAATAATCTGGGGCTGGAGAAATGGCTCCATGGTTGATAGCACTAGCTGCTCTTTCTGAGGATTCTGGCTCAATTTCCAGCACCCACGTGGCAGCTCACAACAATTTGCAACTCCAGGTCTATGGGATTAGATTCTGTCCTCAGGTCTCCTCAGGCACCAGACACACATTATGATAAACTTACATACTTCTAGACAAAACACCCAGGCTGGCCTCAGACTCAGAGAGACCAGTTTCTCCCTGCCTCCCAAATGCTGGATTTAAGGTGTGTACTACCATGCCCTCCAAAAAAATTTTTTTTATTAAAAAAAGATAATACATTTTAAAAGTTTGAGCAATACTTTTATGTACACTATTTCAATAATGATTCATTTTATTTTCTCTTATTTGTTAGTGTGTAGGTGTGTGCATCTGGGTGTGGGTACCCTGGGAAGCCAGAAGAGGGCGTTGGATTCCCTTGGAGCTGGAGTTACATAAATGCTGGCAACCAAACTCAGGGACTTTGCAAGAGCAGCAAGTGCTTTTCACACCGAGCCATTTTTCCAGCCCTGACAAGTTTAATTTTTCCAGGGGTTTTCCATTTATAATAAAATAAAATTAAGAGATACCCATCTCTGTCAGGCTTAGAATTTCTTAAAAGGGACGAGGAAGCGCCACAAGGGAGAAAATGGACAGACAGCGCCACCTGTAGGTGGCTATGCTTACTAGTCACCTAAGCCTTCCCTCAGAGGAGGAAGGTTCATAGTATTTTTGGGGGGTCCTTGAATCCTATGCTTTCTTCCCTGCCAAACGGCATTTTGTAATTCCAGAATATAGACTGTACCGTCTTCCTCTGAGTACTCACTACTGAAAAGCACTGTCCAGATATGGTAAACAGTGTGTGGTCCTCCCAGACCAACGTGGAGTGCTCTTTGGGAGTTATGTGCATGTGGAATGTTTAAAAGACTCGACACCGGACCCGGGAGATGCTTCAGTGGGAAAGGCATGCGCCTCCCATGAAGACTCGGGTTCAATCCGCTGTACCCAGTAGAAGGTGACTCCATAAAGTCAAAATAAAGACTAGGCATTACTGGACTGCTACAGTGTACTAGAAACTAGCAGGTGAGAGAACAGCTTCAGATTCAGTATCTGTCAGCACAGCGCATTCCTAACGCTTACTTTTGAGCACAAAGTGCTAGGCCATCATTTGACCCCTCTAAGAGGGTAGTGACAAAACACAGCATGTTCTCATGCGGCTCCGAGGGAGGGACCGGCACTCGGAAGGGACCAGGAAGCAGTCTAGAAGCTACCTCTCCTGGAGCCGACCTCCGTCTGCCCCTCCAGCAGGTCGGTAGGTGTCGCTGTTGTGGTAAAGTCCGCGGCTGCTCTTAGAGTCATTTATGGGGATGCTAAGGTTCTGGCGCTTATCAAACCGCACCAGTCTGGTAGAGACAAGTCAGAGTCTTCTAGAGCTGCTGCTGTTACCAGGCAGCAAAAGGGACAGCGCCGAGGGGTACTAATCATCCAGCTCTCCTTCAGGCTGAGGAATGACCTCTGTTCCTCTGCACCTAAAGACATTTTAACTGGCATCTTGCAAAAGCTCAGCCTGGCATGGCAGAGATGGCACACTCTTTTAATCCCGGCACTCTGAGGCAGAGGTAGGCAGATCTCTGAGTTCGAGGCCAGCTTGGTCACCAAAGTGAGTTTCAGAAAAGCCAGGGGTACACAGAGAAACCCTGTCTTGAAGAAGAAAACAAACAAACAAACAAACAAACTACAAATCCAAATAAAAACTTTAAATGCTCGCCCTGGATGAATTCTTTATAAGACATAAACAGTAAACATGCTGTGTTTCATTAACCTACTTTGTCTTTAGCCCCTCAGCCAACACAGCACAGAACAGGTGGCAGTTTGCCTACAGGATCCCTCTACTACCTGCCATCCTCTACCACCATTGTCCCCCCGAACTGATGCAGGAGACTGACATTTTGAGGTTTTTCTGGCTGTAGCTGGAGAAGGCAAAGAGACCAGAGCAAAAGGAAACTCTTTGTACAGCTGCTGAGGCGGGCAGCACTGGCTTTTGCCCTAGGCTAGCCCAGCATGCCTCTCAGACTCTCACTAGGGGCCCAGGTGCAAGGCACTAGTGTTCCTTTAACAGACATTTGTAATGGTGAACACGTCCTCCAGCTGAATGGCATTGCATTATTCTACAAGTAGAGCATCGATTTTGTCAAAAACAGCCCCATGTGCTGCCTGGCGTTCACCAAGAGAGAACGCTGAGCACCACACAGTGTGCATGACCGGAAACCCTCCAGTGGCAGCAGGAGAAGCTGAGGTTTGCTGGTGTGCTCGTGTGAAATGTTTAAAAATGGAAAAAAGTCTAAAATAATAAAATATAATAGAAAAATGTAAATGTAAAAAGATCCAGTTGTGCTGGAGCACACCTTTAACCCCGGCCCTTGGAGGCAGAGGCAGGAGGATCTCTGTAAATGTGAGCCAGCCTGATCTACATACAGAGCATGTTTCAGCCCACCCAGGGCTACACAGGGAGACACTACTGTGTCTCATGTATATCTACACACATATATCATGCATATATCATGCACACACACATATACCTGCACATACTCACATATTAACATACATACAGATACACACAAGCACACACAGATACACACATATGTAGATATACACATACATACACACATACACAACCACAGACATGCATATATATATACGTACATATACATTCATAATATGTACATACATACACACATGCACACACCAGCACACACACATATATGTACAAGCACACACAGACACATGTATATGAACATGTGCACGTGTATACACACGTGCACACATGCAAGCACATATACATATACAAGCAACAGACCCACATGTACATACACACATGCACATATGTATACATGCATAGACATATGTATATATACACACACGAACACATACACACACGCACAGACATACAGACACACACATGCACACATATGTCTATATGCACATGTACACAATGCATGCATGCACACACCTGTACATCCGTGATTAGCCCTTGTTATTAATGTGATGTGAGGCCTGCTCCAGTGCAAACCAGCAGGCAGATGAGGACTCCCTTCATTTGAGCCCCCGACAAGGCTGTCAAGAGTTCAAAGGGGCCTTTAACACATTCTGGTGGCCATTTAACTGTTGGGAGCCGACTCCTAGCAGAAAGCGGTTGTCATCTTCGCAGCCATCTCGAGCCACATACCCTGACAAGAGACTTGTTTTTCAACAGCCTACAGCAGCTGAGCACACGCTGATAAACATCTTGTTTTTCCCACATATCTTGTTTTGCTGTTTAGTGCCCCCAGCTGCACAGCGCATGTGGTATCCACGCCTGCAAGGTGTACGGTGCACGTGCTATCCGAGTCTGTAAGGCACACACGGTATCCACACCTGCAAGGCACATGATATCCACACCTGTGAGGCTCACATGGTACCCACACCTACAAGGCACATGGCAAAGCGTATAAATACCCCGGATTTCCCTTCGATAAATGATACTTGATCAGAACCTCTGTCTTGTCTCCCTTCTTTGCATCTCTTTCCCTTTATCCCCACTCTCTCTCTCTCTTGCTAGACTCTGACCCGAGGACCGGAGCAGCAGCTTAGGCTGGGACATTTAACAATGTATAAACTAGTTTCGTAAGGTCACATTATTACCATACTTCAGCTTGAAAAATGACTTTTTGCTTTTTTCTAAGCAGAATGTTTGCTTATCTGTAGTCTTGGCTCTTCATTCAAGTAAGATTTTATACGTTCCATATTTGCTGCCAATCAAAATTGGTGAGTATAGGCCAGGCGAGGTGGCACACGCCTTTAATCCCAGGACTCAGGAGGCAGAGGCAGAGCTCTGTCAACACAGTCAACATAGCAAGTTCCAAGACACCAAAAGTTACATAGAAAGATCCTGTCTCAAGCACTCTCGGACACACACACACACACACACACACACACACACTGTTTGGATGTTTTATTAGACAATGAATGAGGACGTCTATGTTCTTTCCCTCAGAACAGCTAAGAAGTGATAACATGTGTGCTCACTTTCATATCATCTTTCTACCAGCTTATTCCTGGGTATCTACACATATATATGTGTACATGTGTGCCTAGTGCCCACAGAGGTCAGAACAGGGCATCCGATCCTCTGGAATTGCAGTTACAGACCATGGTAAGCTACTATGTGGATACTGGGAATCAAACCCGGGTCCTCTGCACGAGAAGCCCGTGCTCTTAGACACTAAGCCGTCTCTCCAGCTGCCCCAGAACATGATTTATTTTTATATGTAGCCTCGGCTGGCAACAGCTCATGGTCCTCCTGCCCCAGTCTCCCAGTTACTGGGATTACAGCTGTCCGCCAAGCTGTTTTAACAGCTCATGGTGCTCCTGCCCCAGCCTCCCAGGTACTGGATTACAGCCGTCTGCCAAGCTGTTTTGCCTCTTTTTTAGTTTCTTTTAAAAGAAATACAGACTTCTTTTTAAAACTCTTTTTAACTTATTTATTATTTGCGTGTATGATGGGGGTGGGGTGGGAGTTAGCTGTGCCACAGTGTGTTTGTGGGGTTGGTTCTCTTTTTCCACCTTTGCATGGGTTCCAGGGGTCAAACCCAGGTTGCCAGGCTTGTGTGACGAGCACCCTTAACCCAGAGTCACCTCACCGGTCTCAATGCACTCCTGTGATCCCAGCACAGTGAGGCCAAAGCAGGAGAATTTCTAGTTCAAAGGCAGTATTGGGCTGCATAGGAGGTTCTAGGCTAGCCTTTGTTATATAGGGGTCTTATCTCAAAAAGAACCTGACTCAAAATTCTATTTATTTATTTATTTATTTAGGTTTTTTTTTTTTTTTTCTTCAAGATAGAGTTTCTCTGTGTAGCCCTGGCTGTCCTGGAACTCACTCTGTAGACTAGGCTGGCCTCGAACTCACAGAAATCCACCTGCCTCTGTCTCCTGAGTGCTGGGATTAAAGGCCTATGCCACTACTGCCCAGAGGAATCAAAATGTTTTTAAAAATTGTTTATACATTAGGTATTTGTTTTGTCTGGGATATACACAAGAAAGGAATGATGATTTCTCACAATGAACATGTCAAATCAATTGTCTTCACGTGATAATTTGTCATTTATAGCTGTCATCCTTGGCATGTAATAATACTGAGGTATTGCTCTTCTTTTTTTTTTTTTTACAATTTTTTAAAAGATTTATTTATTGTATTTATATGAGTACATCATTGCTCTCTTCAGACGCACCAGAAGAGGGCGTCAGATCCCATTACAGATGGTTGTGAGCCACCATGTGGTTGCTGGGAATTGAACTCAGGACCTCTGGAAGAGCAGTCAGTGCTCTTAACCACTGAGCCATCTCTCCAGCCCCCATTTCTCTCTCTTTTTTTTAAATTAATTCTTTACATTTATTCGTTCTTTAGAGAAGAAGGGCGTGGGTGCCATGGCACACATGTAAAAGTCCCAACTTGTGGGAACCAATTCTTTCCTTTCCCCCATAGGAGTTCCAGGACTTGAACCCAGATTCTCAGGATTGGTTGCAAGCACCTTTGCCTTCTGAGCCATCTTGCAGGCCCTTATTTGTTTTTAAATTAGTATACAAAGTGATGGTCTTTATTGTGGTATTTCATACTTTGTTTCTGGTGATCTTCCTCTGGCATCCCCTTCCTCCATCTTCCTCTACCCTCCTTGGACCCTTCACCCCCTCCAAAGTGTCCCCTTTCCGCTCTCATGTCACATGTATTTTGTTACTGTCTGTCTCCTTCCTACTTCCTTTGTTAAAAACCTCTCTTTTCTTTTCATGGTTCTGTATACATATACATAAAAATTCAAACATAGGATCTGCAGACAAGAGAATATATGGTACTCCCCCTCTGAATCTAAGTCACTTCGTTTAGTAAAACTTGAGGTCTACCTGTTTTCTGGAAAACGTCACCATTTTATCTTCTTGCTTCTGAAAAGAATTCCACTGTGTCAATGCACCACATTTCCATTGTCCAGTCTGTAGACTTTCCCTTTTTCTAGGCTGGTTCCATTTCATTGCTCTTATGAATTAATGCAGTAATAGCCACAGATGTGCAAGTCTCACTGTAGCAGGAGTTGGGCTCCTTTGGGTTTGTGCTCACCTGATACTTCCTCCCCAACCTAACCTATAATCTGCCTGCATGGCTGGATCCACTGATGCTGGATCAGGCGATGGAGCGAGCCAATGAGAAAGAGACAGCGCCACATCTGGCTACTTGAGAGTCAATGAGAGGCTGGGAGGGGGTATAAAAGTTTGCCCAGTTCCTTGTGCCACTTGCCTGTCTCCCAGACTCTGTATTGTTGACTTTGCATCTTCCCTCCCCGCCCCCCCTCCGCCCCCAAGGATCATGGTTGGAGTCACAAGCAACATCTAAATCATAGGAGGTTTTACTTTAAGGTTCTTTTTACAGATTTTTCTAAAATTAAATTCACAGTGTGTGTGTGTGTGTGTGTGTGTGTGTGTGTGTGTGTGTGTGTGTAAGAGAGAGAGAGAGAGAGAGAGAGTCTGAGGCCAGCGTCCCAGGGAGTGACTTCAGGTTGTCAGGCTTTTGCAGGAAGCACTTTTATCTGCCGAGCCATTCCTCCTGCGTTTGGTTTTGTTGAGAAATCTCCATATTGACTCCCACAGCAGTCTGCACCGGCTTCCACTTCTCCCACAGACGGATCCTCTTCCCCACAGAATTCTAGCGTTTGTTGACATTTTTTTCCTTAATGATAGCTATTGTGATTGGGATAAAATGGGTTTTCAAAGCAGCTTTAATTTCCATTTTCTGTTGGTGAAGATAGGTAAACTGAGGCTGAACACTTGCTGTTCCTGCAGAGGTTCCCAGCACCTGAATGGCAGCTCACAACCGGCCACTCGGCTCCAGGGAATCCAGTATCCTCTCTGACCTCTGAGGGCTCCCGCACACACAGGGCGTGCACACACACATGCAGACAAAGCATTCACATACATAAAAATAGATCTTAAAATTGCACTTTTCTTAATGAATCTTTCTTTAAAAACAAAGAAAAATCTAAAGAATCTTAGAATTTTTTCATTCTTTTTACTCTTTCTTTCTTTCTTTCTTTCTTTCTTTCTTTCTTTCTCTCTTTCTAAGACATGGTCTCTTGTAGCACAGGCTAGCTTCCAATTCCCTAAGCGGTGAAGAATGACCCTGGATTTCTGATACTTTATGGCACCATATCCTGTTTATGCAGGGAAATCTGACCTGGGGCTTTATGCCTGGCGGGCAAGCACTCTACCATTTGAGTCATACCCTTAGTCCTGAACTTTTCATATTTAAGACTTAAAAGATTTGGGGAGATCAGCTGCTTAACCATCCTTCAGCTTGTTAGCACTGCGGTGGGCCCACAGTGCACCCTGGCCTGTGAGGTTCCCACCTGGCAGGCAGAACCTCTCCGTGTGGGCCCCGGTGTTGGAGAAAGGGGTGAGCAATGTCTTCGAGCTAGCTACTGGCTACAGCCTTGGTCCCCATCTGACAGCCTGGTGAGAATCCGATGGTTCAGGGCCTGGATGGTAACTCTGAACTTCCTGGCTTCCCTGCAGCTAATTTTCCTGAACTAGTGGTGGGCATCATCCAGCCATTCCTGGCATTTGTTATGTTTGGGCCAGTGTCGAATGAGGAGGTATCCATAAGATGATACTGAACTTAAAATAGAACCAAACCTGTGGTCTGAGACCACAGGAAAGCCCATGGAAACCGCCATTCCACCTCCCTCAAAGAAATTGCAAATGGGAAATCTCAGCATTTCCAGAGTTGGCTCCTCACCCTAGAAAGGGAAAAAAAAATCAAGTCGTTAGTTTTTTTCTTTGGGGGCAGGACTGGCCTCAAATTTGCCTTGAATCCAAGGATAACCTTGAGCTTCTGATCCTCCTGCCTCCACCTCCCCAGCGCTGGGATGCAGGTATACATGAGCACCCGTTTTCTGTGGTGCTGGGGCTGAAGCCAGGGTTTGGTCCCTGATAGGCAAATGCTCTAGGGACTGAGCTACGTCTTCCAGCACCACATGAATCAGGTGCGGCCGGGTATGGCTGCATCCGGGCACCACATGAATCTGGCGTGCTCATTGGGGTGTGGCTGCATCCCGGCGCAGGACCGGTTCCAGTTCTCTCTTGGACATTGTATGTGCGTTTGAGGCAGGATCTCATGAGCCCCGAGGCTAGCCTTGAACACGCTGTGAAGCCAAGGAGGACCTTGAACTCTGGTCCTCTTACCTTCAACTTGAAAGTCCTGAGACTATAGGCACGAAACACGCGCTTGGTTCCCCGGTCAGCCTTTGGGGCTGAGATGTCTCAAATGCGAGTGCTGAGATACAGCCCTCACGACGGGTTGACTCAACAGATGACGAGGCAGGGGTTCCGATTAGGACAAGGACTGGGGAGATTTTCTCAGGGCATCACTGAGCCCATTCAAGTTGTAGAAAATCCCAGCAGAATGGGTTTAGGCATGAAAGATTTACCCTAGCGTCACTAGGTAATTTTGCAAATAATTCAACTAGTTGGACAGACTTATGCGGTGTTTTAGACGAAAATGTGTGGTGTCCTGGAATAGCTGCCACATACGTACAGCCATTACCTTGAGAAATGAAGACCTTATTAGCCAGCGGGTTTATACTGCTGACCAACATTACCAGACTAGGCAACCTCTCCTCATGTTTTCTTTGTGCCGAGCTGGGCCACCTGCTCTCGGTGCGTGTTCCCCTTTCCTTTGCACTTATTTCTACAACAGTGAGATCCATGAGGACGTCTCCTATTCCTGAGGTTGAACTCTACTGGCCACTTCCCAAATTTCCTTTTTGCTCTTTCGATTCTAAAGGAGGGAGATGTAACATTACTCAGCCCCCATCTTCTGATAGTTTTTGCCCCAGAAGGATACTTTATTTGGTGCAATGGCACCCTCGCTAAAAATCTGTCAAAAAGCAAACATCCCTCCCTCCAGGTTGTACCTCCCCGTTGCCTTGATTCCCCAACTTACTTTTCGTACCTCTGTAGAATTTTTGATGTCTTCTGAACATTCCGGAAGAGAAAAACATGCATTGTTTTTGCCCTTTGTAGCCGGTCTTTCCCTGACTACTGCAGTGGTGGCTGCTGGGTTGGTGGGTGGAGCGTTGTGACATTCCATCCTGGCCATCAACAAGTTAACTGAACAATTTCAATTAGCCATAGAAGCTTCTGCCGAATCGCTGGCATCTTTGCAAAGACAAATAACCTTGCTTGCCCAGATTACCCTATAGAATCACCGTGCCTCCTTAGACATTCTCACAGCAGAGAAGGGTGGTACTTGTCTTATTTATTTATTTATTTATTTGTTTATTTATTTATTTATTTTGAGACAGGGTTTCTCTGTGTAGTCCTGGCTGTCCTGGAACTCACTCTGTAGACCAGGCTGGCCTCGAACTCAGAAATCCACCTGCCTCTGCCTCCCAAGTGCTGGGATTAAAGGCGTGGGCCACCACTGCCCGGCTACTTGTCTTTTTCTTAATGAAGAATGTTGCTATTACGTTAACGAATCTGGCCTGGTAGAACTACAAATGCATAAACTCCATAAGCTAAGTGAAGATCTACAGAGACAAAAATTTTCCCAAGCTGCCAATGATTGGTGGGAATCCTCCATGTTTTCCCTCCTGATGCCCCTTCTTGGCCCCTTGATTTGTTTGCTTTTCATAGCCATTTTAGGACCCTTTGTTTTAAATTGCTTAATAGGATTTCTTAGACAACAGATTGACTCCGTGGCATTCAAAACCACACAGGTGCATTACCACCAACTTGATTTGACTGATAGAGGCCTGGCTGAACCATGGGATGACATCGCCCCTGAGAGGGATGCATAAAAACTCAGATCTATGCACGATGGTTCGACACGGTGCGGACTCAGTGTGGGCACCTACGAGGGGTGCAAGGGGAAGCACTGCAGGGGGAAGACACAGTTGTCCGCTTCTGAGTCCCCTGTGAAGCAAACCTGATTTGCATAGGGACTGGTGTCGGTCCTTGGACCACTCATTGTGGGGTCTCCCACCAAGTCAGGGTCTGTCCCTCCCCTCCAAAAGACACCAAGGGCTGCCCAAGATATGGGAAGAACAACCCTCTGTTCCCCAGGAGAGGAATCAGGTCAATGCTTTCCCCCTCTGGTCAATGCCCACTCATTCATAGACGAGAACCACAGATGTTCGCTTTCTCATCAGCCTCACGCAAATTAAATAAAAAGGGAGGAGATGCCAGGAGCCAGGGTAGCCCAGGCTGTCCTGAAGTTACTGCATAGCCTAGGCTATCCTGAAGCTTACTGGGTAGCTCTGGCTATCCTGAAGCTTCCTGTGTAGCCCAGGCTGTCCTGAAGCTTCCTGTGTAGCCCAAGCTTTCCTGAAGCTTCCTGTGTAGCCCAGGCTGTCCTGAAGTTTACTGTGTAGCCCAGGCTGACCCAGAACTTGCAGTGATCCTTGACCCTCTGCCACTCAGGTGTTACAGGCGTGAGTCAGGCAGTTCATATTTTTCAGATTTCCTTCTTTTATCTGTAAGGCCTCCCCTTGAGCTGGATCCCAGTTTGGGCCTGTCACTGGACCTCCTTTCCCTCAGGCTTTTCTCCAATTTTGTCCCTGCAGTTCCTTCAGACTGGAACAGTTCTGGGTCAGAACTTTTGACTGTGGGATGGCAACCCCATCCCTCCACCTGATGCCCTGTCTTTCTACTAGAGATGGGCTCTACAAGTTCCCTCTCCCCACTGTAGAGCACTTCATCCAAAGTCCCTCCCTTTGAGTCCTTACAGTCTCACTCCTCCCAGGTCTCTGGCGCATTCTAGAGGGTCCCCCCACCTCCTATCATGTACCAGATTTATAAGGACACCTCTTTCAAACCAGCACAGCATTAACATTTATAAAATGTATAGAGAAGGATGTAAAGCGTATTGGAGAAGAGGGATAGATACATTCAGCTGGATTATGGATTACTTTTTGTGTACAACAACACAGCTTGTCCTTAAATAACAACATTGTTATATTTATAATCTGCTGACAGCAAGGGAACCCGGGGCTTCATGATTATCACTGAGCCACACCCCCAATCCTGAGAAGATAGGTTTTAATGTTAGAAATGCCACACTTCCAGTGTCAGAAGCCATCTAGGAAAGGCTATGCCAAGCAAGTGAGTTTCCTGGAGGTGGCTCACTGTTCTGCACAGCTGAGATGGGTGAGCTCTGAGATGGGTCCTCAGAGACTTCATCCCAGGATTGCTTCTCGCTGCTGATGTGCCTTTCCTGCCACTATTGCACAGCCTAATGATTCCTGGACATCAGCTCACCCTATTGGGTGATCTCCTGCAGAATCAGTATGAAGATGTACTTTCATGTAGTAGTGCTGTGTAGATGAATTGATGATTTCATAATTCCCAAATTGACACAAGTAATTTCAAGCCCCCTGTAGATAGAGCTGCAGATAGAGCTCTGTAAACCTTCATGTGCCATGAGCTAATTGCACTCGGAAATGAAAGCAGGCTTGGAACAAATTTAGAATCAAGGAAAATATTCCTTATAGGATAGGAATGAGGAGGCCACTGTCTGGTAACTAAAGGTCATAAATTGGGAACGGGCAATTCATTTGTAGGTGCAAGGGCAGAAAATAAATGATGGACAAGTTTATCTATACAAAACTTCAAAATAGTTTAAGGCACAAGGCAGGTGGTTTGTCTCTTGACAAGCTATGCTAACTTATGACATAAAAATTATTGCTTTAAACTTATAATGAACTTATGGGAGGCTAGAAAACAGACGATATATGTTTAGTCAGGTACTAGTCTTAATGGAGAGTCATGTAAACAATTCTGCTGTAACTCTTTAAGCCTTATTGACCTATGACATGAACTATTGTCTTAAACTTACTGTGAACTTATGGAATGTAAAAATGCTCAGGAAATCATGTGATCAATTATCTGGAGAAGTCATAAAAACTAAGAACACCAATAAATTATGTGTGCAGGATGTGTGCATCTATGTGTGCCTGACTTTCTTTCTTTCTTCCTTTATTTCTTTCCTTCTTGTCTCTTCTTTCCTCTCCTCACCTTTTGTTTTCGTTTCCTCTGACCCACAAAGAGTTAACAAACTCTGAGCCTCTTGCCTGGCCAGTGAGGGGTCCCTGCATCAAAGGGAAAAGGACTCAGACTCAGGTAACTAAGCTTCTTTTCCCCTGCTGCTTTCAGAATTGCCAGAAACCATCAACATTTGCTGCCCCCTCCCATACCCCTCTGCCTTTCACTAGGAGCATAAAGGTCTGGTAGCACCCCAACATTCCAGGAAGCCTCAATTATCAGTGGCTTTCTGACCCAGAGTTAAACACAAGCCTGACGGAATGATGCAAACCTGTAACCCCTGACCTCCAAAGTGGCAGCAGGAGGATACAGAGTTCAAGGCTAGCCTGTGCTACATGAAACCCTGACAAGAAAGAAAAGAATGGGAAAACTCAGAAAATATTTTTAAAACCATTTTTAATCTAGTTTTTAATCTATCTATTATCTATCTATCTATCTATCTATCTATCTATCTATTTTGGGTTTTTGAAACACAGTTTCTCTGGGTCCTGGCTGTCCTGGAACTCACTCTGTAGACTAGGATGGCCTTTGAGGTTTGCCTGTCTCTGCCTCCCGAGTACCAGAGTGCTGGAATTAAAACTGTGCACCACCACCATCCAAGTTAAAAGATGTGTTTACTTTTATATGTAAGAGAGTTTTGCCTGCCATTGTGCCTGGTGCCTGAGGAAGTCAGAAGAAAGCACTGGATCACCTGGAACTGGAATTACAGGTGATTGTGAATCATTATGTGGGTTCTAGGAACTGTCTTCTGCAAGAACAGCAAGTGCTCTTAACTGCCGAACCATCTCTCCATCACCTAGTTTTTTAAACAGGACTTCAGTATAAACTCCAGGCTTTCTGCGACCTAGAAGCAATGCTTTTGCCTCAGCTTCCTGAATGCCAGCGTCACAGCTGAGCGCCACTGGGCCTGGCAGTTTTGTTTCCTCTGAGTGATTTGCTGCTAATCATGTTCTCATTAACTGTGTGCAAGTTTCTGGATATTGTAATATCACCTTGCATTTTAAATAACATTGGTGTGGTGGTTTGAATAGGTTTGCCCCCCATAGATTCATGTGTTTGAATGCTTGGTCATATAGGGAGTGGCACTATTAGGAGGTGTGGCCTTATTGAAGGAGGTGTGGCCTTATTGAAGGAGGTGTGGCCTTATCGGAGGAAGTGTGTTACTGTGTAAGTGGGCTTTGAGGTCTCCTATGCTCAGGCTCTGCCCAACGTGCAAGACATTCTCCTCCTGGGTGCCTTGGCCCCCCCAGCACCATGTCTGCCTGCACACTGCCCTTCTTCCCGCCATGATGATAATGGACTGAACCTCTGAACCTGTAAGCCAGCCCTAATTAAATGTTGCCCTTTATAAGAGTTGCCTTGGTCATGGTGTTTCTCCACAGCAATAAAACCCTAACTAAGACAATTGTTTTTAAAAATTATATATCATATTGTTTAGAAGTTAATTGTACCTATATTTTAATTGTAAATTTTTACATTTTGGAATTTGCTCTGTAGACCAGGGTAGCCTCAAACTTATGAGATTCACTTGCTTCCCAAATGCTGAGATTAAAGGCATGTGCCACCACCATTGGGCTTAAACTTTTTTTTAAAAAAGGACAGTTTAGCTGGGTTGGGGTGTGTGTACACCTTTGATCCCAGCAGTCCGAGGCAGAAGCAGGCGAATCTCTGAGTTCGAGTCCAGCCTGGTCTACAGAGTGAGTTCCAGGACAACCAGGGCTACACAGAGAAGCCCTCTTGAAAAATAAATAAATAGACAGTTTTGGGGAAACTCAGTTCTCCGAGTTCTGCTGGGGATTCAGGCCACGATACTTGTGTGACAAGTGCTCTTTACCACTGAGCCAACTTGGTGACTCTCTATATTTTTAAAAGTTTTATATCACATTTACCAACTTTAAGAAATCACAAGGGCTTGGGTATAGTTTGGTGGTAGAGTGCTTGCCTAGGATGAAAAAGCTGCCAAATTTAGACCCTAGTACCACAAAAGCAATAACAAGAATTATATTTTTTGACAGTGTCCTGCGCTATAGCTCAGGGTGGTCTTGAACTCACGATGCTACCATCCTGGTATGCCAGGACATCAGGTGTGTGCCACTGTGCCTGGCTGGTTTCACTTTGATTACCTAATGTTTTCAGGCCTTAAAGTAAATTGTAACCAATTGTTTTTTTTTTTTTTTTTAATAATCTTTTGAGTGGGGGTATAGCTCAGCTGTAGAGTGCTTGTCTAGCATGCTCCAAATCCAGGCTTGAGCAAAGAAAACCCCTCAACAGACAGCCTCAATCCCATAAACATGCAAATAAAAACAGGATTAAACATTTTTTCTTTTTATTTCTTTTATGAGGGGTTTTCTTGGATGTATGTCTGTATGTCATGTGCACACATTGTCCAAGGAAGTCAGAAGAAGGCATCCGATCCTCTGAAACCAGAGTTACAGATGGTTGTGCAAACCCAGGCAAAGCCCATAGGCATCGTCAGTCATATCTAAAGGTTTGATCATACTTGCCCAGGTAAGAGCCAGCCAGTTTGCAGCAGGAGCCTGTATTCCAGCATCAAGTGCAGTGGCCTGGAACCGTATCTCAGTGATGGGTTTTCAGTGCCACACACTCTAGGCCGGCCTAACACCACCAATCCTCATTTCCATCTAACTCCCGGGACTCTGAATACTCCGGAACCTTCTTGCAACCTTGAATCCCACTTTCCCTTCCAGCATTACTGTTAAATGCCTGGCTTCTCTGATTTATGTGTAAACTTAATACCTCTTAAGAAGGCACACTCCTTGCTCTGTTTACATATTAGTTTACTTGCTTGTTTGCGTTTGAACAAGCAGAGAATGAAGTGGAAAGACTGCAGAGGCAGACAGGCTGGGAGGCAGTGGCCTTGGCTCACAAATGCTGGTGTGGCTGGGAGTTTTATAAAATGACATTTTAAAATCCCCTGGGTTGGGGCCTGGTGAGATAGCTCAGCAGTTAAGAGCACTGACTGCTCTTCCAGAGGTCATGAATTCAAATGCCAGCAACCACATGGTGGCTCACAACCATCTGTAATGAGATCTGATGCCCTCTTATGGGGTGTGTGAAGACAGCGACAGTGTACTTACATATAATAAATAAATAAATAAATAAATAAATAAATAAATAGTTTTTAAAAATCCCCTGGGTTCACTGCAGGGGGAGCTGAGGCTTCAGATAAGAGGAGCAACGGTAGACTAGTGCGAGTCTGCAGTAGTTAGTCTAGGATCCAGGAGCTCCACGGAGTTGTTAGTCAACTATACTTCTCAGTGTCTGTCGAGGTGTTTCCTCCAGGATTGACCAAATAGGTTTCCTCCAGGATTGACCAAAATAGGTTAAGGCTTGCTGTGAATATGGGCAGTAAACCCAGTAGGGCTGCAGCACCCATGTAAAAAGTTGGGCATCGCTATGCATGCCTGTGAGCCGGAGCTGTGGGCTTTACAGATGAGAGACTCTCATGCTTGCTGCCAATCCCCGGTCAGTGAGGGAGGGGCTCTCTTAAGGAAGTAAGGAGAGCTATAAAGCAGGAAACCCACGTCCTCCTCCATTCTGTGCCAGTGTACACATATGCCATACAAACAACCCCTCCCTCCCTTTCTCCCTTAGTCTCTGTCTCTGTCTCTGTCTCTCTCTGTCTCTCTCTGTCTCTCTCTCTCTCTCTCTGTCTCTCTCTCTCTCTCTCTCTCTCTCTCTCTCACACACACACACACACACACACACACACACACACACACACACGAAATGTGGGCCATTTATCAGCTTTCATGTTTATAGATCTGTGGCAAGCACCCTGGTCTGGGCTGCTGTTTGGAAGGACTTTCAGAGGAGCAGAACAGGACAGGGAAACTAAACTGCCTTTGGATTAGCTGCAATTGGGTTATGGATCTGATTAGACTTAAAAGCATTTAATGACTTTCTTTCCCCCCCCCCCCCCCAGTGATAAGGAGATTACAGTCAGGCCACCGCATGCAGTAGCAAAATGTTATCATCTGGAGATACTGTAATCAGGTAGATACTTTGGCCAAGTTACCGGGAGCCAGCTTTGTGGTAAGTAGGCATTTTCTGCCATAGAACATTTGTAAACAAGGAATATGATGATCTTCCACCCTTAAAGGGAAGATCCTTTTGCACATGTACATATTGTATAGAAATGTGCATAACACATGTATGTACTTACACATGTATTTATATTTATGTCTATATAGATATACTCACAAACATAAATCTTCTATTTGTTTTGAATCAGGGCCTCTCTGCATAGCCCCAGCTGGTGTGGAAATCACTCTGTAGACCAGGTTGGCCTCTAACTCAAAGAGATCCAACTGCCTCTGCTTCCTCAGTGCTGTGATTAAAGGTGTGTACCACTGCCACCCAGCTGAACCTGTTTTAGAGGGCGGGGGCGGGGGGCAGGGAGAGGAAAAAGAAAAAGGAAAGCAAATCTTTTTGAAAAGAATTCATCAAGGCAGTATGTTTGCAGAGGATCTGTTTCTCTGTATGTTGTCGTGTTGAAGCTGTGATTCAGACACTCAGACATCACAATCTACAAAAGGCAAGAATTTTTTTTTAATTGACAGCCACTTGCTCTCCCTGGGAGTGAAAAAGCAACCGCAGCTGCTGCAGGGAAACTCTTATACAGGTCTCTCATGACCTTTGGACCAAACAAAGCTTAACAGAGCAGCTTTTTTTGTGACTAGCTTTTAGCATAAACACATTGTTTCAAGTTTTTAAAGTCACTGTGGCCAGCCAGTTTCAGAAAACCTCGGGTTTTTTTCCAAGTCAAGTCTACCTGGTTCTCTGCAGGTCTTTGTGGTCTGTTGGTCTGAAGAACAGATTAAGAACATGAATCTCAATTTACCTGAGAAATGTAAATACAAACGCCAAGTCTTTGGAAGCAAGTCTGGAAACTGAGCAATAGGGAACCGGGGGCCTCTTCTTACTTAACCGTGTTGAAGTCAATAAGGAAGGCAGAAATGGGGAGCCAGCTTCTAAACACTCAGCTCCGCCTCATCTCACTCATACAGGTTGTTCCCCATCCTGGAGTGTATTCAGAATACATACCTAGCTCTCATCATCATAATTCTCTTTTTTTTTTTTTTTTTGAGACAGGGTTTCCTGTATAGTCCTGGCTGTCCTGGAACTCGCTCTCCTCATCATAATTCTTATGCTGGCCTCTGAAGCAAAGGCTGCTGCTGCTGCTGGGGTGCAGAAAGGGTTCATTTAAAAGGTAAGAAATGGTAATGAAGATCTTGGGGAGTCCCAGCAGAGCCATCACAGGATACCTGGGAAACTAGGGTCCACTGACTCCAACAAGGCCAGACCCCCAGTCCTTCCAAGAGTTCAACTGGGGGCTAAGCATGCCTATGAGGGCCATTCTCATTCAGACCACCACAGTCCACTCCCTAGCCACCACAGACTTGTAGCCATCTCATGATGCAAAATGCATTTAATCTAATTTCAAAAGCTTCCCATAGCTTTTCAGTCTCAAGGTTGCTTAAAAGTCCAAAGTCTCTTCTGAGACCCAAGGCCCCTGAGACTCTTAACTGTAGCCCCCTGTAAAATCAAATTTAAAACATAGATCACATACTTTCAACATACAGTGACACAGAATATATTCATTACCATTCCAAAAGAAAGAAAAGGGAGACTGAGAACCATCAGGGCAAACTACATCTCCATGTTCTATGACAAAGTAATACACTTTTTTGAGACAAGGTCTCTCTACATAGCCCTGGCTGTTCTGGAGTGTTCTATATAGACCTGGCTGGTCTTGAACTCAGAAATCTGGCTACCTCTGCCTCCCAAGTGCTGGGATTGAGGGCATGCACTGTTATATCTGACCTGTAAGAAACGTATAAAGATTACTAATTGGATCACTGTAATTGTCATCTGATGTCGGGACGTGGTCTCATTATTACAGGAACAGCAGTGCAATACAACCTTTGTTCATTTTCTGTTCAGCAGTTTGCATGGTTGGTAGTGTTAGAGATATTAAATATGGGTCTTTTATATCAAATATTATAAAACTTGTGTTTAGGGCAAAGAACTCAAACCTTCTTTCTTACCTCATAAGACTTTTGTGTACATATTTTAATCCCTATTACTTGGTAAAAGCTTTGTTTACACAACAGACCCTGCTGCATTCCGGGAACTTGATGACCTAGATCTGCAATCCCTTCCCCGCCTTCCGTTCCTATGCACCAGTTCTTTTAAGTCTAGACTAATAAATAAGACTGTGATGTCTTATCCTAGCCGATAGGGAAAAGACACAGTCATTACATGTTAGAATAAAAACCAAGTGCATCTTCTGAGTCTGTGCAAACCCCCTAGTTCTCGACCTCCCTAAAGCTGTGACCCTTTAATACACTTCCTCACGCTGTGGTGGCCCCAACCATAAAATTATTTTTGTTGCTACTTCATAACAGAAATTTTGCTACTATTATGAATCATAATGTAAGTATCTGTGTTTTCCCGTGGTCTTAGGCGACCCCTGTGAAAGGGTTGTTGGGCCCCCAAAGAGGTCACTACCCACAGGTTTAAAATCCCTGCGAGTTTGAGGCCAGCCTGGTCTACTAGAGAGTTTGAGAACAGCAAGAGATACACAGTGAAACCCTATCTCAAGAAAACCAAAATGAACAAACAAGTACAATCGAATGCCTGCATCACATGCACTAAGGTTGAGAGGACACCCACCGAGCCTATGCAAATTCATAGCGTTATTTTATTGAGATTTTATTTTTGTATGTGTTTAGTGTGTGTGCATGCACGTATGTGCACGCATGTATGTGTGTGTTCATATGTGTGTGAAAGCCAGAGAACCACCCCTGGTGTCACTCTTCAAAAGCCATCTGTGGTGGTTTGAATACCTGGTCCCAGTTGGCACAGCTCTGCTGAGGAGCAGGTTTGGAACTGAACAGCCTTGTCTCTTTCACATTTGCTCCGTCTTTGGGATTGCAGTTGGGAATGTGAGTACCTCACTCCCTGCCCCTACCTCCAGCCTGCTGCTCACTGCCATGCCTTCCCATGTGATGGACTCGAACTCTCTGGAACTCTCTGGAACTTTTCTCTAAGTTGTCTTGGTCACATGTTTTATCACAGTAACACAAAAGTACCTTGTTTTCAGAGATGGGACCTTTCACAGTTCTGGAGCTCACAAAGTAGCTTGGACTGACTGGCCAGTGACCCCTCTCTGCCTCCCGGTACTGGGACTGTAAGTATGTGCCATTGTGCCCGCATCGTAATGTGGGGTCTAGGGACGAAACCCTGATACTTATGCTTAGAAGGCAAGCTCCTTCCATCCCCACAAAGCTTTGCTTGGGCTTTCTTTGGGGGGTGTGTGAGTTGATGCATGTGTGTTGTGTGTAGGCTGTCTTTTTTTCTCTCCTCCTCCTCCTGCCTCCTCCTCCTTCTTCTCCTTGACCCAAGATCTCTCTGCATAACCCTGGCTGTCCTGGAACTCTCTGTGTAGATCAGGCTGGCCTCAAACTCACAAAGATATACCTGTCTCTGCCTGTACTGTAGGGATTAAAGGCTTAGACTTATTTTTTTTTTTTTCAAGACAGGGTTTCTCTGTGTAACCCTGGCTGTCCTGGAACTCACTCTATAGACCAGGCTGGCCTCGAACTCAGAAATCCTCCTACCTCTGCCTCCCAAGTGCTGGGATTAAAGGCGTGCACCACCACTGCCTGGCTTAACATACTTTTAAAAGTAGGGTGTAACTACATATCCCTGGCTGTCCTGGAACTCACAACATAGACCAGGCTCAAACTCATAGAATATGCTTCTTTCATCTCAATGCTTGGGAGGCTAAGTCAGGTGGGTCTCTGTGAGTTTGAGGCCAGCCTGGTCTACCTAGTGAGTTCCAGGGTAGCCAGGGGATACATAGACAGACCTTGACCCTAAAACAAAAAGAAACAAAAAAGGCTCAGATGGAGGGTATAGACAGAGGTCCTCTGCCACACGAATGCTGTGACTCATGCCCTTCTATGTCACACACAGACACACACGCTCTCTCACACACTTATACACACTCACAGCCTAACACACACTCATATACACACATATACATACATGCTCACACACACATACACACACATGCTCACATACACTCTTATATACTCACACACATGCTCACATATGCTCACACACAGACTCATGCACACTCATACATACACATACACACACTGTGACTCATGCTCTACTACATCACACACACATACTCATATACACACTCACAGACACTCACATACACACACATGCACACTCACACACATACCACACAGGCTAACACACACTCATATATACTCACAGGCTAACACACACACTCACAGACACATACACTCATACACACATGCTCACACACACTGTGACTCATGCCCTCCTACATCATGTGCACACACACACACACACACACATACACTCACACACACACACAATAGCTGTTCCACACTTATCCTCCCAGCACTTGGAGAACTGAAGCAAGGGTCTCAGGAGTTCAAGGCTATCCTTGGCTATTTAGTGAATTCAAGGCTAGCACGAGCTGAATGAGATCCTGTATCAGAACAAACAAAACATTTACTCGTTTTTAAAAGTGACTGATGTGCTGGGCTATTGGTGCTAACAGTAATCAGGACAGCTTGCCCTTGATGAGATCCTGTCATAAAATAAAGAAATTAAAAGTGGGAGAGGTTGTGCAATTCAGAGCACTTGGGGAGCATCTGAGTCCTAGGTTCAATCCCCAAAACAGTAAAGTCAACAGCAAACGCTACTGATATTCTCTCAGCAATATCTAAAGTGAATTGTTTTATTTTATGCATTTGGGTGTTTTGTCTGCATGTCTGTGCACCATGTGTATGCCCAGTACCTGTGGAAGCCAGAAGAGGGCGTCAGAGCCCCTGGAGCTGCAGTTCCAGGGTTTGTGAACCACCAGATGGGTGCTGGGAACTGAAGCCAGGTCTTCTGCAAAGGCAGACAGTGCTCTTAACTACTGACCCGTCTCTCAAGGCCCTGAATAATTAGATCATGCAAGATGATAGATAGAAATGAAGCCTGTATAGCATCGTTATCACGAGTAATCAATATACTATGTAATCCTCTTGGAGAGAAGCCACGTTGAGATCCGGCCCCATTGATCTCCCATGTGATCTCCATCTTCCCTTCTATTTGCCTGCCAACCTCAGGCCCCATACAGATACATAAGCAAGAAGCTCACAGTCTTTCTAAACACCCATCCTGGTGATGTTTCTCCTGCAACCCTGACTGTTTCTCTGCCACAGAGACCTGCTGCCACATCCTGTGCCTCTGTCTTTGGCTTTGTGACCCTCCCTCCCAGAGTTAACACCTGGATAGCCTTGGCTCACATCCTTCTGGAAGCCTCCCTCCCCCACCCCCAGCCCTGGATAAGTACCCCTCCTTCATGCCTGTTGCTTTGGACGCATCCCTGGGACCTGAGAGGTGAGTCAGTAGTTAACAGCACTGTCTGTCTTTATAGAGGACCTGGATTCAGTTCCCAGCATCCACATGGTGGCTCAAACCTTGTAACTGCAGGTCCGGGCTGTGTCTGGTACAGTACCTGTGGCTTCATAGTGTCTTCTCTGCTTAGTTCTGCTGCCTGAATGATGTAATTATTGGATGGTGGGAGTGAGTTTCTCCTCTCTCTGTGGCCCAGCAGTGTCTGGTACAGAGGCGATGCACTGTCGTTTGGGGGAAGGCTTCTTGTTGCACTTGGCTCATGACACAGAACTTGTGGCTCACAACCCTTGTGCCCATCACTCTGTGAACTCTGACCTACTCTGCTCTGCACACAGAAGAGAAAATCAGCATGTGGTGACCTGCTGTCATTAATGTAAACAAAACAGTGTGATTTAAATTCCTTAAACTGACATCTGAATAGCCAGAAATTTTAGCTTTAAAATAACCTGAAGTACTAGTGATAACTTTATGGGTTTTTTTTTGTTTTTTTTTGGATTTGACTGGGTAGGTATTAATTAATTTGTGTATTGGTTTTGTTTTGTTTTGTTTTGTTTTGTTTTCAAGACAGGGTTTCTCTGTGTCGCCCTGGCTGTCCTGTAACTCACTCTGTAGACCAGGCTGGCCTCGAACTCAGAAATCCACATGCCTCTGCCTCCCAAGTGCTGGAATTAAAGGCGTGCACCACCACTGCCTGGCTTGTGTATTAGTTTTTTTTAATAAAATATTTATCTACTGATCAAACTTGAAATAAAAGGGGAGTGTGGCAGTTGATGTTTGTGTTCTCTAAAAATATCTTTTGCAGGGCTGGGAGTGGAGTTCAGTTGGTAGTGTTAGACTATTGTTGGAAGCCCTGGGTTCAGCCTACACTCCTATAAACTGGGTGTGTTGGTACACACCTGTAACCCCAACACTGGAGGAGGAGACTGTACGGCAGAGGATCGGAAATTCAAAGTTGTCCTTGGCTACATTGTAACTTTGAGGACAACCTAGGATAGTACATGTTCTATTTCTGAGGGAAATAGAAAATACCCTCTTTCTATTTCCCTCAGAAACCTCAGAGCCTCAGTAGAGAAGTCTGGCAGTGTCGGACAAGCTCTGGCACCGAGAACTGACAGAATACAGTGTGGCTTACAGGAAGGAAAGCTAAGCAGCTGTCTGGCAGGGGTGGGGACTTCCAGGAGAAAGGGGCCTCAGTTGGCAGCTCTGCCCAGTTTAAACTGGAGATTCATCCTGGGGGGATGGAACCTGGGGGAACAGTGAACCTCATTTCCTGTCAGAGTTAGTAACTTGTAGTTTGCTGTGAGCTCATTGAGTTTCACAGGCTAGTGCAAGGCAAGCTGGTCTTCTGGCCAAATGTGTGTTGTGTGCCTGTGGGGGCCAGAGGTCAACGTCGGGTCTCTTCCTCAGTTTCTCTCCACTTTATGTTTTGTTTCATTTTGCTTTTGAGACAGGGTTTTTCTGTGTAGTCCTTGCTGTCTAGGAACTTAATTTGTAGACCAGCCGGCCTCAGATTCAAAGAGACCCACCTGCTTCTGCTGGGACTAAAGGTGTATGCCGAGCCACCACACCTGGCTTCTCCACTCTGTCTTTTGAGACAGGGTCTCTCGATGAACCTGGAGTTCCCTGATTCAGCTAAGCTAGCAGGCTAGCTAGCTCTAGGGAGCTGCCTGTCTCAGCTCCCCCGACACTGGGGACAGATGTGACCCAACTTGTATGTGGGTGCTCAGGGTCCACACGTAGGTCCTTAAGCAATTCACTGACTGAGCCAACTACGGCACAAGGCGATTCTGAAGGCAATGGAGTAAAATCTCAGTATTTTGTTGTTGTTTGTTTAAATATTTATAGTGTGCATGTATGTTTGCCGTGTGTAATGTGATATGCATGACGACGGATGCTGAAAGGGGACATTGGAACCTCTGAAATGAGAGTTAGAGGCAGTTGTGAACTGCCTGACATGTGCTGGGATTGGAGCGCCCCATTTTGGAAGAGCAGGACGTTCTCTTGATCACTGAGCCATCTCTCCAGCCCTTATTTTTGTGTTTTAAAAGAGAGTCCAACTTATATAGTCCTGGCTTTACTACTTGTTGTGTAAAACCAGACTGGTGTCCAACTCACAAACAATCTCCTGCCTCTGCCTCCCAAGTGCTGAGATTAAAGACACGTATTACCATGTCCAGTGAATGAAAGTGTTTTATTAATCTCTCAGACATTCTTGTTTGTTTGTTTGTCTGTTCAAGACAGGGTTTCTCTGTCCTGGCTAACCTGGAACTCACTCTGTAGACCAGGCTGGCCTTGAACTCAGAGATCCATCCACCTGCCTCTGCCTCCCAAGTGCTGTGACTAAAGATATATGCCACTACTGCCTGGCTCTCAGACATTTGTAAGG